>NC_143066.1:7823260-8127065 GCF_052426305.1 Pelodiscus sinensis
ATGACGTGTGTGAATTTTTTTTTTTGGTCAGGGAGGAACCCACAAAATATCTTCAACAAAATATTCTTCGTCATTTTTCTTTTCATATTTCCCCTCTCCACTGTCAGCTCTCCTCACTGGAGCCTGAGGGTCAGACCCGTGTCCCAAGGAAATCTGTGGGGTTTGTCCCACAAAATCAAATGAGCCCAGGATTTGGCCCACCGGACGGTATTTGACATCCCTTTTTCTAGGCAGCTGCTTCTCCTTCCCTGCTGCTTCTCTTCCTTGTACAGTGAATTTTTCAGAGGCCTCTGCTTTCATTGAGACTTATCTCCCGTCAGTTTCCTGCTGCTGGCCTCCTATTTTCCCCAATTAATTTGCTGCCCACCAGGGGACCCAGACAGATTAACCCAGAGGGCAGAAAGTATTTGCCGGCTGGCAGACGGAGTCTAGACTGGATGCTTGGGGAGAGACGGGATCTTAGCTTTCAGTTCTTCCAGTCAGGACGGAACAACCTGCTTCTGTTAATAAGTTCATAACCAGTGAAATCCTGTGGCTGAGGGGATTCGGAAACCTAGGGGGACTTTTTAATCCTGTTAACCTTTAGTGCATCTGATTTGCTGACGGAGTAAGAGCTGATTGATTTTAGCTGGGGTATTTCATTTTCTTTAACATTATTTCGTATGTGCGTATGTGTGTGTATTAACTTGTTTACTTGAATGACTATGATATTTTTAGATACAGCTGAGTTTCTGCGGCATTTTAAATTGGTTTTTCTTCGTAATTCAGGGCAAGAAGGAGCGTGTGTATGCAAATATGGATGTCAATCTGTATGTGTTTGAGGATCCATACCCACATACATGTAAACATGTCCATTGGGTCGGCGTCAAAATTAGATCTGTGGTTCTTGATTCTCTACTCTCTTACTTCACTGGCTTCAGTGGGGTTACACTTAGGGTTGCCAGATGGTTTCAACAAAAATACCGGACACAGTTGACATTACATCACAATCTATATTACATCTTATTTAGAAAATACTGGACATTTCTATTTTCTCATTAATATTTTCTCAATTTGTTTCCCTATCAGAAAGCTCAAATACTGGACTGACCGGTTCAAAACCGGACACCTAGCAACCCTAGTTACACCATTGTAACACCGGAGTTGTACTCATGTAATAGCCTGGAGAATTGGGCACATGGAGTTTACTCTTTGCACAATGTGTGGTCTAGGGAACTCAGCTCAACAGGACTGAGGCAAATGGCTGAATATGAGTAAAAGAAATGTGTGAATAGTAATAATAGCAGAAACATTACAAAGAAACATTGCAAATCTATTAGCCAGCTCGCTTCAAGGTAGAAACTGAACTAGTGTCAAGAAACCTTCCCAACCCATGGATATATTATTGCATTGTTGAGGCACTGTGGAGACTTTACTGTCCTCTGATGCATTTGGCTTTCGTCATTTTTCAGACAGGACAGTAATCTAGGTGGACCCTTGGTGTGATTTAGACTGGACAGTTTGTATGTCTCTGTGCTACCTTGTCCTGGCCCAATGGCAGTGATGGGTTTTAGAGGAAGGGGAGAGAAGAAGCAAAAGCACCAGCCCTCTGAAGTGTGGGGGACACTGTGCCGTGTCTGTATGGACCCAACCGTGGCTGGGACGTGGTATGGGTGAAGCCTTTGGGAAGGGGTCTTCAGAGGGCAGCCGGTGCACGTGTCCCTCTTTGGAAATCATGAGTTAATGTGACAGTACTGTCCCGTAAAGGGCAGTAGGGGAGCTGGGATGGGTAAGCTGTAAGGAATGCTAAAGAGCTGAGGGTGGATTTGGGCCAATAGGACGGAGGGAGCAATGGCTATAAAATTAAACCATCATCTCAACCTCAGAAGCTGTTCAAGGAAGGAAGCTAGAGCCTTTTGTTTGTCCACAATAGCCACTTAAACTAAGCAGATCCATTTCTAAACGGCTGAGAGATTAGACTCCAATTATATAAAGGCAGAGTTTCTGACTCTTCCTGAAATTACAGCAAGCTAGAATAGCAGATTAACCTTTTGCTTTGCGAGAGAAGGTTGGAGACAGAAGAGCAAGGATCCCGAATGCGAGGGCAATCCCAGTCAAACTGGACTGGAGGGCGGGGGCCATTGAGGAACAATAACTCGAGTAGCTTTGAAAGGAAAAAGAGCTTGTTAATGCTTCCAAAAACGAGAAATTTACATTCAGTTAATCTTGATCTCAAGTCAACACATCCGGTGATTTGGACTGAAGCAGATGTTGCTACATATGGTACTTTTAGAGTGCTTGTCTCACTTGGCGATATGGGTGCTACACAAACAACCTTGTTACAGTGGCGCTAGTGGATTGTTTGCCCTCTCTCCAAACTTTGCAAGAGAAATGCTTATCCTCCTAAAAAATGTCCTCTTTCTATTTATCTCTTGCCAAGGGATGGTGTGAAGGTCAAAAATATAACTCGGCTCAGCAAAGAATTAGATCAGGACACAGAGGAAAGGTCCATCAATGCTGGTACTGGACAACAGGGGTGAATCACTGGATAATTGCTCTGTTCTGTTCATTCCCTGTGGAGCAGCTGGCATTGGCCACTGTCAGAGGATGCTGAGCTAGATGGCCCATTGGTCTGACCCAGGCTAGATCTAAACTATCGGGTTTTATCGGAAAAAGCTGTGCAAATTGTGCGTAGCTTTTTCTGATTGTTTTTCAGGAAGAGGCTTTTCTGCCATTTGGCCCTGTCTGGATGGGTCCAAATGGCGGAAAAAACCTCCTCTTTTGGAGGAGCCCTTATTCCTCGTGAAATGAGGAACACAGGTCTCCCCGAAAGAATGTGTTTGCTCTTCCCTGGATGCAACAGGGTTTTTCTGAGATACCGGAATCTGATTATGGTCTTAAAAAGGTGATTTTTATTAACAAAACAAAGAAAACACACTTGGTGAACATTGCTGGGTTGCTAGGTGTTACAGTGCAATTAAAAAGAAAGATTAAAACCACAGATAATTGCTTCCCTGGGATTCAGTTTCAAAGCAACAATGTAAGGGGAAGGGGTACCAAGGTTTAGTCCTTCCCTAGGCATGGATATCATTGTATCCTCATTGCCTGACTCCTTGGCTTAATTCATGTCTCCCAGCTCTCCTCTGGTCACATAAAGACAGCCACAGGCAGGTCACTGCTTCTAATTCAAAAACCCACGCTCTATTTTCATTGGGAAGCCAGGAGAGCCACTAACACTTCCTGTTTCCCTAGCATTCCTGGAGACGCTTTAAAACCCATTAGGATTCACAGTCTGTGGTTTAAACCCTTACAGGCAATTTAGTTAACGGAATGGCTGGCCTGTTCAGAAGAGGGTACTGCCCCTCCCATTCATCACAATACCAAAATGGGGAAGAGGCATTAGAAGAACTCTCTCTAGCCAATTTAGCAGATAAAGGCTTTAACAAAGATCTAGGGCTGGAAGTTGAAACTGGACCAGTTCAGATGAGAAATAAGGTACAGACTTTTAACAGCGAAGAGAATTCAGTTTACCAAGGGCTGTGGTGGACTCTCCACCACTGAAAACTTTAAAATCAAGACTGGATTCCCCTCCCACCCTAAAAAGCATGCCCCAGTTCATGCAGGGAAGTCCTCTGGCCCGTGTCAGGCAGGAGGTCAGACTGTAAGACCAGAAGAGATCATGATGAGTACTTAATCTCGGAACCCACGGATTTATTTTTAAGATAGTGTGGTGAATGCCGCACAGTGTGTTGTAGTTCTGACTGAGCTGCAGCCTTTCACAGGGAGGGGAAGCAAGTCTCCTTGGGACACTTCCAAGAGAACTCCTGCAAATGAACTACACCAGATAGAATGGCCATGGCCAAAGGCAGCTGCAACCATTTGGTGTTCATTGCTCCTTCCCTGACTGGGCACATCACTTCAGGCCTGGTGAGACTCCTCTCTTGTAGGTGTTGTCTTAGTGATGGCTGCCATCTTGGCCAATACAGCAGGGATTGATGTGGAAGCCTCCAGAGCTAAAAGCCGGAGTTGCCCTAGCTTGTGTTTAAGTGCTCTAGGAGCTGGAATAAATTTGTGTCCCCTGTGAGAGAGGCACAGGGGGACTTAGTTTTAAGGGGTTTAGCTGGCTGACGGGGATCTTGGGATTTACCTCAAGCAGCTCACATGCATTACCAACAATGGTCCTGTCTTCCCTAGGATTTGAATGTGTTAAGTATGCCCCCTAGTCCCTAGTGTAGACATGGCCTGAGGAAACACCAGTGTGGGTTGGAGGGTATTTGGAGATAGAGCTGGTTTCTGGATCCAACACAATTCTGTGTGTGTGTGTGTGGGGGGGGGGGGGGGGATAAAGGGGGGGAGCCTATAGATATGGAGGAGAAAGTTGGAGGCCCACCTTTCCTCAGAGTTCACCTTCAACCCTGATACCCCTTAAGAAGAAGAAACAAAGTGAAGTGAAAGATCCCTTGGCTTCTTCCAAGAGAGATCACTGGTGAGGGAGGATGCCTCCGGGTGGGAAGAAGAGAGGCTATGTGCGAGAGGGATGCAAAATTCTGCTCACTGTAACAAAATGGGACATTCCCCAGGCAGGAAACCAGCTCCGCCCCAGCAGGAGTCTGCTACTTGCTGCTTTACCAGATGCTCCCGTGTGCACTTGGGCTAAGTTGGGGCTAGTTTGCTGCTGGAAGACAGCTAAGAGCGTGGGGCTGGTTCACAATCTGCCTGCCCTGAACAGTACGTTCTGAATTCTTCCCCCTGCATAGTCCTAAGCAGGGCAAGAGAGAGATTTCTTTATTTTACTGTGTGTCCCAAGTGATCAGAGCAAATGTGGGAGACGGTGAAATACAGCATCTATCCGAAAGGTTGCGAATCCAGAATTCCAGACCATGTGGGACTAGTTTTGTCCTTAGAAGGTTTTGCAAGGACCCATCCACAGCAGACTTTCCCTGTCAGTAACTTAAAGCTGCACTTCCCGTACGCTCCTTTCATTGCTGATCTGGAAAGACCACCTGGGACCAAGAGATCTGTTTTCAGATTGGCCGAATCCAGCTTCTGTAGAGCCAATCTCCAAATAGCTGTGAATTTTTCTTCTCTTGGGCTTTTTCCCTGCAGTGCTGTGAGTTGATAGGAGGCCTGCCTGTGGTAAGGGCCGGCAGGATCAGGCCCTGAGCCCTCTGCCGAAGCAGAAATTGGCTTTGGCAATCATGTCTCTGACAAAGCTGGAAGAGGTCATTACTCCTGATCCGCTCTAGCTGGCTGTGAGGCTGGCCATTGGGAGAATGTTGCTAGAGCGAGCAGGTCATGATTTCTGGTGTCTCTAGAGAGCATGGGGTTATTTACGCTCTGGAGCCCATAAATCCTGGATTTCCCTACACAGCTTTCTCAGGGAACTGAAATCTCCTGACCAGCTCTTGATTGAGTGGGCTGCTATTCCCAGCCAAATGAAGCTGCTGGACCGTTATCAATGACACAACCCATTAGGCATAGTAATTGGCTTTACAATACATACATAGGCCTCCTGGTCCTTAGAGAGAGTTTGACACTTTGCATCTAGGCCTGATTCTCATTTACACGAACCCCTTTTTCCACCTCTTGGGCAGTGTAAAGGGGCCTTAAAGAGTAGTTTACTTGAGTGTAAATGAGAATCAAACCCATGGGGACCATGCTCCCAGTCCTCCTGGCTCTTGTGAGCAGCTGTGTGAGGGTCTGAGGCTTTTCTGTTGTCTCCAGTCTCTCTCCTAGGTGGAAAGGTAGGGGATGGGAAGGGCAGGCCAAGCCGAGTAGAAGATTAAAGCGGCACACACGCAAACTGCAGCAGAGAATAGCCAAGATGAATAACATGCTGTTGCGGCGAAGGTCGTGCAAATTTCCTTCCAGTGGCTAATGTGGGAATACCGGGGCCATGACCAGCCGTGTCATCCTGCCCTGCTGACTGTGCCACCTAATCTGATAACAGATTGGGTGATTAGAGAGCTGGATGATGCGAATAGCCGTAGTTATGGCAACAGAGAAAAAGGGCACAGCCCTTACCGGAGGTGTGTTTTTAGCCGCGGTGCTGCTGGGGCTTTTGGACTCAGCTCTCTGCACAGCAGGTGCTCTGTCGATGAAATGAACGACTGGCAATGGTCACCAGTCATAATTTTATTCCCTCCAAATATGTTGCTGCTCTCCAGCCTGCTTTGTTGCAGCACGCCGTGCCTTGCAGCCGCCTGCCCCACATGCGGATAAATCTGATCATCTAAATACCTCAGCTGTTCTTAGGTAATTGAACATTTTCAGGAGGCATTGCAAGTTTAAAAATCAGGACTTTGTTACTATGTCATGAGCTGGCGTTTGTCTCCGGGAACTGCTCCGCTGGCTGTCAGAAGCCCCATACTGCTGTCAGCTGCTGGAGATTCTCCATTGGCTAATGTGGTAGGGACCTGGTCTTTTGGCATTCTAACTCTGCTGTCTCTGTGAAGTTTCTAATGGCCTTGCTGTGTCATAGTGACAGCAGGGAAATCCTGGGCAACCAAAGGTTTGTTGTACTTTAATCAGGTTAAATTTCACTTGGAACAATTGAATTAAGATACTTAGCTCATTTGTATTAATTTGTCTGAAATTGTTCAGTGAATAACGTTTATGAAAATATCTCAGAGTCTGAGCTGCTTGCAGTATCTTTTCACCCACTCACGAGCAGACTGTGTTTGGAATTCGTCACTGAATATTTGTGACTGAGCACCCATGTCAGATGGTTGCTGTTTATTTCATGGGTGACAGTCCTAGTCTTTGTTCCAATTACTTCTGCTTCAGTCGTAATTTAATTCTGGTTTTTATCACAAAACACATGTAGGATCGCAAGTAAAAGAATTTCTGACTCAGTATTTGCTTTCTACAGGCTGGCGCGCCCTGGTCCGGCACCCTCGGGACCTGAGTGGTCCCGAACCACAGAATTTGCTGGACCAGGGGAGGTCAAGGCTCCTCTTTGGGCCGTGGGCGTCCCTGGAATCTGGGCTTCCCTTCCCGCAGCTGGCCCCATGCTGCGACTCCCAGGATCAGCCTCCTCGGGATGAGATTCCCCCCAGCCGCCACCGGCCCCTCTATGTCGGGGTTCTTGGCTGGGGCGGGGCTTCCTGTTGGCCCCGCTTCTGCTGGGGTTCTGGGCCGGGGCTTCCCTCTGACCACCAGAGGCCTGCTCCCGCTGGGGATCCCCCCCTTGGCTGCCACTGGCCCTGCTTCCACTGTGGTTCCTGGCTGGGGATTCTCTGCACCCACCGCTGGGGTTTCCGTCTGGGGCTGATGATTCCTTTCAGCCAGGGCAGGGGCTCCCCAGCTTGGGGCTCCCCACGGCTGGACTCCCCACCCACTCCAGGACCAGCCCTTGCTAGCTCAGCTGGGGCTCCCCAGCAGGGACTCCCAGCTGGTTCGTGCACCTTGCCTCCAGGGCTCCCTTTATTGTATCATCATCAACAGCTGCTTCTGCAGCACCTGGGCCCTTCCCAGCCCTTATGGGAGAATTGTAGAATATTAGGAAGGGTGAGACCAAAGGGCATGACTCTGGCCCCTTGTGTTTAACAGAGAACTCTGCCGCTGACATTGAATATTGCTTAACCATCCTACAGGATACTATTGGAGGGATCCGGGCCCATGGAGAAAATTTGGGGCTCAGGTACATCATGTTTGCTGGGCCCCCATCCTGTCTCATTTCACCCCTGGTACAGATGTTTTGGACAGGTCCTTGAGCTTGGTGTCCTTGTACAGCTGTCCCCTTCTCCCCTCCTCAGCCCTGAGGGATCTAGCTTTCTAGTATATTCTGTAGGGTGAGTGAAGCCACTACAGGTTGGATCTCTCTGGTCCGGCACCCTCGGGACCTGACCGGTCCTGAATGGGGGAATTTGCTGGACTAGAAGAGGCCCCCTGCTACTGACTGCCTAGTAGGGATGTTAAACATCGGTTAATTGAATAGTCAAATTCTTATCGGTTACTCGACTATTCTATAGCCCCTGATGCATAACCGGGCCCCTGTGCTGGTCCCAGCCCCAGTCCCGCTGGGCTCCGAGCCGCCAGCCCTCTTGCCACTAGGGCTCCCAGCCAGGACTGTCTGGTCCAGGAACACCCATGATCCTGCTGGCATGGATGTTGCCGGGTGAGGGAGTCCTGGTTTTGGGAGGTCCAACCTGTATCAAAAGGTGACTGCTTTGGTGCTTTGCCATTCATGCATCTTAGAGCGAACCACCCCCACTCCCTTACCCCTGTCTGAGAGCCAACAAAATCCAGAGCCTTAGCTGATACAGCTCTACGGCGTTAAAGACACGGTGGAGAACTGGGCTACCTGCGCATATGTATGGTGTTGAAATGGAAAGATTTCTCTTACCGGCGTGTGGCGGCATGGGGCTGGTGACTTTTGTGGTAGCACTGCGCAGGAGAGTGGGGGCGACATTTACTTCAGTTGTAAGTTTCACTGAGAAAGATAGGTGTACACTTGTAAACTCACTTACTAATGTTGCTGGCCCAAGGTATCAAAGGGAGACAAGCAAACTGAATTCGTTCAAACAAAAATGCCTCTTGACTCAGCTCCAGGACTAGGTGAAGACCATGCTTGGAAACAAGATCAGTGTGCAAAGCAGAAATCAGTAAACCAAAACCAGTGTGTCACAAACTAGGCTGTCACCCCCTCTGAAGCCTTAAAGACTTTGGGGAGACAAAGAGATACTGAAGGGAGCTTCGCCATCATGGCTGTCACCCCACCATCGCCTGTGACTGTGCGACTTTGTCCTCCTCATCCTGAGAGAGGCTCTGATCAGATCAGGCCAGAGAGGGACCGGGATGATCTCTCTGCTTCTGCTGAGTCTCCAGCACCATCTAGGACAGTGGCGGGCGACCTGCGACCCGCACACAGCACATCAGGGTAATGCGCTGGCGGGCGGCAAGATGGTTTGTTTACATTGAGCTCCCTGTGGCTGTGGCTTGCCACCGATCCTGGCCAATGGAATGTGTGGGAAGAGGCAGCCTTCATGTCCCTGCAACCTGCTGCTTCCCACGGCTCCCAGTGGCTGTGAATGGCGAATTGCACCCAGTGGGAGCTGGGGCGTAGGGTGGCATGTCTGTGGACACCCAGTGTAAACAAATTGTCTCGTGGCTCGCCAGTGGATTACCTGGATGGGCCGTGGGTTGCCCACCATTGCTCTCCCTCCCTCATGGCTGCCCCCTATGCAGTGTGTTAAAATCCTGAGCCTTCGTCATCCTATCCTAAAAATGTCCTAACCAAACCAGACCGAAGAAATAAGAGACCCAGCTGACGTCGCCACCTCTCCTACCTTCCCTTTGCCGTCTAAAATGAAATCAGACTGGAACATTAGCACCTGCTCCTCTCAACAACCTTCTGCTCTCCGCCCTCCAGAAGATAGTGATTTGCCATTTTTAAAACCAGCTGCAAATGGTCGGTCAAGAATATTTTTCCTTCTCAAAACTCTGGCTCAAAAGCAGGGCTTTTTAAAAAAAATTTACCGACAAAGTCACGTTTTATACTTCACATTGCAGACACTTTAACCGGTTTTCCTTTGTTTTTATTCAAATTGTTTAAATTTGTATTAGCATTAGCCATAATATTAAACACCCTAAACATCTCTATGTGCCAAACCTTGTGTAATATTAATCCATATCTAAATATGTAAGCAGGGGCTGAACTGTTGCTTGCTATCAGCCAGCTAAAAGGAGGGGTGGGTGTGCCCACTACAATTGTTTAGCTCTGCAAGGTAATTAACTGTTAACTGTTGATATGTAAATACAGCTCAGGAGAGAATATGAGGTGTGGCTATGTAAATCCCATTCAGCCTGGGCTGATGGAAGGTCAGTGTTGGAATGGAATGTGGAGAATTGTAAATAATTTGGGATTGTTGTGGGGGTCACTAATCATGCTACCCCTAAATGTGAGAACTGTAAAACATGCCACCAGTGCTTGCAGGAGAGACACCACCATCACGGTAAGAGGTCTCGGAGGAACAAGCCTCCCCCCTTCCAGAGTTGAGAGGACTGAGCCTGGGGGGCTTAGCTCATGTTTGGGTTATGAACTCTGTTTGTGGTGTTTTCCCCAAGTTAATGCCGTATGACTTCTCTCTGTTTCATTAAATGTTTCTTTCCTACACTCAGACTCAGTGCTTGCGAGTGGGGAAGCATTGCCTCTCAGAGGCACCCAGGGGTGTGTGAATTTCCCAGATTACTGGGTGGGGGCTTGAGCCGGTTCTGTGTGAGATGGACCCCAAGATATTGAACCCGGCCCTGGTTACCGCCAGGCCTACCCGGCAGAAGGGTTACAATAATATTAACACCGTTAACCCGTGTGTTCCAGCTGTACTAATACGACAAGCCCAGCGGTACGTGCTGTTAAGAGTATTGTACTGTGACAGACCTGGAGGATCAGCGGTGGGAGGGAGCAGGCCAGCCAGCAAATTGGCAGCACAGTGCAGAGAACCAGGCTCCGAGGTCATGCAGTGAGGAAGCAAGATGGCTGACTCTGCTGGGTGGGGCAGCGGGGAGACAGTCAGGTCTGAACTTCTGACTAAGTAATCACCTCAGGTCAAGGCATGTCAGGCCACCGACTGGCTGAAGCCCTCAGTCAATGGCTGGCAGCGTTTCTCTGTGTTGCTTTCCTTCTCCCTGGTCTGACTGTCATTGCTGGTGCCTGTGTCGTTTCTTTGGGTAGGTCGCTCACCTCTGCCCCTGTCCTCACTGCTGTGTGTTGGAGTGTTTTCTGTTCTCTCTGTGTCTGTCATACATCCCCCTCCTCCAACCAGCCAGCACTGAGAGCAGGATGTGGTCACTTGCCCGTGAGCAAGGAGACCGAATGTGTCTATTCCTAACCCAGGTAAGTATGACCAAGCAATTCAGCCTTTTTTGGCCTCCTCGTTTGGTAGGCCCTGAGCCGGCGTCCCTGCATGATGTGCCTTTTTCCTCTTCCTACTGCTTGCTCCGTAGAAGCAGGGAAGAAAGGAAGCTGGAAGATGAACAGAAACGAAGAGGTAAAGACTGTAGAGTCTCCCCCACTCGTAGCCTCAAGATTCTGGGGCAGGCAGAAGAAACTGCCTTTGGGACAAGGCAGTATCCTCAAACCTTTCTTCAGTTCCTCCCCTCTTGTGAGACGTGGTGCACCCCAGTGAGTGGGGTATTGGACTGGGACTCCAAAGGACCTGGGGGGGGGGGGTGTCTATCTTTGCTGTGTGACCTTAGGCATTTCACTTTGCCTTATGTGTGTCTCAGTCTCTCCATCTAAAATCTGTGACTGATGATGCTTCCTTCTTTGTAAAGTGCACGGAGAGCCCAAGATGAAAAGCGCTGTTGATAGCTATCGTAAAGCCGTGACTCTGTGCTCAAGGTGTGCTTTTGGGTACCCAAGAGCCTTCTTTTCTCTTTGGACTAAGGTGCACACTTATAGGGGAGGCGGGATGGGGGGTCCTTATGTCTATCAGGGCATTTTCCTTAGGGAAAGGGACAGCCATCTCTAGGTTCTGTTTTGGGGATTCACTTCAGGAACTAGACTCTCTAGTGATAACAGTTTACATCAAGAAGAGCGCATGTTTATTCTGAGTTGGACCACCTATTTGTTCCAGCAGTCTTTGCGTCAGTCTAGTAAGAGACTTAGAACGAGTGTTGGAGGCAGCTGAGCATGATCATGTCCAACTATGACTTCCCACCAGAGAGAGGAATTCCCACCAATGGCTTATTGCCCAGGGCCCCAACGTTTTGGACCCTGGGAATCTGATTGTGCCTGCTGAGTTGGACAGTTAAATCTCCCTGTCCTGGGGAGGACAGGGTACAGTTTCTTCAGGCATCATCTCCCATGGAAAAAGCCTTATGTTGGCTAGGATCCAGAAGAATTGCTTGATTGGTTTGCAAGAGAAACTCCAGAAGAACTTTTAAAAAATGCACTTCCAGAAGGAGAAATAGCAGAGGGGGAAGTATACGTGATGGCATCTCTGCCTGTTTTGGTGGAGTTCAAGAAAGGATTTAAACGAGGGATGTGAAGGACTAGTCGACTATCTGATAAGCAAATGCTTATTGGATGGTTGACAGGACAGTCGAATAGTTGCTTCCCCCCCTTGCTGCCTCTATCAGATAGAGGCAGCAAGGGCAGGGGAAAGGAGGGGTACAAGTTTGGGGCCAGATCCTGGGCTCAACGCAGCGCTGCTGCTTTGAAATGCTGTGTGCAGCCCAGGGCCAGGTGGGGTGTTCCCAGGCTGCACGCGACGTTTCAAAGCAGCAGCGCCACGTGGAGCCCAGATCAGTGGGGGACTCCCCGGCTGACCCTGGGCTCCGTGCAGCGCTTCTGCTTTGAAATGCCACGGAGAGCCCGGCATCAGGCAAAATACATCGACTATTCGATTAGTCGATACTTAACATCCTTAATTGAAACTGGGCCCCTCGAATGCCCAAGTTGTGACATTATCCACTGGACCTTGCTCTCTTCAGCTGTGTATGGAGGTTGCCGGATTGGTCACCTCTGGCTCTGTTACAGCTGGCCTCCTCCACTCTCAGTGCTGCTTGGCTGTAGAATGGGGCGGCGGCAGAAATGGAGAGATGAATGACAAGGAGAAATAACTGACTGTTTACTTTACTTGTCATAGTTCTCCTCTTCCCAATCCCTCTGTCCAGCTTGTTTGTGGAGTGTGGGCTTTGCCATCTTCTTCCTCACACCCCTGCTTTTGGCAGTGATCAAAAACTGATGCTTAAGAGAGCGATGCAAAACCTTCCTCCATGTACGTAGCCAAATGTGCAGGGGGTTGAGCTCCTTCCTAAATGTTCAAGGAAGAGATAAGGAAGCAATGTGGCTCTGGACTGTGTTTTCCTTAAATGACAGTCTTTTTTTGCCTTCTTGCTTCCTGGGAGGACAAGACAATTCAACTGACTGACTGCCTAGGATGGGGGAAGAGAACAGCTATAACCAGTAGGTAACTCTTTCTTTCTGTGTTTTCCTCTTGTCCCCATGTTAACCCCTTTGTTTCTGTCCTTGTTTTTTGGAAAGTTTTGTTGGGAAACGCACAAACAGCTTCTTCTACGTTCCACTCTAGTTTATTTTTTTCATGCTCCTCTTATAAAACACTTGTCATTCAAATAAAATAAAACAAATCTGGTTGGTAGGTTTTCATTGAAGAACATTTTTTCATGGGAGTAAATAATTTTCATTGAAGCTTTGTGGGGTTTTTTTTCTATGGGAAACAAAAGACTGAGTGCAAAGCTAAGCACCTGCTTACCCACTTTCCTAAATCATGGCCTTAATTAATAAACTTGAGTCAGCCATCCCATTTTATTTAACTTTTTAAAATAATCTGTTTTCATTTTCCTGTACAAAAGAAGACAATCAGGTATGTGTAAAAGAAATCAACCCCCCTTAATAAAATGGTTACAGCTGAAAAATGATGACAGTCTATTTCTCTATTGCGTCATTTACAGAAGTCAAGTACTTAAAAGGAAGAAAATGATGGCTTATGCAATAAACCACATTATTCTTAGTGGGTGTCAAGAAGCACACATTTTATCATACCACAAGGAGCTTAGTTATGATGTCAGCTGTTTCAGCTGGTTATTTGATAACTGAAACTCCTTGGGAGTGGGAAGGTATTAAATATACAAATTATATATATATACTTTAATGCCACATAGGGATCAGTTCAAATACCAATCGACTTGCATAATGAATTGTGATTTCATGCCATCAGGAAACAGTGCTTCCTAGTGGATAGAATATTGGGCAGGAACTCATGCGATTTGGGTTTTGGTTCCAGCTCTTGCCATAGGTCTGTTGGGTGACATTTATGTGCCTCAGTTTCCCCACTGTAAAACAGGGAAGTTTCCCCACTGTAAAAAGAGGGGAAGGTGATATTGACTTCCTTTGTAAAGTGCTTTGATGTCTACTGATGAAATATGTTAGGAATTACAATTGTCATGACTACACTTTTGCTTATTTTAAGCTACACATACATACATTATTCTCAAGGAATCACAATTATGGAAAAGTAAATATGACAGTCAGTGACGACGTATATTTTCTGTTGATTGATAACACTTATCATGCAGAACACTTTTCATGAATTGATCTCAAAGCACTTTACAAATGTGGGTAGGCTTTATCCTTCTCCCTTTACAGATGGGGAAACTGAGGCACAGTGGGGTCAAATGACTTGCCAAGGGTCCCACATGCTGAACCAGTTCACAGATGAGAATAGAATCCTGGGGTCTTGATTTCTAGCTTGCTCACCGGGTCATAGGAGCATGTTTAATGTATCTACATTTTTAAAAAATTAGAAACTGAAATAAGGATAACAAACAGGAATAATATTATAAAAACACTTGAAAAAAATCCCTTGGATTTCAGGTTGATGGGGTGTGATGAAACATGATTTTCTTTGGGTGGGAATATTTTGCTTGTTAAGCTGGAGGTATAAGGTTAAGGGGGGCCTTTTTCTTTTCATTTTGTCGGCCTTTTAAACAGTTTGAAGGGGTTGGAAATGGTGTGATAACATTATCATTACTTAGTGACTAACAGTTCTGGGCTTTTTTTTAACCAAGCTTTTTGTGTTTGGATCTGGATTTTTTTTTTTACTGCCTTCTTGAATGCTGAGAGATGAAATACTGGGAGATTAACTCCTCTGGTGTTTCAGTGAATGAATAGTGGAAGTATTTTAAGACTAACAGATCTGAAACTGGTATGCTGAGGTGCCCCTCAATCCCAAATAAAATTCATGGGATGGGTCCCAGATCCAGGCTTCAAAGACCCCTGGACTTTTGGAGCCTTGATCATGGTAGGTAGGAAATTTGGGAACCAACCACAACCATATCTCCCCTTTCCCATCCCAAATACCATGTTGTGTATGGTAGGGTTGCCAGGTGTCCGGTTTTGAACCAGACAGTCCAGTATTTGAGCGTTCTGTTCGGGAAACAAATTGAGAAAATAGAAATGTCCAGTATTTTCTAAATAAGATGAAATGTAGATTGTGACGTAATGTCAAGCGTGTCTGGTATTTTCGTTGAAACCATCTGGCAACCCTAGTGTAAGGGGGTTTCAATGGAAACATTCCTCCTCTGTACTGCTAAGGCCTGTTAACTTTACAAGTGATAGAACAGGAATCCTGCTTTAACTGGGTTTAGGGTTGCCAGATGGTAACCCTAAAAAGAGGGAGACCAAAGTTGTTGAGCAAAAAAAAAAAAATAAAAAAAAAACCCAGCATGGTCCCTTTAAGAAATGCTTTTGAGGCATTTTGGCCTTAACAGGCTGCCAGGAGCTGGCTGCCATCTTGTCTTCCTGCTCCCAGCTAGACAGTTCCCCTGCAGAACCAGGTAAGCATCTGGTATTTTCACCTCCTGGCTGGAAAAAAAAATCAGAAAATACCGGACATTTTAGGTGTCCAGTATTTTCTGAATTTTTATACAGGATAGGAGGCAAAAATACCGGACTGTCCGGGTTAGGGTTACCAGGTGCCTTCAAAAAAAATACCGGACACACCTGATCTCAGATGGAGCGGGGGGACTGGCCGGGAGGGGAGCGGGGCTGGCCAGGAGCAGGTGGGGGAGGGAGGGAACCGACTGGCGGGAAGCAGGGCTGGGAGGGGGTGTCGGGGGCAGCGGGGCTGGCCAGGGGAGATCGGGGGTCGGGGGCAGCAGGGCTGGCCGGAGGAGATTGGGGGGGACTGGCTGGCGGGAAGCAGGGCTGGCTGGGGGGAGGGGGTTGGGGGCAGCAGGGCAGGCCGCGGGAGATGGAGGGGTGGAACTGGCCAGCAAGAAGCAGGGCTGGCCGGGGTGGGGGTCGCGGGGATTGGAACTGGTCGGGGGAGATCGGAAGGAGGAGGGGGGCAGAACCGGCTGGTGGGAAGCGGGGCTGGCTGGGGGGGAGAGAGTCATGGGAATTGGAGCCGGTCTGGGGAGATCGGAAGGAGGAGGGGGGCAGAACCGGCTGGTGGGAAGTGGGGCTGGCTGGGGGGGGGGGGAGAGAGTCGCGGGAATCGGAGCTGGTCGGGGGAGATCAGGAGGAGGAGGGGGGCAGAACTGGATGGTGGGAAGCAGGGGCTGGACTGACCCGGGCGCACACAGATCCCGGGGTGCTGCCCGTCCTGTACACAGTCCCGGCGAAGCACGAGTGAGTCCAGCCACGGGGATACCATCCCGCCCCGGCCCCGCCTCCCCCCTCGCGTAGTTGCGTACTGCCTAGCTGGTAGACACGCTCACGCAGAGTGTGTGTGTCGACCAGCCAGGCAGTTCGCAACTACGTACTGATACTCCTGATAATAATAAAACGTACCTAATTAGAAAATACCAGGCATTTTAAATGTCCGGTATTTTCTTAATTATTTTCCTGGACAGAACCCTCAATTACCGGACTGTCCGGTTCAAAACTGGACACCTGGCAACCCAACTGTCTTTAAAAAAGAACTAGGCCAGTTGATGGAAGCTAGGCCCATCAATGGCTATTAGCCAGGACAAGTAGGGAAGGTGTTTCCAGTCTTTGTTTGCCAGAAGCTGGGATGGGCGGCAGGGAATGCATCACTTGGTGGTTCTCTGTTCTGTTCATTCCCTCCGGGGTACCTGGCATTGGCCACTGTTAGAAGATGGGCTGCTGGGCTAGATGGACCTTTGCTCTGACTGTTCCTACTTGCAAGTAGGAATAAGAGATCCTCCGGAATAGGGCTTTATTCCGGAGGATCGCGCCAGTCTGGACGCTTTTTTTCCGGCTTTTCCCGCAAGCCGGAAAAAAAGCGGCGGCCATGTTTATTTAAATCCCCCGGGGGATATTTAAATCCCCCGGGATTTCCCTATTCCAAAGTTCTAAATTAGCATGGCTATTCCGAAGAAGGGGCCAGTGTAGACACAGCCTCCTAGGCCAGATTGGCATAACTCCATTGGCTCCAATAGTAGGACTTATCTACTGACTTCAAAAGACCTTTGCCAACTATACCAGTAGAGAGTCTGGCCTGTGAACTACAGAAGGTTAATTTTATGCCACATTTTATTAGCAATGTTTCAGGGGGCTGCCTGCAACGTGTAAAACAAGTCGTGTAGTAAGTCTTAGCAGCAGGATAGAAATGCTCTATTATGATGATTTTGGAAGATTATTTGTGCATTAATGGATTTGGAATCTGATTGTTACCATAACCAACAGGAGCATAAAAGGTCTAAAATATCCATTTACAAATGAGTTGTTGTAGCAGTCCTGCCTGAACCAGCCTCCACCATCCAGCCATGTGTTTTGCTGTCTGGGGAGGGAGAGCATTTTTGGAAGCTGGGGCAAGGATTACAGAAGAGTAGAGGTCCAGTCGGTAGGGTGATTGTGTTGTACTTTGCGGATCTTGGTTCAAATCTCTGCTCTGCCCCAAAACATCATGTGTCACATAGTCTCTTTTTGTGGCTGTTCCCCACCTATAAAGTGCTGCTAATAGCATTGCTTTAGCTCACAGAAGTGTTGTGATGATAAATGTACTGTACTACAGATTGGGAGTCACTCATACTTTAATAATGTGGCCCTATAAGTACCTAAGACATTTAGATAGCTGGAAACATTATTCAAACAGCCATCCCTTACTCCCAGATTCATTTTGACCACTCAAGCAAATCTGTAGTCACTACACCTGGTCAACATTTTCTGGGTTTTCATCTTTTTGACAAAGTCTTTCATAAAAAAATTAGGACTATGTAGCACTTTAAAGACTAACAAGATGGTTTATAAGATGATGAGCTTTCGTGGGCCAGACCCACTTCCCCAGATCAAATAGTGGAAGAAAATAGTCACAACCATATATACCAAAGGATACAATTAAAAAAAATGAACACATATGAAAAGGACAAATCACATTTCAGAACAGAAGGGGGATGCGGGGGGGGGGGGGGGAAGGTAAATGTCTGTGAGTTAATGATATTAGAGGTGGGGAAAGGTAGATGTCTGTGAGTTAATAGTATTAGAGGTGATAATTGGGGAAGCTATCTTTGTAATGGGTAAGGTAGTTGGGGTCTTTGTTCAATCCCTCTTGAACAAAGACCCCCAACTACCTTATCCATTACAAAGATAGCTTCCCCAATTACCACCTCTAATACCATTAGCTCACGGACATCTACCTTTCCCCACCTCTAATATCATTAACTCACAGACACTTACCTTCCTCCCTTCCCCCCCCCCACATCCCTTTTCTGTTCTGAAATGTGATTTGTCCTTTTCATATGTGTTCATTTTTTTTAATTGTATCCTTTGGTATATATGGTTGTGACTATTTTCTTCCACTATTTGATCTGAGAAAGTGGGTCTGTCTCACGAAAGCTCATCATCTAATAAACCATCTTGTTAGTCTTTAAAGTGCTACATAGTCCTGCATTTTGCTTCAGCTACACCAGACTAACACAGCTACATTTCTATTACTATACAAAAATTAATGAGTAAACTCAAATGTTGGGAGGAGAGGGGTCATGCAGATGGAGAACTGGATGGGAGGTGTTTTTTATTTTTTAAATATTATTTAAAAAAAACCAACCCTCTTTTTTAAATAGCAGTGACAACTTTTGAAAACAATCCACATTTGTGACTGTTTTCTTTTGACCTGCTGTCGTATTGACACCCGAAGTGTTTACTGGCTCTCTTGAAAGCTCTTTGTGGATATAAGACTTGCCTAGTCAGCAGGAAGTAACAGTATCATGAGCCTTTGGGTGACAAATCACTCAGCCCAGGTAGCAAATGCTGATTAGAATGTCCTCTGAACTATACTTGTGATGAGATGAGGATGTATAAGCCATTTGCTAAATAATTCCCAGTTTGCTTATGGCCATCAGAGCAGAATACTGGAGAACCAGAAGCAGGAAAGGAAGGTACCAGAGAAATGAACCCAACACTACACATTTCTCTCTCTTGAGCTGTCTACACTGCCAGGTTTTTTCAAATTAAGTTATTTCAGAATAATAATTCCCGAAATAACTATTTCAAAATAGCACATCTACCCTACAGGGAAGCCTCAAAATTAGTCAGAGGCAGACTCCCTTAATGTGGATGCGCTACCTTGACTTAGAACCCCAGGAAGCACTGGGGAGTAATTATTTTGAAATAGCGGCAGCTGAGTGTCCACACTTACCCTATTTTGATATAGCAATTTCGAAATAGGCGTTATTCCTCGTAGAAAGCGGAATAAGCCTGTTATTTCAAAATAATTTCAAAATAACGGGCTTGCTGTGTGGACGTGCACCTTGTTATTTAATAACGCTGTAGTGTAGACACGCCCGGGAGTTCCTATCCACTTCCAACACTGCCCAGTAGCAATGTAGTCCTGCACCAGCTGACATTCATTTTCCCACTGAATTTAAAGCCAAACTCCCAATGATTTTAACATGAGCAGGGTCAGGAAAGGAGACTAACGGGGGATATGACAGAGGTCTATAAAATCATGAGTGGAGTGGAGAAAGTAAATAAGGAAAAGTTATTTACTTGTTCCCATAATATAAGAACTAGGGGCCACCAAATGAAACTAACGGGCAGCAGGTTTAAAACAAATAAAAGGAAGTTCTTCTTTGCATAGCGCATAGTCAATCTGTGGAACTCCTTGCCTGAGGAGGCTAGGACTATAACAGGGTTTAAAAGAGAACTAGATAAATTCATGTAGGTTAAGTCCATAAATGACTATTAGCCATTAGTAAGGAATGGTGTCCCCAGCCTCTGTTTGTCAGAGGGTGGAGATGGATGGCAAGAGAGAGATCGCTTGATCATTACCTGTTCGATTCACTCCCTCTGGGGCATCTGGCATTGGCCACTGTCGGCAGACAGGATACTGGACTGGATGGACCTTTGGTCTGACCCAGTATGACCATTCTTATGTTCTTATGTCGGCCCTGAGGGTGAAAAGGAGCATGGTCTAATGCCTGGCTTGCCTGGATCTGGCCTCGAAGGCTTGGGGCTCCTCCCCAAAATGGAGGAACTGGCGCTCCAGTCCTGTACCCCTCTCCCCCGACTCTGGCACCCACCCTCCTTCCCAGACCCATCAACCCCCAACCCCATTCCTGCACCCTCCCTCCTGTCCAGACCCCACACCCCAAACCCGCTTATTGGCAGCCCCCCTCCCACACACTGAACTCCTCGTTTGTGGCCCCACTACAGAGCATGGGGGGGACCCATAAAATCTACTAACTCAGGCCCCCCTAGACTCTGGTGGGCAAGGGGAATGTGGATTGTTTTTTTTTTTGCTTCTCACTTTTGTGTGACCCCCAACTTATTTTTCTGTGTGTAAGCAGCCTGTGACCCAAAAAGTTTTCCCACCCCTGGTCTAATAGTTAAAACAAAAGATTTGGCATCCCATCAGCTATTTCAGACTCTGCCATGAACATATTGTATGACATTGGGTTAGTCACCATAATCTTTGTGACTCACTTTCCCCAGCTGCACCTTGGGGATCACACTGCTGCCCTACCTCTGCAATTTGCTTTTAGAGCCTTGGATGAAAGAGACTATTCAAGGGCAAATTATCCCTGTACACGCTCAGCAGATATTAACACAGCCAAAGTTGATTTACTTGGTATTAACTGGGCAGAGCAACAGCCCACATAAGATACTAAAGAGGGAAAAACTGTAAACAGCGCAGTATGTTATTACTTTCAAAGCTTTGCAGCAGATTTAAAGCCTTCAGGGACATTAGCAACATGTCCTGGCTTCAGTGCTGAAGGGCAGTGTTTATGCATTGGTTATTTAGGGGATATTCCAAACGCTACACAATACAAAGCATGAAATAATTACAGCACTACTCTAATTATGGATGAGTAGCACTGCTTTGAGGAGGGGGAGGTGTGTGTATGTGTGTGTGTGGTTGTCTTTATTGCTTGCTCAGCAAGGCACTTGCGATAGGCCACACTGGTTTTGTTTGGATTGCATAAGCTTTAATCTAAAGGTAGAGATGTTTTTAGTTGATCTGTGTTAATAATGTTGGGTGGGAATTAACATGCATACGAGAAGATCATGTGACCTCTCCCCCTGTTCCGTCGCTTTATCGGATTCCTGCCAAAGCAGAGTGGCTAGAGGCTTGGCTGGGCTGGACTCTCACAACCCAAGGATCGAGATGCCAGCGATCTCCGTCCTTTACAAAGGTGCCGTCATTATTAGCAGGTAATCCTCACGAGCAGTGAAACTGACGAGACGCGTGGGGCTGGTTGGAAGAAAGGAAGGAAATTGCATGGTTGGGCTGGGGTGCGTCGGAGCCTCTTTGGGGGCAAATCCAAAATTGCTGTCTTTGCTCTAGATTTGTAATGCCAGTCTCATACCAACTGGGCAATGTTACCTTTCAGTTTGGGTTACGAGTCATTTTCCCAGGGCTGGAGGAAAGGAGTGTTCCTTGGGTTTCCACGGAAAAGTGATTCAGAAAGGGAGGGGGGTTGTGTGTCTCTTCAGAAAGGGCTGAGACAGGGGATGCAGGCAGACAAGATCAGATGCACTGATGTTGTGAATAATGAGCTCTCCTGTTTGACCGCCCGCTCTCCTGTGGATGCGTTTCCTTCCTGCAATCCTGCCAGTGCGTAGGAAGGGATTAAGGACAGAGAACTTTTTAGAAGTCCTGCACCTCTAGTGTGAGACCCTCTTGTGCTCAGGGCTCTTTGCTCTGAATTCAGGCCTCTCTGCTCCTTTGTTATGCATTTTGTATGATCCAAAAATGTGTTCCCCCTCATGTTAATGCTCTGCGTGTTTGGCTTTTTGCTAACGTTTGGGAGATCAGATTCAGGGAACATTTTGGGGTAATCAGCTATTTCATGAAACCCCCTACCCTGACGTTATCTTTCAGGTTAAAAGTCATTTTCCTGACAAACAGGCACTTATCCAAGAGGCTGCAAAATTCCGCATAGTAATTTTAATATGCTTAATTAAGACCATATTATGCTGAATTAAATTGGTATAGCTCCATTGAAGTCCATGGAGCTATTCTGACATGCTAGTTGATGTTTAGCAAGTGCTTTGAAAATGTAATGTATTAAGTCTGATTAATGTGCAACTGAAGTAGGAGGGATGAAGAGTTTTTGACTGGAATGTAAAATTGGATTGAAGACTTATTTTTGGTCTCTGAGATGTAATTCTGAGGTGTGCTTCTGAATGGCAAGAAGGAACTTGGATTTAAATCTTGGCTGTCCCTATCGATTCAATTGGAAAAACACAGCGTTACTCTTCCCATAAAACTGGTTGGGATTAGATCCGGTCAACAGGCTTTACTGTATCCACTTCTGTCTTTTTGCTCAGACCAGCCTACGTCAGTTCTGATGATGAATCGTGAAACTCTCGTTTTTCCTCCACGGTGACCATTGGGAACAGGAGAATGTTTGGAAAAAGGCTGAACTGGAGAGGCCTGGGTATTGGGTTGTCATCTGGAATATGTGGACACTTTTGGCTGGGTTAGATTAAAGTCCATACATGCCCATGTTGTAGTGAAAGTAGCCCAAAGGCCAGGAGGAGAGAAGGGACCATATTTTTAAGTAATTCGGAGCAGGGCTTGAGTAATCCAAATTAAAACCCTGTATTTCTGGGGCAAGTTGAATCTAATACCAAAGTGCTCTGCAGCGCCAAGTCATTTGTAAATAAATAATTAAAGGCAGACATTTCAGAAGTCGTCAGCCTGGCTCTGCTCCTACTGAAGTCCATCCTGCCCCAAATGTCTCTCAAAAACCTTCATGGTAGAGCCTTGAGCTATGTAGGGCTTGGGGACCCCAATCTCTTGTAGTGCAATTTATTGGTAGAGCATTGTCCGTGTCAGGGTCCTGGATGATGGCATGTCCATGTGACCTTATTTATGTCTATGCTGAAAAGTCAGAAGGCCTGGATCTCTACCTCTATGCATGGGAGGAAGTCAGAGGCTCTGTGGAATATACGAGGCCGCTTGTCCCTTCCAACGTGTTTTGAAATTACCTTGTTGATATGTTTTACGTTTCTACGTAATATCGGGTCTCACTTATCAGCTTGTGTCTGCGGGTGGGAGTTTCAGACTCCGGAGGTCTAGACCATCTGGCTTTTGACTAGAGATGGTCAGAATGTTTTTGCTGGAATGAAATTTCAGCCAAAACATTGTGCTGAGATGCATTCATTTCTAGGTATGCTTGTTGGGAAGCAGGTGGGATGAGAGAGAGTCTCAGGACTTTATAGTCAGAAGAGACCATCAGAATCCTCTAGTTTGACTTCCTGCACATTGAGGTAGTGAACTTCCTCACTGTGATGGGAGGAAAGGGGGAAGCGTGGAGATTTGATTGCAGTGGGTCTGGGATGTGAGAGACTAGGTCCTTGCTTTGCCTATCTGGGCTGATCTGGGATGAACAGCTCTGCTCTAGCTCTGGGAATTGTGCTTGGGTCTCCCAAGCCCATGTTATACCCACCTCACTACAGTGTACGATTGTTTTCCCCAACGCGAAAACATTTGAACACAAACATCAAAAGTCACCACCAAACAGAAGTGTTGTCCTCTAATCAGCTCTGATTAGGTCACTGCTCGTCTGTGCTAATTAGGTGTGTGTTTTAAAACCCTGAAGCTGAAATCTCATCCACCTCTCACCAAATCCCTTCTTTACAGAATGAGTTGATTTAAACAAACTGTTGACAGGAAACTTATGGGACCATTGGTTCGAATTTGGGTCTAATTTCTACACTGATGTATATCTGGAACCATCCCGTTAGCTAGATTGGTGTTATTCCACGTGGATACAGGTGTCATTGAGAACACAAACTGGCCCATCATATTTAGGGTTGGCAGATGGTTTCAACGAAAATACCAGACACGCTTGACATTACATCACAATCTACATTCCATCTTATTTAGAAAATACCGGACATTTATATTTTCTCATTTATATTTTCTCAATTTGTTTCCCGAACAGAAAGCTCAAATTCTGGACTGCCCAGTTCAAAACCAGACATATGGCAACCCTAATCATATTATGTGTGTGTGCATCTGTCTGTCCATCCACGTCTGTATGTATATGTTAGTTTATGTCTGTGTAATTTTGTAAGGTTTTGTTTTTGCTCTCTGCTAGCATAGAATTGTAGAATCCTAGAATCTTAGAAGTGGAAGGGACCTTGAGGGGTTATCTGGTCCAGTCCCCTGCACTCATGGCAGGACCAAGCACCATCTAGTAGATACTTATATAGCCTGCTCTTAAATACCTCCACTGATGGAGATTCCACAATTTCCTGGGGTAATTTATTCCAGTGCTTACCCATTCTGACATTTAGGAATTTTTTCCTAGTGTCCAACCCAAATCTCCTTTGCTGAAATTTAAGCCCATTGCATCTGGTCCTATCATGAGAAGTTAAGGAAAATAATTTTTCTCCCTCCTCCTTGTAACGCCCGTTTAGGTACTTGGAAACTGCTATCATGTCCCCTCTCAGTCTTCTCTTTTCTAAACTAAACAAACCCGATTATTTGCATGCACCTCATGCAGTGGAGAGTTTGTGTTTTTTGAAACTCTGTTTTTGGATGGTTTTGTGGGAAGAGATTGTCTTGATGGGGTGGGATGGGGTAGGCTGAGATGAGGGTTTCCAGATTTGTCTCTGTGTATTATTCATTTTAGCGTCTTCAAACTGTATCTGGTTTCTCTTCCAGGACATTGATGGGACCCTATGGAATGGATCGGACAGCGCATTGCATTGATTTCTATGACTGTGCAAATGGGCTGGGTGAGTGTTTTGTGTATGTGCAGCCATCACCTTGGGGTACTGGAGAAAATGCACCATCAAGTTGAGCTTCCAACCTCTTGAGTGGCTTTTCCTCATGCAGGTATAATACAGAAGACTGTGTCTCCTTTTGAACCGCTTCTGGAGAGTGTAAGGCAGCTATACCCTTAAGTTAGTGCTGGTCTTGTGATTAATACACGCAAGTGGATAATGAGCCCTCGGTTCTAGTTCCTGTTCTGCCACAAATTTCCCAGGTCACCTTGGACAAATCACTTAGGCCCAAAATTTCTAAAATATGTCTACTAATCGTTTTGTTTACCTCCATTTTTGGCGGGCCAGTCAGAGACAACTTGATGTCCCAAGTGGGGCACCTGAATTACTATTTGTTAAATGTCGGTCTTTGTGTCTCCATGCCTCAGTTTCTCCACTTGCTTAACAGGGACAGAAATATTTCTCCACGGGAGCGAAGCTCTCTGGAGGAAAATAATTTTGTAACTTTATTGTTTGTGTTGTATCAGAACATCCAGTGACAGGTAATTGAAACTAGACAAATGCAGACGAATAACTTGCCCACTGGAACAACTTCCCACTGGATATGGCGGATTCTTCCTCACATGGAGACTGTAAACTAAGAAGGGCTGTCTCTCCAGAAGATGCATCCTATTTCAGTCAGAAGTTATGAGTTGCTTTTGTTGCAAGGATCACTGGGAGAACTCTTCAGTCTGGGCTTTGCAAGAACGTACACGAGGTGATCCTAACGGTCCCTTCTAGACGTAAAATCTCTGACTCTCTGGAAACAGCCAGGTTTTGGCATTGGGTGAATCAGACACGGGTTCAAGAGCTTCCTAAGAATGATCGTGTTTCACGGAGGTGACATTTCAGAGCAGTGAGGAGCAAATGACCTTCTGCCCTTAGGCCTAATTGGAATACAACGCTGCCCCGAACACACAGCTGGTGCTGAGACAGAAGCTCCCCTTGGCTTCAGTGGGGACAGGGAGGCCAGCATAGAGTGAGTTTGAAACCCCACTCTCCTTGAGCGTCTGTCCGGCAATGGAGCTGCCACCAGGCTACTGCTAGGGCCCTACTGAATTCACAGCCTTACAAAACATATCATGGACCATGAATCCGATGTCCTCCTGTGAAATCTGGCCTTTTGAGTGCTTTTAGCCTGTATTACAGATTTCACGGGGGAGACCAGCATTTGCTGAGCCAAAAGGGAGTTGCAAAAGGGAGTTGCAGGGGGATCACAAGGTTATTAAAGGAGGGTGGCAATCTCATGACCCTTATATCTGCGCTGCCTTCAGAGCTGGGCAGCTGGTGAGCAGCAGTTGTGATGCTGGCCATCTGCCATCCTGCGCTGCTGCTAGCACTGCCTTCAGATTCCTGGCCAGCAGCTGCCACGTTCCAGCTGCCCAGCTGTGAAGGCAATGCTGCTGCCAGTAGCTGCGCAGAAGTAAGGATAGCAACACTGCAACCCCCCTGAATCACTGGAGGGGGGACCCCGCTTGACTGGCCCATCCCCATCCCCTACCTGCTGGGGTGAGCCCCACCGTAGCCAGACTGCTACTTGTCTCCCTCCCTTAGACCAGTGGCTCTCAGACTTGAGCTGCTGTCCATGGCTCAAGCTCAGCCACCCCCTGCTTCCTCCTCCCCTCCCCGCAGGGAGCCTGTGATGGCACACCAGCCTCATCCTGCCACCCACCGCAAGGCTGGAGTGCCAGTGTAACCACCACCAAGGCGGATTCGAACCTGGCATCTCGGGAGCTGACTATAGGAGCCTCTACCCACGAGCTAAAAGCCAGCTGGCTCCCAGCCCATGCTGTAGAGGTCTCTTGATCTTAACTGTTGCAGTGGTCTAGGTGCCACTTGCAGTACTCAGTAACCACACTAGGGCTGTGTCTACATTGGCATCCCTTTCCGGAAAAGGGATGCTAATGAGACACATCGCAATTGCAAATCCGCGAGGGATTTAAATATCCCCCGCGGCATTTGCATTTACATGGCTGCCGCTTTTTTCCGGCTTGGGGATAAGCCGGAGAAAAGCGCCAGTCTAGACGTGATTCTCCGGAAAATAAGCCCTTTTCCGGAGGATCTCTTATTCCTACTTGAAAGTAGGTGCTCCTGGCCAGGCACCGTACTCCCAGTCTGCTCCTGCACCTCAGTCCTCCCTGTCCTTCCCCCTTGCCCCATGAGATTGGAACATCAGAGGAGTGAGGTGTCTCATCTGGGGGCCACATCAGTGAGGATTGGAGGTTTTTGGAGGGTTTTTTTTGCTTCTCACTTGTGTGATCCCCAACTGATTTTTCTGTGGGCCGGTGGCCCCAATCCATAAAAGGTTCCCCACCCTCCCATAAATACAGAAAACATGGAAACCTTTTGTGGTGGACATAAATTAATATATTTTAATTTATTTAAAATGAAGTTTGGTAAACTAACATGAGAAAGTTAAAATGCTTCACCTGTTTAATAATTTAAATTAAACCATTCTCCCTAGCTGCAGCACTAGCAAAATGGTTCCGATGTAACTATGGCGAGTTTCCATTAGCAACTGGTAGTCTGTGGAAAGGTTTGCATTGAGCCAGGTGGGCCCTGGGCCAAAAACTTTGAGAACCACTGTCCTAGACCCAGCCTGCCTGCACTGGGGAAAGTCAGAGCAGTGTCTCTTGACTGAAAGATGCTTTTGTTATGCCTCATGCAAGTTTCTGGTAATCCAGCTCTAGAGCCTGTTAGCAGCGAACATGTCATGACTCTGAAGTGCTTTGTGACACCTGCCGTTGGTAAGGTAGGACAGAAACCCAAATTCTAGTCTAGTCTTGTGCTTATTATTTTCTGAAATGGAAAGACTAGTCCACCTGCAGCCTGGAACGCCGTCTTCGACTGAGGAGAGTCACCTCAGTAGTTACGACTGGTGTGTGTAAGTGTGTGGGGAGGTATATTCTGCATAGGAGCATAATATCTTCTAGACCAGAGCCACCCCGTACATAGAAAGGTTCGGGGCTGGTACCGCAGGCCCTGTGCTTTTGAGGCCACTATGGCCGCCCCACCTGTTCTATGTATGGGAGGGACCTGGGGGATTACGGGAGCCTGGCATGGGGAACAGCAAGGGTGCCCCCTCCCCCCCAACATTGTGGCGGGATCTAGAGTGGCCCAGCAGCCCACTGGGCTCAACTTCTCAGTGGCAGTGGGAAGGGGAGCACCCCAGCCCCAGGGCAGTGAAGCGGGGCTCAGCATGCCGGGAAGGTGGCACGGCAGGGAGGAGGGGAGCAGGCTGCTGGGCCGCTCCGGACCCCGTCACCATGGCGATGGGGGGGTGACCCATGCTGCTGCCGCGCCCAGCTTGGGAGAAGGTGTAATGGGGCAGAGCGGGGATGTGGCTTGGGGAACGGGCACGGTCTGCAGCAGGGGGGGTTGCCCTGGGTACCACTGTGGGGCGCTGGGGGTGAGGGGATTGCCCCAGCCTCCCCTCCCCTTTTCGGGATGGCTCTGATACAGACAGATTCTCAGCTGGTGTACTTAGCTAGAAAATATTCCCACCCTGTTGAGTAAACAATTTTTTGTTCAAATTTCCATGGAAAATGTTGAGAGTGTTTTTCAAAACAAAACAAAACAGAAATCAAAGTATTTCAGCCAAAAAGGGAAATACGTTGATCCTGAAAGGCTGCTGTCGGGCATCATGGGAGTTGTAGTTCTTGTGCCTCATGCTTCCATTCTTCTCAATGAGCTGGGCTTCCGGGTCAGACCACGTCTCCCGTGATGCACTATTCATCTCTTGGTGAGAGGAGGCAGTGCCTGATGGCCATGGTACATCACAGCAGATTAAATCTGGCTGAGGAGCATGAGTCACTGGAATAATAATTCACATGAGGCACTATTTCCGAATCAAAATATTTTGGCGTTTGGTCACTTGTCAGTTGTTTTTCAACAACCAAATAAATAAATAAATAAATAGAAATAGACATTTTAAATGAAAATATTTAGTCAAAAAATCAATTTTCTGTTAAAAAACAGCTCCGATGGCAAATTTTCAGCCAGCCCTTTGAGTCAGTTTATGCCAGTTTACACCAGGTGAGGGTCCAACCCATTTGTTTTGAAAAGATGAAGCTCTTGGCTAGGTTTGTGTGCTGGGTCACACGTGACACACCACAGAAGATGTGGCCTGAGCCAGTGGTTTTCAAACGATATGTCACGACCCAGGACTGGAGGTGAAATGTCGGGCACTTGGGTCTTGTTGCTGCAGGGGGAGCAGATGAGCAGCTAAGGCAGCTCCCTGCCTGTCCTGGCACCACAGACTGTGCTGTGCCCCAGAAATGGCTGGCAGCAGGCCTGGCTCCTAGGTGGAGCGGGGAGTATATAGGGCTCCATGCACTGTCCCTGCCTTAGCACTAGCTCCACACTCCCTTTGATTGGGAACTTGCTGCTGGCTGCTTCTGAGGGTAGCATGGTCTGTGGTGCAAGGATAGGCAGGAAGCTTCCTTAGCCCCCTGATGCACCGCTGACCGGGAGCTCCTTTAGGTAAGCCCCTCTTGCTCCAGCCCTGGCACCCCCAAAGCTGGAGCTCCCTCCTGAACCCCAAACTTCTCATCCTCAGCCCCACTCTGGAGCCTGCACTTTAGTCAAATTATGTTGGATCGCTGGCATCAATGATTTTCTTCAGTTGGGTCATGAGAAGAAAAAGTCTGGAAAGTACCGGCCTAAGCAGTGAGCTGGAGGCCAAAGTTGGCTGCTAGCATAAAGCAGAACTTTACAGCCCAGTGCCGCTGCAAATCCGCATAATGGAGCTGCAGTCCCACACTTTGTGTTCTGTACAGTGCATGTTAAAAAAAAAAAAAAAAAAACCAAATCCATCTGAATCAGTGACGATGAAACTTTGCAACACTGCTAGCCGATGAGAGAGAGGTGCTAAGAATTTCGGCTCCGCTGATGAAGCGGCTCACACAATAAATGGCATTTGAGCCCCCCTGAGAAACGCGTGCTCTGCTGTTACGTAGCTGTCTGTGTTCAGCTGTCTGGGTTGGTTGGTGGGCGGTAGAGATGTCATCTCCAGTGAGGGAATAACTCTGCTTCTGCTCTGTAGCTGGACAAGTTTGTTGAGCGCAGAGCATTTCTGTTATCCCGCCGCTAGGAAAGATCCACTTCACAGGTGAACAACCTCACTTCTGCTGCTGAGCTTGCAGTGTGGGAATGGGCTAGCTTGGTCAGGGACTAGAAGCTCAGTAGAGTGGCTACCATGCATGAGCCTTTCATGTGCACCGAAGTTATTTACTTCATCTCTGTTTTGCCATATCACTTTCTAGTACTCTGTCCCTCCACCGACCCCTGCCTATCTGGGTGCGGTGTTGCAATATGAGACAGCTGGCACTGAAATGAGGGGATTCCATTTCTGGTGTAGTCCTTAAGCTTTTCTTCCTGTTCTATTGTGGGACGAATGATGGATCATTTGGTATGTGACTTACAGCCAGGTAAACTCATCCGAGGCAAGCAACATCTTTAAAAAAAAATCACACTCTCGGCCCAGCAATGAGAGCAGTAAAGTCATCACATGAGGACAATGTACAGTACTCCAGTTAGCTCTTGGCTCATTCTGCCGGGCTCAGAATATGCTTTGGGAAGCATAGCCTTACCGCCTAACCTAGTAATGGGCCAAATTCTGACTGTGGTGTAATCTCACAGTAACTACATGGTGTGGCAGATGGAAAGCGGTGGGCTGCAGGAGTTTGGTGGAGGGCAGGCACACGGGTAGTTGGGTATGTGGGTTTATATTCCCTGTGTGGGGTGGGAGAGACTGCTGCTCAGCCCTCAGGTCAGGCAGGCACCTGAAACTCATTAGGAGTCAGCCTGGAGTGCAGCCTAACGGGACACCCACCACTAGTTAAGGCATGCTGGCGCACAGTGAAAGCCTTCCCCTCCAGCAAAGCAGGAGAAGGAGTAGAGGGATGGACTGGAGAAGAGGAAACACTGAGTGGAGGCAGAAACTACAGACAGTAAGCGGGAGGGGTTTTTGTCCAAGACGCAGGGAGCAGGTACCGAGGGAGTGGCCCAGGGAGGGGCTGCTATTCAGTGAGGATGAGGGCAAGAGCCCCACTACAGGGACTGACACAGAGAGCCCTGGGCTGGAACCCTCAACCCCCCATCTCCCAGCCGGTGGGCTGCCAACAGGGGAAAAGGACCTTTGGACCGTGGCGGAGTTTTTCCTCCAAACTAGAGACTGGTGTATGATGAAAATGGTTCATGAAGGGGCTACCATCAGTGAGAAAAGCAAGAGGCAGTGGTAGGATCACCACGAGCCTCTGAGGCACACAAAAACTGCAGCCTTCTTCCGCAAAAGCTTATGCAATGAAGCGTGGAGTAGAATATCGCCGTGTTTCATTTGCATAATTAATTAGGAGCCGTTTTTGCACAGCAGGCTTTTGCTCAAAAAGGAGCTGTGTAGATGGCTCCTTTTTGCGCAAAAGCCCCCTCTTGTGCAAGAGCCATTCTTCCTCATTTTTTCACGAAGAACAGCTCCTGTGCAAGAGGGGGGCTTTGCGCAAAAAGGAGCCATCTACACGCAAAAGCCTCTTGCGCAAAAACGGCTGCTAGTTAATTATGCAAATGAAGCACAGTGATCATAGAATCATAGAGCTGGAAGAGATCTTAGGAGGTCATCAAGGCCAGCCCCCTGCCCAAGGTAGGACCAATCCCAACTAAATCAACCCAGCCAGGGCTTTGTCAAGCTGAGACTTAAAAACTTCTGTGATTTTTCCAGTCTGGGGTGTGAGATGTTCTACTCTGTGCTTCATTTGCATAAGCTTTTGCGGAAGAAAGCTGCAGTATAGACATAGCCTAGGTTTGTTCTATGGCTTTAACATGAAATCCACACAAGTCCAAATTGGCTCCTAAGTGGCTCCTAAGATTGTAACTTTTTATCGTACAATATATTTTAGAAATGTGCATCTGTCTGTCTATCAGTGAGTCCATTTGTTTAAGAGCTCCTAAACGATAAGAGTTAGGGCCACCAGATTTGGTATGCAGCTTCCTCTTCATATAGCGTAAAGCAAGGTCAGGGTTTGGTTGTGCCAGGACAATGGGATGTACATGGAATGTGATTGTTTCTCATCAAACAGACAGGGAGGGGGGTAAGAGCAGGGACAGTTACACTCACGAATGACCACTGGGGGGTCAGCAAGTGCTACAGCCCCGTGGAACGGCCACTGGCCAGCAGCACGGCTCCCGTGACCCCGTCCTGCACTGGGGAGCAGCTGTTGGCCGCCGCTCTGCGCCCACAGCCCTGGGCTACCTCCTGGCTACCGTGCTGTGTGTCCCCTGCTGCTCTGAGCTAGCCCCAGGGAGAAGCGGGGGAAAGGGTGGCCTGCACAGCCCTAGGGAGAAGCTGGCAGGTGGGTAGCATGACCCCCACTGTCCCGGGCTGACCCTTGGGAGAAGCTGGTAGGCAGTGTGGCCCCTGCCATCCTGGGTTGGCCCCAGCCCTGGGCAATGCTGGGTAAGCCTTGTAGTTAGGAATGACTGTGAGAGGCAAGTGCTGGGTAAGCAGCGTTTCTCAGAAAGGCTGTGATCCAATATCTCCACCTTCACATTCTTAGAACTGAGCTGAGTGCGGTTCACCTGTCCCACACTCCAGGCCGAAAAGAGACTCCAAGAGCAACTGAGGCAGTAAGAGAAACAAAACTGAGCACTGTCAGCTTAGGCCTCTGCTCCACAGTGTCTGAAAAGCGGGAGACAGGGAGGTTTGGGGGCTGGGATGGGCGCCATGCCTCAGCAGGCAGCAGGCACTCAGCTGTGAGCAGCAATACTAACAGTTAGGTCTCTCATAGTACAGTTCATCCTCAAAGCAGGGTACCCATTTCCACTTCTGTTCTACTGAAAGGGAGCTGGAGCCGCCAATTGACTTTGCCCAAGATCACAGCAGTTGCGGCAGGGCAAGGGCTGGAAGCCAAGCCTGTTGTTTCTGTTTGGTGCCTGATCCAATAGACCTCGGTGTCTGTTTGGCACCTAGTTGTTGAGCGTCACTGAAAGCCACCGGGGATCAGGACAGCTAGACCGAGGCTGAGTAACATTATGGTCCCGAGGAATGTTTCCAGCGGCACTGGAGGGAACAGAGCTAGGTGCAAAAGAGCAACTCCAGGGACTGAATTTTGAAATGTACCATGAAGAACTTCACACAAACGTGGTCTGAGTCATTCTAAGCTCCACCCTGACCTGGAATTTCTTCCATAACCCTTTACTCTGCGAAAGAGAAACCATCAAGGACCCCAGTACCAAGTCCAGGACCTTTGCCAGAAAAGAAAGATTAAAGAGATTGAAAATAGGCTGGATTATCAGCCCCTAAGAATGACTTAATAAGCATTATACTGGGACACTGATGCCATCACAATTAAAGGGGCCCTGTCAATTTAATGTTGGTCCCAAATGTAAGCTGGGTTAAAACTAGTCTTTCTTTCTAAAACCTAAAAGGCTAATAGAGATGTCTCCACAAATTACAGAAGATCCCCTCTCAGCTGCACAGTTGGCTTTTAATGTAATGTTTCCTTGCAGCCTTAATAAAAAGGCAGCAACGCGCAGGGAGAGGTGTCTGTGGTTCCACGGGAGCCAGTACGTGTGGGAAACCAGCTTAAAAGCCGACTCCCCACGCCCACTGGCTCCCAGGGAGCTGCCTCCCCCGCATGTAAATGTGTAACCGCTGCAAGTCTTCATAATGTGTGTGCACATGCTCACCTCAGCACTGTCCTTGTGGGCAAGGAACTGTATTCCAAGTGCTGGTCCTTATTTAGTTGCTGGGTTGACATGACTTTAAGAAGGCTATTGTGGTCTAATGGGGAAAATTCAGAGAAGAAACCTGAATAACCCACCTTTTTAGGATTATTTATTTGTGTTGCACTAGAGCTTAGCCAGGGCTAGGACTCTGTTTTGCTAGGGGCTGAAGAAACAGAAGAAAATGATGGTCCCTACGACCCAGAGCCTACCAGGTAAAAATTAACTAATAGTCAATGAGGTGTATTCCCTGTTCAGCCCTTCCGTTGTGCCTGATGTGATGTAGCCCTGGCCTACAGGATGGACCATCTTCAAGCCTCGCCACTGAGCTACAGGCTTCAGGGAGCCTCTAGAGGGCGCTATGGCGAGGAGGAGTTGCAATTCCATGAGCCAGCGAGAGAGCTAGGTTTGGAGTGAGTCCTGGATCTGCCTCCCCCGTTGGGTACCACTTCTCGCTGGCTCTTTCTCACTCTGCTCCATGCTTCTTGCCCTGGGCCCGTGCCTCTTCACCTGCTGGGGGCAGGTCTGTGGGGAGGACCTTGTGCACAAGAGGGGGCAAGCAAGGGCCTGCTCCCCCAGTAATTGGTGGGGTACAGAACTCTGGCCGCAGGACTGTGACAGGAAGAGCTAACTCCTCTGGTCCCAGGGCCATTGCATGACACAGAATGTGCCCCTCCAACAGCTGTCCAATTCTTCATCCCGCCCATGGCCCTGTCCACAGGTAGGTGGGGAGAGGCTGGCATGGACCACATAAGCTCTATACTGGGGGGAGTGGTGGTGGGCTGGCAGCCCCAGGCCATTTGAGTGCCAGTGATTAGTTGGTGCTGAGCAGGGGAGTCAGAGAAGGGTGTAGGCTAGTGGCTGGTCCCTGGTCCCACAGAAAGGGAATCTTAGGAGCTGGGATGGGAAAGAGGAGGGGGATGGGAGTTAGCTGTTCAGAGCTTTAGGGGTGAGCCTGCCCTCCATGGGGTTCAGGATAAGTGTGCAGTCTCCTCCCCATCCACATCTCTGTTAGCTGGCCTTGCCCCCTCCCCCCCATGTCCTGTTCCTGTGTCTGGGAGGGCCTGCTCCCTCGGAAATCAGTAGCACTCTTTTGCCATTTCTCAGCTGACTTCTGTGGCAAAGCCCTTTGTGCATTTCTTTGCCATAATAACATGAGTTTTGAGAGTGCTTTCAGTGGGGCAGGTTTGGGACCACAGCCCTTCATCTTTGTGGCTACCCTCCCCTCTCTCTGTATAGCACTACCCAGCTCAGCCCGTCATCCAAACACATCTCCAGATGCTCCTCCATGTAAGGCCTCTGACTGAGCTCCGCACCTCACATGACTTCTTGCTTGTCCATCTTTGATGTCAGATTTCCCACCTCCCTGTTTTGTCCTTGGCCACATACAGCCCTGAACTTTCCATTCCAGGCCTCCTTTGTGCCTGCCCCCACAAATGGGGCACTAGTGCTGGCGAGCAGCCTGACTCGTAAGCTTTTTACAACAGTAGGATCCTTTTGCATTGGTGAGGCTTATCCGGCCACGTCTTCCCTTCCCAGAAGATCGACGCTGAAGCGGTCCATCTTTCAGAGTTCGATTTAGTGGGTCTAGTAAAGACCCACTAAATCGAATGCTGAGGGCACCCCCGTCGATGCAGAACTCCTTATTTTCGCAAGGGGTAAGGGAAGTTGACAGGTACGTTTCTCCTGTCAACCTACTGCTGTGAGGACAGCGCCAAAGCTTGGCTTCAGGTACGTCGACTCCAGCTATATTTTTTTCACCCATATAGCTGGCATTGCGTACCTTAAGCCAACCTTTGGCTCTAGTGTGGACCTGTCCAGAAATAAGGCTTGAGCTGTATCACAACTTGATGTGTCTGTGGGTAGCAGGAGATTCTTTTCTAGGGGTGTTTGGCGTTTGCAGTTTCTGCTGCGTTAGAAGTAATTGCATAGCACTATGGAAACGTCTTCAGTCTCTTACTACCCAAGTCAGGATCAGTGTGCAGGGACTAGATCTTTCGATTGTGAGAGATGGACCTAGACCTTTGCAATTCTTCAGATCTTTACTTGTGTGTGTGTGTGTGTGTGTGTGTGCGAGCCAACATATGGGAGAGTGGGTGGCTTTGAGGGAGCTTGGGTAGAAGGCTGGTTTTTGCCAGCAATGGAGTTAAAGTAAATATTTTTCCTTATCAAAGTTTGAATGTGTTTGAAACTAATACTGTGAGTAATCACTGATTTTTAATAACCAGATCGGATTTTTGGGGATAAAGGAGGATTTGTAGATACTTTAGCTATATTAAACCATTATTACAATTGATTCATGGACACACAGGAGAAATGAGTGGTTTCAGGTCTTTTTTTACCTAAACAGAGGAACAGCTAGACTCTGCAGTCCTCAAATACACCTCTGTGTTCATTGTGTATGTGTGTGTTACACTATAGTTGTAATTTTCAGCAAATATACAATTTTACATTATTTTTGTCCCATGTTTTGTCCCTGTTGCATTTCTAGATGATATTGTGTAGAAAGATGCATGGGTTACTGTTGGCGTCATCATTAGTATAAATGCCACACAAAGAGGTCTTAGAGCTCTTGATATTCAGAGGAGAGAGATTTATCTCCTCCAAGCCCGTTAATCACAACCCTTGGCCTTGGTAGAAAAGAAATTGTGTCCCCTTGGCTACTGGGGCTGTTAATGTAGTATAGCCATAGCTTTTCTGCTGGGCAGGAGGGGTAATACAATGGCAGATCAGGTGTTTTTGGTTGGGGAGGGGAAGGTTAGCAGTTTGTAGCCTGCATACACAGAAGTGATGGGCTGTGTGTATATCGCAGCACAGAAGAGGGCATGTGGTGACAAATGCTTTGAGAGGGTGTCTAGGGGCAGAGATACTATCCCAGCCACCTGCCTATTCCGACAGCCAGACGGGGACTCTGGGACCGTATCCCATCTTGTTAACTATGTAGTTCGCTGCAGCAGGCCCCCTCGTTCAGGCTTTGTGCAACATGGTGAGAGAGTGAATTCTAGCCTCTGGCTTATCTTATGTTCTGTATCTTGTATTGCCACCTCTAAGGGTGTGTCTAGACTACAGGGTTTTGTTGACAAAAGTGGGCTTTTGTCAACAAAACTATACCTGCGTCTACCCTGCCGCCGCATTCTATCGACAGTAAGTTGACAGAACGCGGCAGTTTTGTCGATGGTGGTAAATCTCATTCTACGAGGAATAATCCCTTTTTTCAATAGTACTCTGTTGAAAAAAGGCGCTATTGCGTGCAAACTGCTTTTTCAAAAGAGAGCGTCTAGACTCTTTTGAAAAAGCAGCTTGCTTTGTCGACAGTACTGGTTGTAGTCTAGACACTCTTTTTCGACAGAGGCTTTGTCGACAGTATCTATCGGCAAAGCCTCTGTCGAAAAAGGTGTGCAGTCTAGATGTACCCTAAGTGTTGGACAATCGCGAGCCACACCCAGAATTCATGGTATGGGCTTAAAACAATGAGGTTCTCAGTTCTTATTCACCTTTATTGATTTGGAACTTTTGGGGGTTACTCTTTTAAGCTTTTCTACACAGTTGTGAGGGGTAAGAGCTTTTGTCCAATAGGTGAGATTCTCGTGTAATCATTTGACTCCAGCAGAGGGGATCTGATGAAAAACACCTCTTATGGTGTTTTTCATAAGAAAACACATCCTTCATGATCACATCCTGCATAGAAGTTAATGAAAAATTGAAGCGGATCAGAATATCCTAAAATGAAATAATTTTTGCCCAACTCTCTCCCATGTGTATGCATGTGGCTTCACTAGCGCCCCGTTATTAGACTGAGAGAGGAATTAACAATAAAATGGCTAGAACTAACAATACTTCTTTGGTAGACAGGCTAACCAGTTAAAGTTGCTGTACTTTCAAAGAGAAAATGTTCTCAGATTACTAAAATGGAAAGAAATGTCCAATATTCAGTTCATATTTCTTGTTGCCTGTGTTTAGTTTTTGCCTTTGCTCACATCTTTTAATGTGAACACACTGATCAATTTCATCTCAGTTTCTAGTCAATTTCACTTTCAGGCTTCTTTTGCATTCCCCGGGCCCAATGCTGCAATGTTGGGGTTACAAACACTGTCTGTGGGACTTAAAAAAAAAAGTCACTGGAATTTTTAAAATCATAGAAATATTTGCATTGCTCTTAGATTTTTTTTAAGAACAGGCTTTACAAAAAATATAACATTGGATCGAATAACATGAGAGTATCCCTTTAAAACAGTTAGGCTGCATCTACATAGCACCCTAAACTTGCACTATTTCGAAATTCAATCGAAATAACGCAAATTGTGTATTTCGAAATTTGGTGCATCTACACAGTGCCACATTTCGAATTAACATGCTGTTTCAAACATCCCTTAACCCTCGAGGAACGAGGGTTACAGGGATGCTGGAATAGCGTGTCTGCTATTTTGAGACTGATCTCGAAGTAGCGGGCACGTGCAAAAGACACAGGGTAGTTATTTCAGGATACTTCCAATAACCCAAAATAGCCCCGCTGTGTAGACGTACCTTTATATATTGACTAGTATGTGGTTAGGTTAAGACAGGCAGCAGGCCGAGCTCTTTAATGGAGGCTGTGAAATGCAAATATGAAAAGGAATGTGAACTTTTTCTCTCTCTTGTGCTTTCCTCCATGCTATGCCCTATGTCTTGAAGCCCTTCCTAGCCCAGACACTTCCTGGAAACTTATGTCTTCTATGCACTGTTAATTCAAATGCTTCTTGGAAACTCATGTCTTCTACGAATCCTGCCAAAACTAACCCAGATCTGAGGAAAAAAACATATTCGGGAAATGCCCCCCCCCTCACTCTCCCATTGTTGTGCCTCGCATAGTGCTCTGCATGATGTTAATGCTTAACAAATAATAATAAACTAAACTAAGGTCGTCCAGTTTTCTTACTAATTAGAAACAGAAAGAGAAAAAGAAAAAGAAACAGCCTTCCCTTGGAAGAGAGGTTTATCTCTCTGTGCCCACTGCCTGTGGTGGGTGCAGCATGCCAGGACAAGAGGATCACACCCTTCATAAAAGTTAATGAGAAATTGAAGTGGGTCACAATGTCCTAAAATGAAATAATTTTGCCTAGCTCTCCCATGTGTGCATTTGTCCCCACGTGGCTCAGAGCCCCATTGTTAGCATGAGAGAGGAATGAATTCACTGTATTTATTTAACCCCGAACTTCCTAAGTGCTGCTCCATCCTCAAGGTCCTGCCTTCCTTCCTCTGAATCCTTCAAGGTGCTTCCTTCCTCTGCATCCAGGCTTGGGCTGTCTTCAGCCCTGGCCCGTGTGAATTTCTGCAGGCACAACTCACATCTGCGGGCTCCCTGGCAGGTGAAGTTCATCAAGCAGTGGAGCCAGTAGTGCAAGGCCCCCTTCAACCTCCGCACTACAGCTGGTGATTGAGTCTCTCTCCACGACTGGGGGCAGTGGTCTCTGAGGAAGAGCGGGCAGAGGCAGTAGGCGATGTGGTGACTCAGGGCGTTTTGTAGGCATCTTCCACCGGCAGACTCCTTTGGAGATCCACCTGTTCTGTCTTGGCTGAGCCACTCGGGAATGATGGTGGAAGGGACACCTCCTGCTGTCCCTCAGGGCATGTCCTCCCTGGGCTGCAGCTTAACTGTGCAGAGAGTCAAGTGACCCCATGATCCCAGCGATCCTGTGCAAGAGTCAAGCCCAGAGGATCCATCGGGCCTGGGCGCTCCCCACATCGCTGCCATGGTTCCATCTCCAGAGCGGTGTGGCTCAGACCAGAACCCGCAGCCTTCGCGGTAGCTTTTGTTATTTCGTGGAACTTTGAAAACACTCTTGGGCATCTCCCTGGGCAAAGCAAAGGAGATAAGTGATTTAAAATAATCTCTGAGCTGCGGCAGATAATCTCCAGTTAATTAATTAGGAGTGTTATTTACAAATGTCTGCTTCAGAAAGATGGTAAGGCAGCTGGTTCATATTTTATGCGGTTTTTGTTTTGCTGGTGGTTCAAGAGAACTCCCTGTCACCACTCCAGAATCATGATGTGTATCATCATATCTCTGTCCCTCGGCTCCAAGGATTGACGTAGATTGTTTTACAGTGCTCTAGAGTGCGCCAGTGTTTGATACACACACAGACGCAATCCAAGCCTTAAGGAAGCTTACAACTGAATGTCAGACCTGATGTAAGGAGTGAAGAGTAGTAAGGAGTTAGGAATGAGTGCACTGGGGAAAGAACAGGGTAGCTTTAGCGCGGGGGTGACATTTTTAGATGTCAATGAATTTTTCACCGTTTTTCTTGTTTTTATGAAAACTGATATGTTTCAAACTTTGAAAAATTTGGAACGGGAATTAACAAAACATTTCTAGGAAGTTTTTTCTCTTGTTCTGGTATGTCTAAGTAACAGCAAGAGAATGACTAAGTCACTCAGGGCATGTCTTCACTAGGAAACTATTTCTAATCTTAACTGATGACACTGGTGATCCCGACTGCTGATCTGGTAAACAAGCAAACTGTTCACCGTAATTGCCCCTATATGAGCAATTAAGTTGGCAATCAGCTAAAATCACGGTTAGTTCATTTAAACTCGGCTATTATGTAAAACCAACTGTTTATTGCTGTACCACTGTAGTATTGCTGTCTCACAATATTGCTGTTGTATTGTTGCTGTACACCATTTACAATGGACATAGCATTGCTAAACTGTTTAACCATCACAGGTTAAAAATCAAGAAACAAATTGCAACAAAGAACATAAAAAAAAGAGAAAAACAAATGGGTTTTAAAAAAAAGATATATAAAAGCACACACAAAAAATTCAGTTGCATCAAACTACAAATTGGGGAAAGAAATTCCCTGTTATTACCTGTCACGATTTGGATTAGTGACCGCATCCGAGGCACAGATTATTCAAAATCATTTTGTTCAGTATCTGGATACCAACACTAAATCCTGACACAGTAATAATTAATAAAATTGGTCACTGTCCAGTCAGTGGGTTATCTGAAAGACAGCATCTATAAAAAACAACTAAATCTGTCAGCTACTGGTGTGTCACAAAGCGTTGCAACCAATGAACGAGAAAAGCTAGCCCTTTCTGGTTCCTGCCCAGCAAAGCTTATCCCAAAGGGTGGCAACCAGCGGTAAGGGTAACCATAACATAAACGAACAGTACTAAGTAGTAACTAATTAGAAAAAAAAATTATAAAGGCCTTATTTATAATGTCACTACTCCACATTTTTGTTTATTTCTTTATGTACATAATCCTGTGGGACACACTGTAACATGGCTTATGCCAATATTCTAAATCACTTAAAACACTCAGCCTCCTATGAATAATAATAAAATTGGTAATTATAAATGCCCTAATAGAAGTGCGGTGCTATCTGCAGTACCACAAGGGCCAAATCACAATATCAAATTAAAAAACCATTTGTTATAAGGTTGGGTCATTCATACACATACGTACTATGCCCAAATACACTACAAATATATACACCATTTCCATATTTGTTATTTAAGAGGGCTTCTAAAACTCAATCAAATAACTACATTCCTCAGTCATGGTCCCAGGGCCTAACATCCCCAAGCCCACCATAAAAAAAGTAACATAACTGGAAAATAAAATCTGTCCATCAGTCGTACGAGGAAATGTGCAAACTAAGGAACAAATGGGGCATAAATGTGTAAACAATAGAACAAGGTGTCCATATGACAGTGATTAGCCCACTGGGTCACCTTCAGTTCCTTCATTATGCTTTTCTGCAGAGGAGGGCAAAGGGGCCTCCACGGGCTGGATCCGGCCTGCCAAGAGGGTAGATCTGGCTTGCGGATGCTTGCCAATCCTCTGCTGCCAGGCCAATCAGGGCTTGGGAGTGGGAGGGGCACACAAAGTCTCTCACTCCCTGCCCCCACACTGCAAGCCCCATGTGCCCTTTGCAGGATGGGGGCAGGGAGCAAGAGACTTTGTGTGCTCCTCCCGCCCCCAGGCCCTGATTGGCCTGAGGGTGGGGGAGCTCGCAAAATCTCCTCTTGACCTGCAAAGAGGCAGGTGCCTAGAGGAAACTGCCAGCTGTTCTGAACAGCAATAAACCTGCTTGGGTGATTTCGATCCTTATCTAATTTGTGGTCTCTGGGGGCTCTCTTGAAAGTCTGTCGTGTTAGCTAATTGCTCATGGTTAATGCGCTCGACAGGAAGCAAGTGCATGCGTGCACGCAGCCAAAAGTTCATCATCATTAACAAAGTAAAGAACCTGTCAAAATCTCATTGGAACAACCCCGAATCTTAACTGACCGGTGCCGTCGCTCAGTGTTGGGCTGGCCCGGACTGAGGTCTCAGGTGTGAGCCTAAGAGCCCCTGGCTGACTGGCAAAGGCTGTTCAGTCAGAGTAACTCCGCCTGGTGCCCTGCGTTCATGGCGTCTGTCTATAAAGCAGGGCTGGGCAAAAGGCTGTCGGCAGGCCAGATCCGGCCCACCACGCACTCTGATCTGGCCCCCGGGGAGGCGCAAGCCCTTTCAATAGCTGCTATTTAAAAGGCCTGCACCTGCCAGGTGGCTGCTACCCGTGGACTTGCAGCTGCCTGATAGGCGTGAGCCCTTTAAATGGAAGCAATGGAAAGAGCTCCTGGCCTGCCACTCCCCTGCCCCCAGGCCAATCAAGACCGGGGGGCGGAGGGAGTGTGCAAAGTCTCCTCCCCCTGCCGGGGCACAGGGCACCAGAGGGAACCGCCAGCTGTTCAAAACAGCTGGCGGTTCTCTCTATGCACTGCATGCCCCTGGCAGGGCGAGGATCGGGGGAGGGGGCTAAGACTTTATGTGCTCTCTTGCCCCCAAGCCAATCAGGGTCGGTAAGGGGTGAAGTCTCCTGGCCTCTCCCCTTCCAACCGAGGCCCTGTCCCTTCCTGGCTGGCCTGAGACCACTTCAGAAATTCCTGAAGTGGCCTCACTTCAAAAAATATTGCTCTGCCATAAAAGATGTCGTGTAAGATCTGTCTGTCCCCCCCCCCCCCACGCCTCCCCTGCACTTCTACTCCTCCCTCCCAGCATCTTCACAGTGCCACAAATCACCTGATTCGCGCTCTGTCCCACTCCACCCACTCCCTCCCTGAGCTTGAACAGCTGTGAATCAGCTGATGCTTTGTGTTCCAGCTCCGGGACAGAGGGGCGGGAAGTGGGTCACAGCATAAATCTGGCGATTTGTGGCTCTCCGAAAGTGCTGGGAGGGAGGAGGAGGAGTAGGAAGTGCAGGGCTCTAGTGTGCGAGAGGTGCAGGGTGTAAACAGGGGGTCCATGGGCCACAGGTTGCCCACTACTGATTAGTTAGATTTGCAAACCTCCATCAAGATCCTTTCGCATGGCATGAAGGTCACAGATCTGCTGTGGAGCCTCCTTGGAAAAACTATTGATCAAAAAAGAGTCCTGCTGATTGGGATTTTTCAGAGGTGTTCGAGGAGGAAGCGTTGGACATAAGGAGCCCAGGAGGCTGCTTTCCTAGTGGAACTACAATGTCCCCTGTGTGTGTGTGTGGGGGGGGGATAGGATTGAACCTTCCTTGGTGTATTACCTGCCTTCTGAATAACCCCCCCCCCCCATTCCTGCCTTGGATTCAGAGCAGTCAAAAGTCTGGTCAGTGGATCTGTGGGAAGATTTGTTAATTGAAGCCAGTGTTCTTAATCCCATGGTCCACAATCCCGAGCCTGAGAATTGGGATTTAATGAGCCCGCGGCAAATCAGTTTCCTCTGCCTCTTCCTGCCAAGCAGCTTATGTAGTTCAGCATGGCCGTGTGTTATTTCAAAATAACACCAGCTCTGCCAGACGTGTGTCGTGGGGTCCAGTCACCGAGGAATCTCAAAGCTCTTACTCTGCTCTTCACACAGAAATCTCTCGAATGCTACGCAGGGATGCTCGGCTCCGATTTGGGGCTATGCACTTGCTCTTATGTATGACTTCAGTGGTATAAAGAGGCTGGAAGCCACGTAGATCGCTTCCCCGCCAAGGAATTCCCATGGTGGCCTGGAGGAATTTACTGAGAAAGCTCAGTTGGCATTGAGATGGCACGGCTTGCTTTAGGTGAGGTGATCTGAGCTGGCGTACACAGATGGATGCAACAAAGAAAGAGCCGTGCCAGACGGAATTATTGGGACGCTCCTGTGTGGAATTTTGCTGCTGGGAATTCTCCAAGGCCCTGCCAGGACACCAGCTGTAATCCCTCAATATGGCTAGAGTCCTGAATGTGAGGTGCCCAGCTTTTCAACATGAAAACGTGGGACACTTCTGTGGCACTGCTGTGCCGGGTTGTGGAATAGTCGTGTGCCCTGCGTTCTGGTTCCTGTCTCCGGTCTGCTCTGCCCAAGTCACAAATGCTCCCTCTTTAAGCAGGATCTCTACTGCTTCTGCTAAGGGGCTTTATCTCTGTGACGCTGCCACCAGAGGGTGCCCTGCAACATGTGCCAAACGGCGAATGTGAACAGGGACGTTTCTCTTCCCCGTGTTAAGTCCAGCGCTGGGTTGGACACTTCTGTTGTGGCAGGAGTTGAAGATCTCTTCCCCCCCGACCTCCCACCCTGGGGGGGGTGAAGGTGCTATTGTCCTGTCCACAAAAAGTGATCAGAGACCTTAGGCCTAGGTGTTTGGCATTTATCCACCAGCAGAACTGGATTTAGATGACTTTGTCTAGGGGAAGTGATTTGATGGGGAGGTCTCTGGAGACATTTCTGAGCTCCAGGTTCCTTGGCTACTCTACTCCATGGCAGTTGAGTTGTGTGTGCTCTGTTCATCACTTGTGGCTCAAGCTGTGTCCTTGGGCACCCAGGTCAGAAACTGTTGTTTCTGCTCTCTCAGTGGCTGACTCCCAAGCCCAGGCAGTTCACAGGCTGGGCCCACCAACCAGGCTACATGGTTGCAAGGCGTGCCCTCTCCCCAAACGTTTCTACAACCCACACGCTGCTTCCACACGTTTTTGGCAAGGAGAGGCGAATGAAGGAGCTGGTGAGTGCTGTAGAATCACAGAAAGGTGAGGCTGGAAGGGACTGAGAGGTGCCTATATATCCTGAGGCAGGATCAAGTAAAGCAAGACCCTCTTTGACAGGTGTTTGTCCAGCCTGTTCCTAAAAGCCACCAGTGACGGAGGTTCCAAAACCTCCCTGAATTGGAAGCTTGTTCTGATGCTTAATTAGTCTTAAAGTTTTTCCTAATATCTAACCAAGATCTCTCTTGCTGCAGGTTAAGCCCATTATTTCTTGTTGCACCTTGAATGGACAAGGAGAACAATTGATCATAGTTCTATTTGTGTGTAGCGTATTTGAAGTAAGGATGTTAAATATCAGTTAATTTACTAGTTGAGTAGTCAATGGAATTTCCATCGACTACTCGACTAGTTGATAGGCACTTCTGCATTCTGCCTTTGAAATGTGCAAGAGCCCCGGCGGGAACTCTGCGTGCAGCCTGAGCTAGCGGAAAGTCCCACTTTCTCCGGCTCCACATGCTTTGAAATGCACAAGAGCCAAAGGGCTCATGTGCATTTCAAAACGGAAGCGCCCATGTGGAGCCCAGAGTCAGTGGGACTTCCCGCTGGCCCCAGGCTGCACGCGGTGTTCATTTCAAAGCGGAAGTGCCTGAATGGAGTCTGGGATTAGCGGGGGACTCAGAGTCCCCCACTGACCCCAGGCTCCATGTGACGCTGCCACTTTGAAATATGGAGCCAGGGTCAGCTCGGGATTCCCCAGCTGATCCCGGGCGCTGCGTGGCATTTCCACGGAACCTGGGATCAGCTGGGGACTCCCCAGCTGACTCCAGTTTCCATGGAAATGCCGGATGGAGCCCGGGGTCAGCTAGGGAGTCCCCAGCTGACCCCGGGCTTCACGCGGTGCTGCCACTTTGAAATGCCACCACGGCGTTTCAAAGTGGCAGTGCCGCATGGGAGCCCTTACTGGGGCAGCAAAGGGGGGGAGGGGAGCGACTAGTCAATTTGACTATCCAATAAGCATTTGCACATTGGATACTCAACTAGTCGACTGGTCCTTAACATCCTTAATGTAAAGACCCTTCTCATGTCTCCACTTTTCACAAGACTAAACTTGCCCAGGTTTTTTTAACCTTTCCTGTGAGGATAGATTTTCTAAACCTGTTGTCATTATTGTTTGCTCTCTTCTGGACTCTCTGCAATCCTTCCACATCTTTCCTAAAATGTCCCACCCAGAACTGGACACAGGACTCCAGCTAAGGCCTCATCCGAATAGGACAACTACCACCTGTGTCATATATACGACAATCCAGAGTGAGATCAGCTTGGTTTTGCAACTTTTCTAGGTTATCAACTCGTATTCAATTTGTGATCCACTATAACCCCCAGATCCCCATCAGCAGCACTGCCACCTAAGCAGTTCTTCCCCATTTTGTAGTTGGGCATTTCCGTATTGACTTTCATCTTGTCAATTTCAGACCCCGTCTTTATTTAATTGTTGGAGTAGCTAAATTCCCTCATTGCTAGCAAATCTTGTTTTGGATATTTCTGTTGTTTGTTCTAGAACTCCTTTGTCTACCTCCTCTTTCTGATTTGGTGGTCTGTAGTAATCCACTACCATGAAGTCACCCCTATTTTTTCTCCTTTGATTGGTCTGCCTCTCACCTCCATTTGGTCCTCAAAACAAGTGTGTATATATATATATATACATTTTCTAATGCAACATTACCTTTCTTTTTTCCTGCCTGTCCTTCCTGAACAAGCTATACCCTCTCATTCAATATTATTCCAGTCAAGAAATTTATCCTGCCAAATCTCTCTGATGCCAATTAAGTTGTAATTTAGCATACATACTAAAACTTCTAGTTCTTCCTGTTTGGCATACTCTAAGCAAATTCCTCCATTGAGTTCCCTCTTGTTGCTCCTGTGATGCCATTGTAATTTTTATTCCCCCCCTCAAATATTTAGCCCCTCTGTTAAAGTCACCTATTTTATGCTTATCTGTGGGTAGCTCTAGCTCTTCCCCTTCTTGGTCAATTGGACCCTGTCACTTCCAAGCAGTCCTCCTTCCCAGAACAGCATCCCATAATCCAGGTGTCATGCTCTCCCCCAATGCTTTATGAAAATTGATTTATGATATGAATATGCATAACTTGAAGATACTTCGTGCAAAATGCATCCTGTAACCTATCAATTTTAAAGTTACAATCTGCTGAATGGAAATATCACATTTTTGTGCATGCATCATTCTTGTATGTGAAGTTAAAAATAGGAAGTGTGCATCTGTTTTTAATTCTGAATGTGCTAATGAGGACCATTAATGATATGTTAGGAACTTAATGGCTCAGTACTCGAACCAATGACCCATGAATGGTTTTATTTTTCCCAAATAAGCCCAAACTGTGGTTGGTCCTAGAAAGATGTGTGACCATGCCACCTGGTACTAGAATCTATCTTGAATCTGGTACTTTTCCATGGAGATGGGGAGACCGAACAACGGGTTCCTGCCCTGGGGAAAAATCTATTTAAGGAATTGAGCTTCCCAGCCTTGAGGACAAGTGTCTCTTCCTCCTTCTCAGCCATTGGGGTCTGCTCCTCACTTCCTGTTGCCAGTTCAGCACACTGTTTCTTGACCATGATGGACAGAGGACCTGGATTGGGATGGAGCACTGTCTACTGCCCAAGGTGGCCAACAGCCAGTCTCCTCTCTGCAGAACAGCCACTGGCACTCCTCTGACTTGGGGTGCTGTTGTAATCATCTAGTTGGCTTGCATCCTCCATCCCAGATATTTCCACGTGTCCCGTTGATGAAGCCCGCTAAGAGAATTTGCTGTTTGAGAGAGTGATTGCCATGTTTGTGCGGAATTGTCCCAACATTGGCCGGCATTGTTGAAACCCTGGGGAAGTATCATTGTCCCAAATATTAATTATTTGTATGTGACTATGTCTTGGATTTACCTTGTGTGTAAATCAAAGGCTTCATCCTCCAGGAGAAATCTGTGGAATCAAGTTGGGGGTGAAGGGGAGGTGTATTTGACATTGGTTGGCTGCTCTGGGAGTTGTCAATCTCCATCCCCTCCCCTCCCCCTGGTAGCGCTGTTCTGTGGAAGTTTTGTCTGGCACTAGCTGCTGTGTAATCGAGTGACTTTTCTTCCTAGGTATTAAGGTCATTGGTGGTGTCAGGGAGTTGACAAGAGAAGAATATGGCGTTTATGTAAAGAGGATCCTACCAGGGGGCGTGGCTTATGCTGACGGTGAGTGAGGAGCCATGGGCAGTCGAGTAGTGATACTATATTTGCTCACATCATGCAGTTATACTGAGCCTATTGCTGAAGCTTCTTCCTTAACCTGCTTCTAGATCTTCTGGCAAACGATTTTCAGTGTTTAAGGCTGACCATGCTCTCTTGGGTCTCAGGTGTTTAGATCATCACTCCACCCCGTGCCCTGAGACATATCCATGCTACACTGCCGATTCACTGCAATGTAGGGTTCCGCTTTTAAAAACGAATAACATCCGTGTGCTGGCTCCAGTCCACAAAGAGACACTTGTTTGATTTTTGCTTGCTCTTCTCTCAGGTGAACGTCCAGCAAGTCCCTTCTGAGTAAAAGGGAGCAGGAAATGGACAGAATTCTCAGAATTTGACCCTTTTGAACCAGAGCCAGCATTGTTTCTTCCCTTCTGTTGATCCACTAACAAATGGATCTAACACTCCCGACATATAAACACTAGCATCCCCAGATTCAGAAGCAATTCTAGAGCCCTCAAGCCCTGCATGTTGTGATATGCCTTTATGCTTTCCAGGGAATTAAAGCAGAGGGCAGGAAATTAATCATCCCTTCAATGCTTCCTGGTTTCTTTGTTTAGGACGTTTGCAGCCAGGAGACCAGATCTTGGAGGTCAATGGAGATTCCCTGATTGGAGTCACAAGTGAGAGGTACCATAGCCAAACACATTCATTCCAGTTCCATGAAAACCAGTAGTGTGTACTGGGGAACAGCTGGCATGAAAAACGTTGCAGTGTTGTTGCGGTTCATGATCTGTCCATAAACAATGGGCTTCTAGTTCTAGTGCTGTCTATCCAAGCTCCTTTCCTAGAACGGCATCCCTGTAAAGCTCTTCTGTCAAGAAGAACTTCCTTGTAATGGAGCAAAGGACCCAAACTGTATTGGAAGGGACTTTAACCTTCACCCGGAATGCAAACTCAACCTGAACCTACCCACCCTCTGAAGTCAGAAGTGCAGATAACGTCATTGCCCCAGCATTTTTACTTTCCCACTTTGTGCAATAACTGTGCACCGGACCCTGTGCAAACACAGTACAAGTCGTCTGATTCTGGGCTGTGCCTCTTGTGTAAGATAGTAAAGGCCTAGGTTGGATATTAGTTAAAACTATTTCACTAGGAGGGTGCTGAAGCACTGGAATGTATTACCTAGGGAGGTGGTGGAATCTCCATCCCTAGAGGTTTTTAAGTCTCGGCTTGACAAAGCCCTGGCTGGGTTGATTGAGTTGGATTGGTCCTGCCTAGGGCAGGGGGCTGGACTTGATGGCTCTTGAGGTCTGTTCCAGCCCTAGGATTCTATGATTCTATAAACCAGCTATGAACCTCCAGGCTCTGGGATGCTCCAGGAGTCTAAACGGCCCCGGGCATAAGTCAGGTTATTCCAGGGGGCTGCAATACCTTCTGGTAGTTCTCCATGGCACACGATGAGCTGCTTCGCATCCCAGAATTGCTACAGTGCTGAGTGCTCTGGACAGTCCCCCTCCTGCCTCTGGTAGGCCCCCATCCTCAAGCCCCATTTCCCAGCATGCCCCTCTGCTAGCAGCCAGGCAGGAGAACAGCCAGTGTGGCATTGTGTGCATGGACCCAATATGGCTTCGCCTGTGGGCTGCAGTCTGCCCCACGTCTCTGTGTGCCAAGAGGGTCACAGCATAACTGAAACACTCGCAGTGCACGCATCAGGCACGGGAATTTTCTCAGAGAAAAGCTTGATGGTTAAAATGTCCAGGGGCGTGTGTTGTTCTTCAAACAGCTTAGTACATTTGTGGCTGCCTCGGAGTTTTTCATTGTTATGGTGCTGCCCAAAACACCTACATGGAGACCTGGCAAATGGCAGGCTCTGGTCCCTTTTGCGTTAGGTGACAGAAAATCCCCATTAGATTTTAGCAGTACATGGCCCATGGCACATACAGAGAGACTTACCTGTGTCTATCTAATAGAGAACAGGCGCACGCTCTGTGGGCTTGATACATGAGTGTGGTAGGGCTGATATGAATGGAGATTGCCTATCTCCTAGAACTGGAAGGGACCTTGAAAGGTCATCAAGTCCAGTCCTCTGCCTTCACAGCAGGACCAAGTACCATCCCTGACAGATTTTTTGCCCCCAAATCCCTAAATGGCCTCCTCAAGGATTGAACTCACAACCCTGGGTCTGAATCCGGCCATGCGTGAGGGAAGGAAGGTTCACTGTGTAGACGGTAGCTAGGAAATATATGCTCTTAGGTTAGTCATGTTATTTGTGGGTCCCTGGCTCATGCAGCAGTGAGGAAACTTGGTCTGTGATTTACCTCCCCTCCAGCTCTTCTGCAGGACAAGAGAATCGGGGGAGGGGGGTGCACCTGGGAGATGTTCTGTCTGTCAGTGGCCCCTGCCAAAAAGCTGCCATTGAGGTTTGCCCAATACCCGGCTCACTGTTGAGCTTGACACGCTGATGTGTGAGCCCTTTGACAAGTGACCGCTTGTCCACTTCTTGCACCTGATAGTCCTTCTTGTCTTTCTTCAGAGCTGTGGATATTCTCCGGACAGCCTCCGCCACCAGCCACATGCGCCTTCTCATAGCTCGAGACGACGATGCCAGGTGAAATTTCATTGTATTCCACCAGGGGGACGTGGCGGGGGAATTTGTTTGCACTGTACGTATCTCTATCTATGATACTTGTGTGTGTGGTATAAAATAAATAGGAAAGCGGTTGAGGTTTGCAGCTGTACTTGTATGACCGCTCTAAACGGGCCTTTGTTAGTCTTTCAGCAGAGCTTCCTGCATCGGAGGGGCCTGAGGAGAACAAGTATTTGCCTTTTTTTTATCTTCTCCCAATTACAACTTGGCGCAGGAATTATCAGCTTAAAATTCAAATCAAAATGTCCCAAGGAAAATGGCCTAAATCACTAAACCGCTTGTTTTAAAGCCATAACTGAGGCAAAGCCACCTTCTCTCAGCTCCGGCACCTGCCCCCAGCCTAGGGGAAATGGGCTGGGCACTAGGTCCGTGGAGGGAGCTCTGCTCCACTCCTTGGGCCATTGGGCTCTGCCTCAGTCACTCCTGTGGCTACAGTTGGTTTTATGGCCACGGCCTGGTCCTGGCCCCTCCCTGAGGGGAATGGCCTGGGGCACTGTGTGTTGGCAACCTCTCCTGTAAGCCCCCCGTTCAGGGCAGAGTATCGGAAGCCCCTCCAGATCGGTGGTGCATGGTGCACTGATGCCTAAACGGATTCCTCACATCCTGCCCCAGGACAGCTCTGGTTCTGTTACGTCATACGCTCTCAGAGCCCTGGAAGAGCATAGCAGGATTTGCCCTTTATCCTGTAAATTCATGAGCAGAAGAGGCATCCACAGTCGGAGTCCTGTAGGCGGGTCTGAGGAGCAGTCCACCAGCTGCCCCGTGAGGACCCTCTGCCTCCAGAGGGGAAGGCCAGCTTCTCCCCACGAGCCCCCTGCCAAGTGCTTCCCCGGAGCATCCTGCTTTCTGTGGCCATGGGGAGGAGCCTGGGGAGGGATAGTGAGGAGCTGGCCCAGTTAGTTTGAAGCTGAGGGTGAGGCGTCCAAAGTGCTGTGTCAGGAAAGAGGCTGAGAGGTGAGGCTGGATTTAAGGAGACAGGTCAGGTGTGGAGAGGTTGATTTACAAGCGATGGGCTTAAAGTTGGTAGCAAAAGCCACGTGAGTGGCTACAATCACCTAGAGAGAGGAGGAGTGGGCCAAGGACAGAGCCTTTCAGAACAGTTCCTATTCCTCATCTATATTTTCAGACTAACTTGGCTACCCCTGTGAAGCAATATTTTCCGTCCTTCAGGATTTGAGTGTTCTCCTCTGTGTCTTGGCAATGTGTTGACAAGCTGTAAGATTTCATTTTGCCCCACATAATTGCTTGTGAAAGGTTCTCGTGTCCCAAATGTCATCAGGCCAAGAAGGAAACGGCACAAGTCAAGGTCCTGGAGAAGTCCTCGAGATACCCCGCCTAAAGAGCCAGGAGACGGCCCTCAAATGTTGTCGCTTATACAGCAGGCTGTTCAGTGGACGGGGCAGCCCACCTGAATTGGAATCTCTCAATTGAATGTGCCTTTTGCAAACAGGAGACGCAGCTGGCTACACGACCACTTTGGATTGTTGCTTAGAACGGGATGTTCACCTTGAACACTGGCAAGGAGCCACCCGAATGGCGTCACTTGGGAATTAGGCACCAGTGTACTTGCTGGGATGACACATCTCTAATACCCTTCTGGGAGGGCTGAAGCCTGTCTGGCTGCATTTTAATGAGTGTGACCGCTCTTTTGTCTCTTGTGTGTGTGTGTAGAGAAGCAGAAAAGAGGTACTTTGTCAGCAGGCCAGAAGCCAAGGCCGGGATAACTGCATAGCTCCTTCTTTGCTGATACGATAAGCTCTTACTGGATCTTAATAAATTAAATCTGTACAAATAGGCATTCTGGACAAAGGTTGGGTGGGAGAAGCGGAGAAGGCCAGTGTAGGTGGAGCCCTGGTTTTGGTTTGTTGCTATTTCCAGGACAGAGCTGCACATCTTGGTTAATCTCTGCTCTGAGCCCAGGGACTAAGCTATGGACTGTGTTGTGCCCAAGGAATCCAACTTCACCTGGGCTGTAGACAGAAGGTCTGTAGGGAAAATGTAAAAAGGCCTGAGGTTGCACAATGGAGATCAGGGGAGCTTTGTCCTAAGGGGAAATCCTCACTCCACTGAAGTCAATGTATGTGGCACAGGCTCCACCAATTGACTTTTTTCTGGGCGCAGGATTGGAAGGCGAGAAGATGATAGATGCTTAAGAGTCAGTCTTCTTCTGGGGAACACCGGAGGTGGGAGGGGATGAGCGGTGGGGAGCTGGTATAAGTCTGACAGCTCAGCCAGCAGCTAATCCAAAGCCAAGAACTTCCCTGAGGTCAGCACCTGGCATGGACTTGAGCCATGGTGTTCAAAACCTGATCCACACTTTCTAGGTAGAGTTGTTTGCACCTGGGTTCTCTGCCTGGGTCTGTTTCTGCTTCGACTCAATCCTCACAAGAGAGAAAATGCTGCCTTATGATGGAGGTGAAAGGATGATAACCGCTAAGATTTCTCCAGTGGTTTTGAGTGTAGATCTGTCTCTGCAGAGGAGAATTTGTGTCTCAGATACGGCCTGCTTGCTGTAGTGGAGGAGGGTTGGGGTTGGCGGTTCCATCTGGGAAATGACACTAACAGCTAGGAAGTTCGTCAGCTGGATCCTTTGGCTTTATTTGGCCGGTACCCTTGGATTCAAGGCTGCGAAAAAAGTCTAAGGCACGAAATCCCAGACCGAAAAACTTTGTGGGATCTTACAAATGCCATGCTGCTCAAAGAGCTTGACTGCAAGCCCATGGAAATTGGGGAGGGGGGATCTTTCCACGGATTGAACCAGGCCTTTATTTTGTAAAGCGAGTTAGTGTTTGAAAGCGTCATTTCATTAATTAACCATGGATTGGTGTGGGGTCTGTGTGGGGTGGACTAGGACCAGAGAACCCCTGCAGCTGGCCTCAGGGTCCTCGCACACCCTATCCCAGAGAGGAGCAGAAGAGAAGTCCCCCAGGCAGCCTAGAGGGGTTGCGAGGAAGCAGCCAATCAGGGTCAAGGAGCTTCACATAAAAGGAGCTGCAGGGCAGGGCCAGACACACTCGGTTGCTGCCTGCTGCTGGAGGAGAGAGGCCTGTGTTCCTAGCTGGGTGAAGTTGCAGCAGGGCTATGGGCAGCTCAGTGCTGGCAGGGGCTGGGGGAGCAACGGAAGCTCCTGGCTGGCTGCTGGGCCTGAATAAATTAATTCAGAGAAAACACCCATGGAGAAATTTGCCAGGAGCTTGTGCAGATGATGTTCAGCCTCTAGAAATGTTTCCCTTTGTGCAATTAACGAAGCAGTAGAGAGTTGGGTCGGGTTTGGATTGGCCAAGGAGGCCGCTTTGCCAAAGTATTTTATTTCTGGATTGCCGCATCTGTCACTGTTTTGATGGAGGTGACTGTGGGAGACTTGTACTAAATGTCTTTTCCCTTCAGTCCAAATCCTGGCTGAGCAATGCTCCGGACACCTGCACATTTTCTTCCTATTCCAGCAGAAAATTGCTGGCTCCGCCCTTCCCCTGTGCTGGCTCCGCCCTTCCCCTGTGCTGGCTCAGTTACTCTGGCCAGACAGAAGAGGGAAATGAAGTCAAGGTTACGCTCCCTTGTAGTCGACTCCCTTCCTGGAGCAGGTCCGAAACTGTTTATACCTACCCAGCCAGATCAAATTCGTAGGGGGGCAGATGGCCCTTGTGCAGGCACACAGCCAGAAACTAGGCCTAGGCAATGAGCCAGACGTGGGGGCAAAGCTAACATTTGCAGGGCATGGTGGAGACATGAGGACAGGCCTTGGGGCTCCTCACACTGTGCTCTACGTGATGAGCGCCATAGCCAGACCCAGCAGGGGAGAGCTCAGCGTGGCTCCTCTGGGCAGGTCAGAAGCAGGTGTTCCTCATAGTTACTGTGACAATCAGTTGGTTTCTAAGCCAATGCCCCCGGGGGCAAGTAATCTGCCATTACCCTTCTTCGTCTGCTTCAAGCTGCTCAGGCATGTTACTAATATCTTAAATTGCAGCAGATGTTTCTAAATATATTCATTTGTGTGTGTGTGTGTGTGTGTGTGCGTGGGGGTGTGTGTGCATGCGTGGCTTTGTCCGAGGCGATGGCTCCTTCCCACATCTGTCCGCAGTGCCTCCAGCCACCTCGAGAAGCAGATTGCTGTAAACCGATAGGACGCAGACCTCCATGGCTACCAAACTTGAAGCAATCTATTTGGTCTTGGTTATCTGCTAAATCTGCAAAAGGTTACCCAGAGGGAGAGCAGGGCAGTAATCAGTTTAAATTTTTTTTTTAAAGATTTGCAGAGATTTTGCTTACATAATCGTCTCACACGATGTTTAATACATCGTGCAGGAGGGGGACGGCTTTTTATGCGGGCTTTTTATTTATTTATTTGATCCCATATTATCTTTTAGCGATGTCCTTGAGCTCGGAGGAGTAATCATCCTTCTATCCACTTTGCTGTCAGGAGCGTGTGCTGACGCAGATGCAGCCACGAGCCGTGGCACGCTTGGCGTGCTGTCCCTTTAAACATCCGCTGTTGGGCTCTAAGAATGACTCAGCCAATCACTGGGGAGCACAGGGAACCGGATTCTGGATTCCACTTGGGCTTTCTGACCCCACTGTGGCATAGTCCAGGGGCCTGAGAGAATGAGAGTTGGGCACAGAGGTGGTACCACCCGGAGGGCCCAATAAATGGGCATTAGTATCAGACAGTCATGTGCCCACTTCTCAGAAGGTTGTCCTGTGCTTGGCTTCATTAATCTAAGCAAGGGAGGAGCAGAATCACTGACCGCTCAGCTGATGCTGCTGTTGCAATGGAAAACACATTTTGAGCCCCTCACACAATTATTTACTGTCCTGCTCTGGTATCACATCACAGGGTGCTTTCTCCGTCTGCTGGATGAGCCCAACCTGAGTGGAAAGCGAGGGCCACAAGGTGAAAGGCAGCAGGCGACGGCGGGGAAGGAGAGGGGAGCGTTGAGAGATTAGCTGAGCATGCCAGGGGAGGCCTGGCCATACACCGGGGAAGCTCGGGCAATTGTGAAGCTGGTGGAAGGAGCAGCTCCAACAACTCCGGGAGCGAGTTTCGCTCCTTGGAGAGCCCTGGCTGGAGACGCCCATGAAGGGGAGTGGAAGAAGGGAAGACAAACTGAAAAAGCGCAGCATTGGGGTTGGACTTTCGAGTTCTGTTTTTTGACCGGTTCTCACCAGCCTGAGAAGAGCCGGTGGCATTCAGGAGGTCACTGGAGACCACGCCGGTTCTTAGAGGGGCCTGGACAAGGGGAAATCGAGGCAGGATGCCACTGAGGTGGCCTTACGTACGAGGTAGTGCTCAGGAATTGGCAAAAGGCCGTGGTCCGGTGGGTCTCAAGTAGGTCAGCCACATCCGGGTTGATATGATGGAGTTAGAAGCCCTGGACTGTAAACGCCCAGGAGCAGGAACTGTGTCTGGTCTCTGTGTTGGGCCTATCCCAAAGGGGCCCTGATCTCATTGGAGGCTGCTGAGCTCTCCCATCATATTATTCATAACACCCAGGTCCCCTGCGATTGGTTCTGCCTCCTGACTAAATGGCTGAAGCATTTTAACGCTGGTGAATAATGAACAGGAGAAATTCACTCTTTGAAAACAGAAATCCTCCGGACTCCAGGAGTTGGGGCTCTAAGAATGACACTAAGTATCACAGGACTCCGTTAAATAGAACAGCAGGTGACATGGGGCAGCCGACAGTGAGTGTATGTGCCGATTGCTGCTTTAAGTGCGCATCAGGTTTTCAGGGCTCTGAATGTCTCGCTCCTGGTGTCTCAGAGGCTTTATTTATAGAGCCAAGCTATTAATTCGAGGGCTTTTCGGGGTGTCCCAGTCTCTTCTTTTCCATCTGTGGAGCAGCAGGTGAAGTTCCTAGCCACTGGGCTCTCGTGAAACCTTTGACGTAGGACTCACCCTTTGTTCTCCCCAGAACACAAGGGCATCGCGAAAAGGTATTATGGGATAAAACAACAATATTCTGCAGAAAGATTGGCCTCCTGCTGTTTAATCCGTAGCAAAGTCGGTCTGCAGCTGGCTGCTACTGTGCATCCCCGGAGATCCGACTCCATTCCAGGGGTCTGTACGAGTTCTACATGGCACTTCTATCATCCTGGTTTTCAGCACCCTTCGTCAGAAAGGATGGGGAGGAGGAGTTGGAGTGGCGTGTGTTATTAAAGGGAAAGTCCCCTATGTCAGCCCTCTGTTAATTAAATAAGGCTTACTTGGAATCTGGTAAGTGATAAGTATCTTTGTAGTAGGGCTGGTCAAACGGTAACTAAAATGAAAACAATTGAAGATATATCTCCTATTCTTAGAAAGTTGGCTAGAGTCCAGTTATTCATTAGTGAGTGTGTAGACAATCTGTGCACTTGCCAATCTTCTGAGCTTCATGAAGTTTAGCACAAAATAGTTTGCCTGAAGAGTCAGAAAATGCGTTTCTAGCTGTTCCTTTTTTACCTCAGGGGGATGTAAGCACGTGCTGAAATGCTTTGCTGAGTTGAGGCCTTCGATATCTGTTCTCCAAGCAGGGAGCCCAGACAATAACACGTGATTTAGTTGTTTTAGGTCATATGCAAATAGCAGCCAGTCAGAATGGATGGTTTGCAGTTTATGGGCTGAAAATTATTCAGTCAAATTATTGGGCACTTAGCCCTGGTCCACACTAGGGAGTTATTTCAAAATAATCCCCTTTATTTTGAAATAATAAGTGGAGCTTCCACACTACCAAGCCCGTTATTTCAAAATCTGGATTCCTGCTTTCCTTGGGGAATAACGCTTATTTCAAAGTAGTTATTTCGAAATAGGGTTAGTGTGGGTTCTCTGCTGCTGCTATTTCAAAATAACTACTCCCCAGAGTCATTCAAAGTAATTATTCCCCAGTGCTTCCTGGGGCTCTAAGTCGAGGTAACACGTCCACAATAAAGGAGCCTGCCTCGGACTAATTTTGAGGAATTCTCACAGTGGGGACACGCTATTTTGATTTTGCTATTTCGGGAGTTGTCATTTCAAACTTAGTTATTTCAAGATAATTTCCTAGTGTAGTCCTGCTTATACAGAGCTCAGGATTTGTTAATGGGAAAAAGGACTATGAATAGTTTGCCAGCTCTATATTCATCATGTAACTACTGTGGATATTGTGTTTTATTTTTTCTGAAGCTCTAAATACAGTTGAAGGGAGTATTTAGCCAGCCTCTTATGGCTAAATAATCATTGGAAATTAACTCACATTTTTATGGCACTGATGAAAATTCAGCGCATTAGAACTTAACAGCCACAATTGTTAATTCAGAAAATAAGGGAGGCATAGGGTGTATGCTCACCAGATCTCACCTGGCAGACCTGAAAAAACAACCCAGTCGTGCAAATAGCCATGTGTGCAAGTGAACTTAATGGGAAACAATGGGGCTACTCTCCTGAGGAAGTTGTACACCTTTTTCTTTTTTTTTTTTTGCACAGTCCAGTCCTGTGACTGCAGGTATTTAGTGAGTCATGATCCGTTCAGTCAACAACTTGAGTAGTTAAAAGACTTCCAAGCAAATGGCTTGTCGGGGTGGTTGTTAGAGCTATGAGCAAACCCCCTCGGCTGTGAGAATTAAGGCAGTTCAAAACTGCTTTATAAGATTATGGGTGTGTATGTGGAGAATCTGACATTGTTTCATGTTGAGAGATTTTAGGGGCTTCACAACACTTCTAGCCTGGGATTTTTGCATGGCAACAAATACAGTTTTGAGAGTTCACCTCTGTCACGTTCTCTCTTGAACTGTTCTTCATCAAACTAGCATTTTGCATGTTGGCGTCTCAAAGCTGGAAACGAAACAAAACAAAGAGCCATTTCCCGGTTGCACTGTAAGACGGTCTCTTTGGAGTGAAAACTTGCGTGATTTCAGGGATTGGTATATATTTATTTATGTATGTATTTATTTTGTGAAGGATTCATTTGCTCACAATTGGAGCAGTTTCCCAAATCTAATGGCTAACGGCACTGAGCCAGCCTTAGTAGGAACACGCCTGTCTTGGCCAATTCCAAATAGGCAGCAACACTCATGTACAAAGCCAATGTGACCTGGCAGAGGGTCTCCCCAGCTTCACAAGCGCTCACTGACATCCTGAGTCTTCTTTTAAAAACAGGGTTATTTGTCCTGAGAGAAGTGTTGAATAGACAAAACCAGCTCCTCAACTCACCCTTTGTTGGAGGGTCTCCCAGCCTCCCCTCCCAGGGGGTCTCTAGTAATCCTGTTTCTTGCAGCTTGCCTGTTCCAGCTCTGCTCCCCTTCTGAGACACCAGTCTGAGGGCTACCTGCCTGAGCAGCTGCCCCCTTGTCCCAGGGACCCACCACCAAACTTAACTCCAGTCCCCTAGGGTTCCTCTCCTAAGACAGCCTGCCCTCTGACAAGCCTTTCTAGCCCCAGGTGCAGCACTGTATCCTTTAATTGGCTCTGTTGGGCCTACTTGCTCTGACACTCGGTGCTGGGCCTGGTCTACTCACAGGACCTGCTCCTCCGTGACCGCCACGCTACTGCTTAGGTTGTGATAGTTCAGAAGGGGAGCACTTTACATGCAACCACCCAACTCCCAGGAAACCTACAGCTCTAGCTGCACGAGGCTGTGAATTTAGGCCTGAGATTGGAGAGATGCTGGGGCACATCTATGCAGCAGAGCAAGGTCTAACTGGAGTGTGGGGAGGCATACTCATGCTAGCTCTGACCTAGCCAGGGTAGGGACAGGAGCCGGCGAGACGCAGTAATATGGGCTTAGCATAAGCTAGCTGCCTGAGTACTTTGGGTATGTCGTGGGATTGTTTGTCCAGGCAGCAAGGAGAGCTCTCACGGCTGCATGAAGAGTCCTGCCCAAAGGAAGGAGGAGACCACGAAGGGAAGGCACAGAGTCAGCGGCAGCCTCGCTTTCGCCGCGGCATAACTCAGCAGTGATACGGGATTACGCGCGAGCCTCGGAAAAGATGAAGGGTTTTACTGGAAATGATATTAAAGTGAGATTTGAAGCAATAGAGTTGATGGAAATTGATGCTGGCTCGGATAGCGGCTGCGTGGTCAGAGCCACCGCCTGAGGCAATGTTTTCTCATCAGTTGCCATGTAACTTTCCCATCGACCTGCCTTGACGTGTGCACTGGTCACCTCTGTGGGATTGACCCCACGGCCTCGTGGAGAGCCCTACTTACCTTGGCTTGGTATCTCAGTTTTCAGGCCAGTACTTAACCAGGAGTATGGCCAGAGCATCCAGGTGTTCTGTAACAACTGCTCTAGACATACAGGTGGATTCGGAAGGTCCTATGGTCCTCCCCTGGCCGCATAGCAGTGCCTCCAGTGAGGATGGGAATGCAGCATTACTCGATGGCAAGTTTCTAGGCCTGTCCCACCTCCGCAGCCACGTAAGTACTAGTGTTCACCAAGAGACTCCTGCCTGAGCTGTTCAGGCTACAGGAACACCATAGGCGGAGAAAAGGGCAAGGAGGAAAGGAGAATAACAGAGGCCTGCTCTTTTTCTTGTACCATTGTCCACGTTTATCTTCTCTAGACGTGGGTGTAAACCCCAAAGTGGAATCCAGATCTGAGCTGGAACTCCTCTGAAGTATGGAGATATTTGGGTCCAGGTTACCTCAGATTTGCTTTATCTTTCTTCCTCTTTTGTGCTTCACTTCACCTCTTTTCCCCGTCTCTGATCCACTTGTTTAAAAATTATCAATCTTCGTGCCAGCTGTGGAATAGGTTCTGGTTTCCCACCATGTTGCATTGGCCTCTTTGCCTACTGATCCAAAACAGGAGCTTTTGGCAGCAAAATAGAAGGTGGTAGCAGGCCAACAGCAGCAGGAGCATTTTAAGAATATTGAATATTTTCTGATGTGGAATGATGTGGCATTTGGAAGACTGTGTTGGACTTGCAAACTATCCCTTGAAAGCAGGATCCTTGTCCTGTGTTTACGCCATGAGGCTCTGTAGGGAAGTGTGCAACCAGACAGTCTAGAATAAGATGAGGTGGGTTGGATCTCTCTTTTTCAGGGAGCAGCCTGCTTTGTGTCTCTCTGGTTTTGGAGTGTCATTCTGAGTTCTAAAAAAATTAAGTAGTTAAACTGCAGCCTTCTATCAAGAACTTCTTACGTTGTTTATTTCACTTCTCTGTCTGTGTGCCATGTGAGCATAATAAATAAGATTTACTATGTTTATTATCGTTGGCAGGTGAGCAACTTGGGGCTTGAAGGTGAATGGCGTACCTCCACTTGGTAGCACTTCGGCCTCTAACATCCTAATGTCCGGTCTTCTAGGAATGTGATGGTGTATTTTTTTAAACAGTTAACCAATGAGCCTGGGCCTGTTTCAGAGGCAGCTGGGTAGGGGGAACAGACAGGAGCCGGTGCTCATGGGCAGCTGGCTGCTGATACAGAGGTGGTAGCATGGGGAGGAGGGAAGCGGCTTTGCGGGAGCTGGTGCTTAGCTTCTCGTGCACACCACTCCCACGAAACCACCTCCTTCCTACGTGTAAATGTGTCACCACTCAAAATTTCAGCAGTTACACATTTACAACCCCGCCCCCCACTTTTTTAACATCCCTGCTGCCTACAATCCCTAAATGTTGCCCACTTGTCTGTATCGTGCTCAGAACTTGCTCTCTTAGGCTACCTTTATGCTGCACTGTAGTTTGAAATAAGCTATGCAATTTGAGCTATGCAAATTGCGTATCTTACTTGGATCATATTTCATAATCGCTTATTTCATAATTTGGTGCTGTCTTCACAGCGCCAAATTTCGAAGTAACCCACTATTCCGAAATGTCCTTACTCCTCATGGAATGAAGTTTACAAGGACACCAGAATAGTGAGCCCGAAATAACAGGCTTGCTGTGAAGACACGGGATAGCTATTTCAGATACTGCGCTATCCTGAAGTAGCATTGCACTGTAGACGTAGCCTTAATTCGGGGTGACCAACCCATTCAATGAAGAGAGCCGAAACAGCGGCAGAAAAAATGCGAAGAGCTACACCAGAATTGTTGAGCAAAAAAAAAGGAGAGGTTAGGCTTTTTGGCCACATCAGTGTCGGATGGTTCCCCTGCACCTGGTGAGCACAGGGAGCTGGGGGCTGTTTGTAGGGGCACTGGGGCACCTTCGCGTGCTGCACTTTCAGGGGTGAAGAGCCGCATTCACCTTGCGAACCGTGGGTTGGCCACTCCTGCCTTAATTTAAATTCTTGATTTCACCCTTCCTCCTCTCCATGCATGAATTACAGAGGGGTGGTTTAAAAACATGCAATATAACCAGAGCTCTAAGAATGATGATTTCACGATCTGTGGTGGCAGATTTGTCAGTTATTTGCATTTCTTTGACTATTATGACAAGATCCACAAATGGCCAACGTGTATTTTTGCTTAGTTACAGATCCCCCTAATTGTCCATATTCAACTTGTGTGTCACATTAGGTTCTCAGCTGGAGATGAAATTAGTCTGGGCTAATCCACAAGAGGCATTTTGATCCAGTAGTAGAAACCCAGGGCTGGGTGTCGGGACATCTGCATTCTTGCCTCTTCCCCCACAATAGACAAATTCCTTAACTACTCGGTGCTTTGATTTACCCATCCCTGTTATACCTGAGCGCCTTAATTAATGTTGATGAAGTGCTTGGAGCCCGTGGGAGGAAAAGGGGCATAGAAGAGTGGAACAAAGGGGCCATAATTCAGCTACAAAAGCTAAGCAGATAATTCCCTTCTGCACTGCATCCAGCCTCTGCCTCCAAGTCCCCCAGGGGCAGGAGGGGATGCAAAAATCTGCTTGGTCACAAGAATCTTTTGCTGGTGGGGGCTATTATAGAGCTTCGGTCCCTGGCACAAGCTTGGAAACGGTTTTCACTAGAGCACAGGGTGGCAGGCTTAATCCCAGCCCACCCAGGAAGTAGCTGGGCAGCCAACAGGGTGGCTCCAGGGATGGACCTGGCTCCCATATTAGGAAGGCAGAATAGAGGAGCACCTGATGGTAGGGAGCTGGAGTGGCTTAGGAGTGAGGGCATTTGCCTATAGAGCACAGGATGGTGGGTTTGAGTTCACCTCCCACCTTTACCCATCCTGAGAGTAGCTACCACAGGCTAAGTGATCTCCTGAAAGGTATGGCGATGGTGTTGATTTGTGAGTTGACTAAGGGGCAACAGTCTCTGGAGCACAGGGTGGTGGGTTTGATCCCTCCATGCAACTAGGCAGGGATCTTACCTTGAGACTACCTGTGAGAATCAAGGAGTTGTGTCTGACTCCCCAAAGCCTCATCTCAGCACAGATGAGAATTAAGATGCTAAATGGGTTAGCACAGAGTCAACATTGTTTGCATTGTAAATCCATGCAGAAGTGCACTGAAAAATGAAGGAACTCTGCTGTGCCTTGTCTTTCAGGAGAGAGTTTTCTGAGCTGCTGGAAAAGTTTGGATCTCATAGCAACACAGAATCGGCACGGAGTTCTCCTGTTCATTATGGTGGGAGTGAGTATTGACCCTCTGGGCGCTGAATACTGACCTGCATCTTGGTGCTGAGGGGCGCAGTGCAGAAAATATCTACTCAGTCATGGATACTAAATAAGATACCCTGGCATGCCCACATCTTGAATGCTGCATACAGATGTGGCTGCTTCATCTCAAAAAAGATATATTGGCATTAGAAAAGGGGTTTGGAACGGGTTCCATATGAAGAGAAACTAAAAAGACTTGGAATTTTCAGCTTAGAAAGGAGGAGACTGAGGGGGGATATGAGAGAGGTCTATAAAATGTCATGGATGGAAAAAGTAAATAAGGAAAAGTTATTTACTTATTCCCACAATATAAGAACAAAGGGTCACCAAATGAAATGAATAGGTGGCAGGTTTAAAACAAAAGGAAATTTTTCTTCACTCGGTGCACAGTCAACCTGTGGAACTCCTTGTCAGAGGATGTTGCAAAGACTAGGATTTTAACAGGGTTCAAAAAAGAGCTAGATAGATTCATGGAGATTAAGTCCATCAGTGTCTATTACCCAGGATGGGTAGGAATGGTGTCCCTTACCTAAGATTGTCTGGAAATGGATGACAGGAGAGGGATGACATGATGATTACCTGTTGTGTTGCCTCTCTCTGGGGGATCTGGTATTGGCCACTGTTGGCAGACAGGATACAGGGCTAGATGGACCTTTGGTCTTGGTCGTTCTTATGTAAGAGAAATTAAAACCGGATAGAGAATGACAACTTCCTTGCAGTGGGACAAGAGGTTTAGTTGGCATCTAATACTTCTCCAGCTCCCTTAACTCCACTTCAGTGTGCAACAACTCAGGAAAATACTGGTCTAGTAACTTACAATAATGTCTAGTTCTTCTAAAGCAGTTTCCAACAGTGGAGTCAAAGTGATCTACCAAGAGGGGTGAGTACCACTGTTAAACGTGGTGAAATTGAGGCAAGAGCAGCCAAGTGGCTTGCTCAATCCAGTGACCAGAACAGCAAGTCAGTGGCCAAGGTAGGACTAGAACTCAGCGCTCCTGGCCACTAGTTTAGTGGTCTGGTCACTGGATTGTCTTGCTGCTGCTTTTTGGGAAGACGCATGTGACACTGTAAGGCGGTGGTGGTTGTTGTTCATTGGAATTTGTGGTGAGAGGGTAAAACTTTGATAATTAATTTAGAAATATCATTAACATCAGCGGTAGGTATTTTCTCCAGGTAAAGAACCATGAACATTGATTTACTTTTTAACTGTGTAGCAGGGACATGTGGGCAGGGAGAAAGGCTTTCATTCTCTGGACTGACTCTTCTTTTATTCTTCAGGTAGATATTTGGAAAGTACATCCTCGGGTTCTTCATCACGTTCCCAGAGTCCTCTGCTGCTGAGCCCTGCAAATTCCCATGGCCCGCTCATTGGAAACTCGGCACATTCCCCGCACGCAAGCTCACAGTACGTACCATATTACTCAGAACTAGAGCACCTTTGGAATTTTTCAACAAATCAGAATTTTTCAGCAAAAAGAGATTTGGCATCAACAAAACCCAACAAATTTCACAATGCTGGAAAAGCATGTTAGAAAACTCTGGAACGTTATGTTTTGTCTCACTGCTCTCTAAATGGAAAATTCTTTTTCCCAGTTCAAAATGACTTTTCAATGTGAAATGTAAGCAATTTAGATTTAGAAAGGTTTTTTTAAAGTTAGAAGTCCAAATGAAGCATTTTGAAATTTTATTTAAATTGCATGTTCCAACTGATCTAAGCCAAAAACATTTGGTACTTAGATTCATGACCTTTATTGAGATTTTGACTTTTTGTCACACTTGTGGAGGGTAAAAAAATGTCAAACTTCAAAAATATGACTGGCACAGGAAAACCAGGCCTCAACTCCTAAGAGTCTTCAGGCTTGTCTCTGTTTCTAGAACGTTCTTCGTATTGTAATAGTGCTTATCTACCCTCAGAGGATCCCATTGCATTTGGCACTATGGCTAAACAAGTGTCCGATCTACGCAGTGCTGCTGTAGCCATGTTGGTACCAGGTGGGTGAGATAATATGTTTTACTGGATGAACTTTCTTTGGTAGGAGAGACACATTTTGAGCTACACAGACCTGAAGAAGAGCTCTGTGTGTTTCGAAAGCTTGTGTGTCTCACCCACAGCTGTGGTTCCATTAAAATATATTACCTCACCCACCTTCTCTCTCAAAGGAGTCTAGGGATTTTTGGGGTCACAGTTTGGAACACCTGAAAGGCCCTGATATTTTTAAAAAATGCAGAGCTCCCACTTTCTAAAAATCAGGCCCTTTTAAGAGGTCTCTCATAGGTCTTGTCTGCACTAGGAAAAAGGCGTGCTGCTTGTGAGCTCTTTGGCATAGGGGACTCACTTCTTTATTACTTGTCTGTACAATGCTGATCACGGTGGGCCCCAATTCTCAATTGGGGATCTTAAGAACCACCATAATACAAGTAAATAACAATGGTAACAGGAACAGCATTTATCCTCATCAGAATCAACTGCCCTCCCCCACCTACATGCCCCTGAAGCTTTACCCGTTGCTAGTCCTGAACTCAAATCAAACGGAGTTGTGAGGTTCCGAATGGTTTTGATAAGTGTTTTTCCTTACTCCCACTTTCGGGGAGAGAGGAGTGGAGGAGAAGAGGTTGGGAAAGGAGAGGGAGATTGCAGACTCAGGAACCAAACCAAAGATAGCCCTTTTCATTCAGCACTGGTGTGGACTTGCTAGAACAGTTCTGTGTAATGACAGGTGTACCCAACGGCTCTGTAGCATAAAACAGACCGCGGCTGTGTCTTCTGCTAACACGTCTGTTCCTTTGCAGCTGCTCCCTTGAGCCAGCGATTCAGTGCATCTCCATAGCAAAGTCCTCTGGGTTGGGGTTGACGATCAGTGGCGGATCTAACAGGCCTGAGGGGCCCATGATTTACGTTCACGAGCTGATGCCGGAAGGGGACTGTTACAGAGTAAGTCAAGAGCAGGGGGCGATTCTGGGAGCTATGAAACTGGAGCCTTTCCTGAAAGTGCCAGCTGTTCTGAAGGAGCTCTCCTGGGGATGGGTCAATGGTCTAGGGCCATGGTGTCCAACTCAACTGGCCAAATAGCCATAGTGGCTACTGCTTCACAACTGGTTGGACTCTTCAGAACTGGTGTGGGGGAACAAGGGTGTATATTGCAGGAGAATACTTCGAGCAAAGTGTCGTTCTTTTTTGATGCACCTAATCCTTGTGGATAAAGCTGTATGCTACACAAATGTCTCCTTTATTGTTTAGGATGGGCGGCTTCGGCCCGGTGATCAGCTAATTGCCATCAATAAAGACTCGTTGGTGGGCTGCACCTATGAAGAGGCCAGAAAAGTACTTGCAAAAACCAAATTCAGGTAAGCACGCACCAGCTGCCCAGAATACATTCCTCGGGTGCCAAATGCATTTCCCATTGTTGTCAACAAAGCCAATAACTTGTGATAACTGCAGCGAGTGATGTAGCAGACCTACGCGTTGTTCTAAGCTTAAGGTGCAAGAAGAACTTCCTGAGGTGTGAAGGTCTCCAGTATCGGTAGTTTTGAGTGCACGGCACAGCTTACATCATACTTAGAAATAGCAGGAGACCTTCCCAACCTGCCAGTCTCTGTTCTGCAATGAGCATGTTCCATCACACACCTTCCCCAAGATCTGCAGCAGTACTCGAGACCTCATAAGAATCCTCTCTGATTCACACAGCTCTACTGTTGTTGCACGTTACACGGGCAATTAACAAGCTTAGCTCAAAGGAAAGACCCCAGAGCCATTCTCATGGACGTTCTGAAACCTTAAACCTGTCGTTTTTAAACACTAACAAAACATGGTTCTTTTCAGACATGAGGGAAACACAGAAGTGGCCTTTATTCCTGGAAGGGGACGGTTACATCCGGGACTGTCGGCTCATAACAGCATCCAGTCGCCACCTCCTAAGGCCATGGGCAATGGTCTGAGCTCTTGCCGGTTGAAAGTCCACGTGAGGTCGCCTGAGGTATGTTGAAGTTCTGGATAAGATCACAGAGGCCAATCCCATAATTTCCATCTCCTGTCAGTTTCCTGTTTTTAGGGACTCTGTGATAATCTTTCCAGATTAGCTGTTTGGAAAGTCAGCAGAGTGGACTCCTGTGGCTCTGTTTGCTCTGACCAAAGATCGATCAATCGAAGTGACGTGTTTGAAGATCTCTGAACTGTGTTTTCATCTCCAGAAGTCAAAAGTGAAAAATTTTTTTGATGACAATCAATGAGTGAATATCTGCCCATAACCATCAAATTCAGCCCCATCAGTACTGGGGTGTAACCTCCTAGCGTTGGTTGTGTTGTATTTCAGCGGTTCTCAGCCTTTCCCATCATACCATACCCCCTTCTCCTGTTCACATGCCATCCAGCTGGGAGCCCTCTCCCATTACAGACCTAACCCCAGTAGGAGAGTCCCTGCTGCATTTGAGCCCAGCATGTTCTTATGGATAGCTCTGCTCTCCGTCCATTGGGTAATGCTACAGGTGCCCTTCAGATAATCCAAACTGCCTGCAAATTCATGGGTGGCTTGGATACGTAAGGTTTAAAACCAGCCGCTGTTGCTAAAACACACTAGGCCATTCTTGGTGTGATTTCATTGCTCTCACTAAAGTTACTTCAGCTCAGCCTCTGGTGCGTGCAGTCAGCCAGGAGCTTCTCAGTTCCCACGGTAATGAGCGTGGGCGACAGGCACACAGAACCTTTGGAGGATCTGCGCCTCCGGAACTGTCACAGAGACAACCCCCCTTTGACTCCAAACCAGAACTCGTTGGGTCCATCACCATTGTTCGTGCTGTCTCTAGCCTAGTAGGTTCACGTGGTGTTCACGCAAGAAGTGGTACAGTCTGATTCCTTAGGGAGCATCTGGGACTGTCTCTCCCTATTTCCTCCCTCTTCCTTTGCTTTTCACTCTCACTGGCAGAGTGGGCTGTGCATTCTGTCCTCTGTGCTATTTTGTTTTGTTTTTTTAGACCAGACAAGAAAATCTCTTTCCTGTGCCTTCTCCATCACCGGACATTTGCCCCCCAGAACTCACGATATCTGGTAAGAAGGATGCTGACTCTTGTTTGTGTAAATGGCCAAAGTATCTAGACCAGAGCTCCTCAATATTAGAGGTAGTGAAATGAAACTTTAAGTACCGACAGCAGTGGAGGTGAAGATTAATAGTCTAATGACAGGTCTCACTCCATTAGGATTGGTTATAGGTAGTGGTGCAGTTAATGAAGGGCTCTCTTCAGTAAGCATTAGATACACCCATCTTAGCTTGTCTGTTGGAGCAGAGGTCTTTGCAGGGGTGACTGGGTGTCTAGGTCACTGGTTCTGTATTGGGGTGGTAGTGGTGGAACATCACTGCTGTTATCCAAAGGACATGTGAAATGTGGTTTTGGGATCAGTCCAGTGGCCGGAAACCCTTACCACAGTTAGCATTAATTGGCAGCCTTGCTGGTGGGACTGAAGAGGTGCGTCTATACTGCATCCATAGCTTGGAATAAGCTACACCAGTGGGGCTCGTCTACACTGGCCCCTTTTCCGAAAGGGGCATGCTAATTTCACAGGTCGTAATAGGGAAATCCGTGGGGGATTTAAATATCCCCCGCGGCATTTAAATAAAAAAAAAAGCCGGAAAAGAGCGTCTACACTGGCCCCGATCCTCCGGAAAAAAGCCCTTTTCCGAAGGATCTCTTATTCCTACTTCAATATCCCCCGCGGATTTCCCTATTATGACCTGTGAAATTAGCATGCCCCTTTCGGAAAAGGGGCCAGTGTAGACGTAGCCTTAGAGCTACGCAAATGGCGTAGCTGATTTTGAGTCAATTTCAAAACGGCTTATTTCGAAATTTGGCGCTGCCTACAAAGCACTTATTTTGAAATAAATCACTATTCCGAAATGTCCCTTACTCCTCGTGGAATGAGGTTTACATGGTCGTCGGAATAGCGAGCCCATTATATTTTGAAATAATGGGCGTGCTCAAAAGAAACAGAATAGCTATTTTGGGATGCCTCCAGTATCCTGAAATAGCGCTGCTGTGTAGATGTAGCGGAAAGCTCTTGAAAACTGAATTGCTGTTAAACAAATAGATAAATCAGTGTTGCTTCAGTGCACAGGAACTTGATTCTACAGTCATTAAGCCAAATTAGCTGCCTCCAACTATCCACAAAGTGGTAATTTTAATGCATGGGATAGATTAATAGCTCCGGGGACTATGTAAGTCTGTCATAATTGTCTCAGGATCTGAAGTTCACTTGTCGGAAGACACTAAACTTTCAAATGATATTTTCCTCTGTGCTTGCAGGCCATTACATACCTCTTGCTTTTACATGATTTTTTTTTCTTTGGAAGACTCTCTTCTGGAATAGTGATAGAAATGTAGCCGTGTTAGTCTGGGGTAGTTGAAGCAAAATGCAGGACAATGTAGCACTTTAAAGACTAACAAGATGGTTTATTAGATGATGAGCTTTCGTGGGCCAGACCCACTTACATCTGAGGAAGTGGGTCTGGCCCACGAAAGCTCATCATCTAATAAACCATCTTGTTAGTCTTTAAAGTGCTACATTGTCCTGCATTTCTCTTCTGGAAGACGCACCATGAGCTTGAGACTTACTACTTGAGAGAAGAGCTGGTTGGAAACATTTCCAATTTTGAAAAATGTCAGTGGAAAAAATTTTTGCAGACACAAAACCAACACGGTTTTGGTGCACACGCACCCACATCATTTATGTTTGGACTGGCTCTTCTTAAGATCCCACTGTATCGTTCTGGCTCTATCTCTCTGCACATTGAACTCTTGAGGGCAATTTTCAAGAAAGCGCAAAAATCAGCAAACTCAGCTGAAGCACACCAATAACCAAAGGCGTGCATGCAAGTTGGGGTTTGCCAATGTGCATTTGCCAGCCCCAGCCAGCGTGATGCTTTGTGTTTGTTTCAGGTTCATGCTAAAACGCACATGATCTGTTGTCTCCAGCAGAGATTGTGCGTTAGCTGAAGATGTAGAAAGTTTTGAGAGAGAGGAAACTGAGGCTTCTGGCTTATCCTGAGGCATCTGTGGCTTAAATAATACACTCCCAACTCAGTTAACTTTTTCTTCTTTTGAAACCCTACATTATACTCTCTTAGAGATGTTTATATTTGATGAATAAGAAAAAGCAGACAAAGATAATAATATCCAGAGGAGCACATCAGACCAGATGGGCTCCTGGTTCTCCTCCCCTAAGGAGAAAATGCTTTATCTGCCATATTGCCTGTCCTCGTCCATTTCTTTGTCTTCACAATAGAATGAATGCTGAACTACTCTGCAATACACAAAGCTATTTTAAGACAGACATTTGGAGGACAGGGTCATAATTCAAAATGATCTGGACAAACTAGAGAAATGGTGTAAGGTAAATAGGATGAAGTTTAATAAGGACAAATGCAAAGCACTCCACTTAGGAAGGAACAGTCCGTTTCACACCTAGGCTACGTCTACACTGGCACCCTTTTCCGGAAATGCTTAAAACGGAACAGTTTTCCGTTTTAAGTATTTCCGGAAAAAGTGCATCTACATTGGCAGGATGCTTTTCCGGAAAAGCACTTTTTCCGGAAAAGCATCCGTGGCCAATGTAGATGCGCTTTTCCGCAAAAAAGCCCCGATCGTCATTTTCGCGATAGGGGCTTTTTTTGCGGAAAAGACTACTGTGCTGTCTACACTGGCCCTTTTCCGGAACAGTTTTTCCGGAAAAGGACTTTTGCCCGAACGGGAGCAGCATAGATTTTCCGGAAAAACACTGACGATTTTACAGTAGATCGTCATTGCTTTTCCAGAAAAGCAAGCGGCCAGTGTAGACAGCTGGCAAGTTATTCCGGAAAAGCGGCTGCTTTTCTGGAATAAGTGGCCCAGTGTAGACACAGCCATACAGAATGGGAAGCGACTGTCTAGGAAGGAGTACTGCAGAAAGGGATCTAGAGGTTGTAGTGGACCACAAGCTAAATGAGAGTCAACAGGGTGACACTGCTGGGGGAAAAAAAAAAAGCGCAAACATGCTTCTGGGATGCATTAGCAGGAGAGTTGTGAGCAAGACACAAGAAGTCATTCTTCCGCTCTACTCTGCGCTGATTAGGCCTGGATTGGAGAATTGTGTCCGTTTCTGGGCAGCACGTGTCTAGAAAGATGTGGAAAAATTGGAGAAGGTCCAGAGAAGAGCAACAAAAATGATGAAAGGTCTAGAGAACATGAGCTATGAGGGAAGACTGAAAGAACTGGGCTTGTTTCGTTTGGAAAGGAGAAGACTGAGAGGGGACATGAGAGCAGTTTTCAAGTATCTAAAAGGGTGTCACAAGGAGGAGGGAGTAAAAATGGTTCTCCTTGGCCTCTGATGATAGGACAAGAAGCAATGGGCTTAAACTGCAGCAAGGGAGGTTTAGGTTGGACATTAGGAAAAAAATCCTAATGGGCAGGGTGGTGAAACACTGGAATAAATTGCCTAGGGGGGTTGTGGATTCTCCATCACTGGAGATATTTAAAAGCAGGTTAGACAGACATCTGTCAGGGATGATTTAGATGGTGCTTGGTCCTGCCGTGAGGGTAGGGGACTGGACTTGATGATCTCTTGAGGTCCCTTCCAGTTCTAGTGTACTATGATTCGTATGGAGTAAAGTTCCTTGGGAAATGAGGCCTTAATTAGCATGATGCTTTGAATGGATGATATCGAGAAATAGTCTGAATCAGGATAAATCACGTCCTTTTGGGGGGACAGGAATTGAGTCTGAAATCTGAACAAGTTGCTGGGGCCTGTCGATTGTTCGCCGGTGTCGGGTGCCCTTCAGGGCCACCCGGGATATCTGAGTGCTGTGGAGAGTTTACGAGCAAAGCCGCATGGAGCTAATCCCGATTAGCGTGGAGTTGAAGGGCAACGATCTGCCCTTGAACCTGCACAGCATGGGGCTGGGTGACCAATCCAGTGAACTCGGTTTATTACCTCAGGCCCTGCTTCCCAGCTGCTGGCATTAGTGGGACAGACGAATATCAGGATTAGGAGGATTAGGCGTGTGGCTGCACCTCTGCTGCTTTGTCCCTGTGTTTCATAAAATTTTCTCCTCGCCTAACAGTCCCACTGGATGGCGGTTTTTCAAAACTGCCTGAGTGAGCGTGAGTCCCGCTGATTCTTCAACAGGGCTTGTGCTCCTAAATCCCTTAGGTGCTTTGGAAAATCCCATCCCTGATTCAGAATGGCAGAAAGTTTCTTTAAGGTGATCTGGGTATCAGCTCATAGTAGGTCGTGCCTTCTCCTGCCCCTGCTGCCTTCTCCTGCCCTGACTGCTTCTCTGCAGCCTTGAACCTCCCTGGGCCCCTGTTGCTGGACCTGGGGTTTATTCCGGGCTGAACTCCTCTGGCTCACCCTGCCTTCCCCCAGCACTGCTCTGTCCAAGGCACCACTGCTAGCAGGCAGCAAGGCCCTTTTCCCGCCGGAACCGGAGCAAAAGTGAGCTCAGCCTGGCCAGCCATCTCTTTATACAAACCTGCTGGGCTCTGATTGGCTGCCAAAAGTCGTCTCCCAATTGGCTCCTGGGATCAGCCCCTCCCCCCCAGGTCTGTTTTAACCCTTTTTGCTCCAGTGCGGGGCAAACATTCCATCACACAGATGTTTAGTTCACCTGTACCCCACTTTCCAGGCAGTGCAAAGATGAAAAAAAAAAGCCCATGAATGCTTTCCCGTGGACACCATGAAGTCTGTGGGGATTTTGTCACTGACTGATGTGAACAGGATCAGGTTTTATAAGCCCCTTTTGTTATAAGAGTCAAAGAGCATCATTAGCAGGGTCTTTAGAGAAGTGGCGGCGTTTCACATTTTGAGAGTCCATCTGGGCTTCCCCATAAATGAGCAGCAGTTTCTGCAATCCTTCCCTGGAGTGGCCAGTGTAGGGGGATGGGGGGGGGGGCAGCGCTGCAGGATTGTGGGATTTTCCCAAGCCCAGCTCCCATTGAAAGTCAATGGGACTTGTGTTCCTGAGTCATTTGGGTACTTTTGGAAATGCCACTAGCAATGAAGAGCGGACTGTCATTGGCTGGGTCTCTCCCAGAGCCTCAGTCAGAGGCCCTCTGCCGCGTCCCTTCTCACAATGTCATTCCTATTGCTGTGGGCACAAGCACCCTCCTGCCTTCTCCACTGTGCGCATGTTGCTCACCTTAAACATGCACCCTGACGGGACAACGCAGCCTGCCCCTCCCCCCGCCCCCGAGTGAAAGGGAGCAGGCGCTTTTCATAGCAGCAGTCCAGGGAGAAATCCTGCAGCACGTCTTCTTGTGGGGTTTTAACCTGGGAATTCTCTCTTTCATGGGAGCTGGGAACCAGACTTCTCCGAGCCCAGACTCAATCTAGCGCTCCTAGAAACACTGCTTTGAAGCTGGGTTAGAACTCCCAGGTGATAGGGCCAGCGGTGACTTTTTAAACTGAAGCATACATTGAACAGACTGGATTGGATCCATATCTCCAAACTTCAGAGCCCTAGGCCTCAGATATAATCTTTGGCCAAGCTTGTCAGAAGTGTCTTGTCATTTTAGTCATCTTCATTTGTGATGCCCAAATGGAGACTTTTTATAGCACCCTGATTTTCAGAGAGCCCGTCCGCCGAAAATCCTGACCCCTGTCTGTTTGCAGCGTACTTAAGCCTGAACTTAGGTTGGGATGCTTCTTGTCTGTGTATCTCCTCCCCTCCCCCATACTGTTCCACTAACGATTGCTTAATCTTATTCAGCACCCGTGTCACCTTCTAATCAGAGAGCGGCGCCGGGCGGCAAACCGAAAGTAGCCCTGGATCCCCATATTCGACTCAAGGATGGGAAATTCGAACTGGTAAGCTGAAAGGTTTCCTGCCTTGAAATTGTGATCTTTGTGCTCAGTAAAATGATAGAGAGGCTCCCACTCTGATTGGACAGAGCCGGCTACTTCACCGCCTGTCCAGCTGCTGAATCGCGTTAAAGGAAGCTCAGACTACATAAGCACTTCTCTTATATTGCTTTTCCATGAAAGAAATTGCTGTAATTGAGGATGGTTAGGAGAAGACAGACCATGCAGGAGGGAGGGCAGGGGGTGGAAAATGGAAGGGGAAATCAGGTGAGGGGTGAGCAGTCATTTTTGATGGGGGGGCATTCTAAGAATTTGGTAAGTGGTTGAGGGCCGCACTCTTCCATATTAATGGATGGAGTGCGGGGTTTGGGACAGAGGTTGGGTGCAGAAGGGAGCCTGGGGTAAAGAACTGGGGTGCAGGAGAGGTGTGGGATCTGGGAGGGAGTTTGGGTGAAGGAGGGGGTTGTAACCTGGAGCAGAGTACTGGAGTGTAAGAGGGGGTGTCGTGTCCAGAAAGGAGTTTGGGTGCAGAAGAGGATTCTGACCTGGGAGAGGAGTGTAGGAAGAAGTACAGGGTCTGGGAGCGGGTTGTGACCTGGGGCAGGAGTTCAGGAGTGCGATCAGGGATGTGGGTTGCGACTGGAGGTAGGGGATTGGGGTGCAAGGTCTGGGAGGGGGTTGTGACCTGGTGCAGAGGTGCAGGAAAGGATGCAGGGATTTGGAATGTGACTGGGGGGCTGGGGATTGGGATGCAGGGTATGGGGAGGGTACAGAAGCAGAGATGCAGAAGGTTTGGGTTATGTGGGGCAGGGGTGCAGAAGGGGGGTCAGAGGGTTGGGAGAAGGGAGGGCCTGGGGTGCCATAGGCAAGCTTTTGCCGGGAGATGCTTAGCTGGGCAACTCTGTGAGCCCTGAGTGAGAGAGGTACTTATCTTGCAAACAAGCAGCTCCCATTGGCTGGTTTTCGGCCAATGGGAGCTGCAAGATTGTGCTGAGGGAGGGGGACAGCACGCGAAGCCTCTTTCCCTCTCCCCCTAGGTTCATAGCGTTCAGCTGCATTGGGGCGGTGTCTAGCTGAGGCTCCTGTGTGCTGGATCTGACCCACGGGCCATATTTTGCCAGCCTCTGGGTTCCGTATTAAGATTTGTTCCATACTGTGACTGTCTGAGATCACCCCTGATATTAAGCTCCTGTGGCAGGCTCAGGGATTGAAACCTGCTCTCTAGCTCCAAAAGGGCTTTACTCATGGTTCTCTGCCTCAGATTGTTTTGTTGGCCACCATCCAATTCAGCATTCCCTGTGAACAGAGCAGCACCAGTGTCCTGCCTGGAGACAGCTGCTTCTCTGCAGGGATAGGTGAGTTGCCTTTGGAAATAACGGGTCAACAAATGTTGAAGGCCAGAGGAAAACCTAAACACAAAATAGAGCAGCAAAAGAAAACACTTTCTGTGTCTTCCCATCTTATGGGCAGCCAGTCAGGATGCAGGGGGAAGACTCACTCCTGGTCTGAAAGCTAGAGATGAGCAAAATGCTTCAAAGCAAAAGTTTATCATTCTAAACTAGCCTTTTTTGATATTGTAAGAAATAGTTCATTTTTTAACTAAATCAGAAATAAAAACAAAATAGCATATTTGTTTTTCCCTTGCTGGCTTTCATACATGGCCGAAATCCTGTTTTCTTTTCTTGTCATTTAACAGAAATTGAAATTGGGAGGGAAGGTCCTCAGAAACCTTATTAAAATGAAAAATTGGTCAAGTTTGAACCCCAAACAGGAAAACAAACCTGATTAGTTTATATTTTACAAACCAGGTTTTGCCTTTTTCCATGTAGCTGCTATGAGCAAAATAATCATCTTGTATTGTCTTGTGGGAGTGTCACCCTGGCATGCTACATTTGGAGCCGTTGTCATTACCACAATATTGCGATAAAACGGCACTCCATTTTTGTCCTTTCCTTGTGCAGCACCTGGCAGATTGAGACCCTGGTCCAGGAGTAGGGCCCTGAAGTGCTACTTTGTACAAATAATAAGAGCCAAGAGGCTTAGCTCCAAATCCCAGTGGTAGTGGTTTGATACAGACTTCATTGCGCTTGTGAATGCATCTGGGATGCACTAACAGGTGTGCTGTGAGCAAGACACAGAAGCCATTCTTCTACTCCACTCTGCACTGATTAGGCCTCGGTTGGAGTATTGTGTCCAGTTCTGGGCACCACGTTTCAGGAAAGATGTGGAGAAATTGGAGAAGGTCCAGAAAAGAGAAGAACAACAAGAATGATTAAAGGTCTAGAAAACATGAGCTACGAGGAAGGGCTGAAGGAATTAGGCTTGTTTAGTTCAGAAAAGACAAGACTGAGAGGGGACATGATAGCAGTTTTCAGGTAGCTAAAGGATGTCACAGGGAAGAGGGGGGGAAATTGTTCTCCTTGGCCTCTGATGATAGGACAAGAAGCAATGGGTTTAAATTGCAACAAGGGAGGAGGTTTAGGTTGGACATTAGGAAAAACTTCCTAACTGTCAAGGTGGTTCAGCACTGGAATAAATTGCCTAGTGGGGTTGTGGAATCTCCATCTCTGGAGATATTTAAGAACAGGTTGGATGAACATTTGTCAGGGATGATCTAGATGGTGGTTTGCCCTGCTGTGAGGGCAGGGGACTTGCCTTGATGACCTTTCAAGGTGTCTTCCAGTTCTTGTATTTTATGATGATTCTATGATAGGGTATTTTATTGTATAGTTTAATATGGCATCCCATGGGTACCACTAAGGCTAAGTAATAGATTATTCTGTGAAGTGCAGCCCCAACCCACTAGCTGCTGGCATTGGTAATAGCGTAACACACTTTAAAGAGATCATGCTTGTATTGAAAGGAGAAAGGTTACTGTTTGCAATTGCACACTCTCCAGAACTGTGCCTTACTGGTTCCTGCTGGGAGGAGGGGTGTCTCCCTTTTTTGTTGGATCACCGGATGTGAGCGGGTACCTCTTGAAGATGGGAAGGGGGATTTTGGCTCCCCAGTCGATGGGAGTGCTGTGTTCAGAAGCGGAGGTTGTGGTGCACGCAGCAGATTGAACCGATTCTTACCACGGGGTGGTAGTGCGTGTACATCTGGCTGCTGGGTGAGCAGCTGGCTGACTCAGCAAAAGGAGCCTGTGCACAGACCTCTGGTGCCTCTTGTCACATTTCTGTGAGCTGACTTCCATCTTCATGTTGTCTTCATATGGCTTGTTCATGGAATCAAGAGCACCCTGCTGTTTGGTGCATGAGTGTCTATCTCAGTCTTATCCATGCTACAGTTCCCACTGAGGACTTTCTCCTGTAGCTCAAGAGGAGGAGACTTGTGTTTCTAGCTCTGGAGGGCACACAGTGAATCCCTGGGGAGGGTCAGTACACGAGCACTCTTGGAGCTGCAGGGTGGGTGAAGGACCAGGACTGGTAGGACCGAGCGAGAGGATCTCGATCTTGAAGAATGAGCCCCATGATGGAAAAGTTGGAGAACAATTGCTACAGGGTTTTATCCAAAATAGGGCATGGCCTTATTTACGTAGTTCTGTAGTTTCCTCTCTTTGCTCGAGCCATCATTTGGTAGGAAACATCGGGGGTTTTGGTCAGTTAATCTGGCAATATGTCATTCGTTTTTAAATGTGATGGTACATTCTCAAATCAATGCACTGGACTGTTCTTTTGTGTCTGCACTAAGGTCCAGTGGAATGGGGTGGTGGAATCTCCATCCCTAAAGGTGTTTAAGTCCCGGCTTGACAAAGCCCTGGCTGGGGGGATTTTAGTTGGGGTTGGTCCTTCTTTTAGCAGGGGGTTGGACATGATAACTCCCGAGATCTCTTCCAACCCTGTGAGTCTCTGATTCTATGATATGTTGAACTACGAGTATATTTGTTTCTTAGCTTGAATCTTTCCCGACTCTTCTGCACAAACATTGAGTTTGGGCTCCTGAGGACGGTGTCAGTGAAAGGCATCGGGGTCAGTGTGCCGCTTGCTTTCCGGAGAGATTAAAAAATGACAAACCTACTGCGAGAATCTGGTGCCTGCCTGTTTGCATAGAATAAATCAATAGCATCGGGTCACATGATCTAATCTGCACCTACATCATCTAGTGCTGGGATTCAGTCTGCTCCATCACATTCCCCCCCCCCCCCCTTCTTTTTTTTTTTCTAATCCAGTGCCTGACCGGGGCACATCGGGCTATTAATAGCCATGTGAAACACAGGTCAGGTAATGTGAAATACAGACACAGCGCTCCAAACATTGATTACACTATTAGGATCACAGAGCACATCCAGTACAATTAAGTTCAAGTCCTAATCTGATTAATGAGCTGCAGGGATAATAGGCTTCTACCAAACTATAAGGACAAGACTTGTGAAAAAATCACAAACTGTCGCTCCGTGGCTGAGTTTAGTTGGTCTGTGGTCAAGAAGTGTGTGTGTCATTCCTCCAAAAGTCAGAGCTGTAGAGAAAGCTTGGAATAGAATCTTGCACACATTTGAATTCTCCTGGCTTGGTTTTGTGTCCAGAGAGCCCCCCAAATCCTCCTACAGGAAGGTTATCGTCAGCACCAGTATTATACATCTATAGAGAGCTTTTGATTTAGAAAAGATGCCCACAAGGCTCTTTACTATCTATAGATCCAGTCCTGGCCTCATTGAAATTGTGTTGGTCTAAATTCCCAGTTACACTAACCTACACCCATTTCAAGGCCCCTTTGTGTTGCTAGAATGATGTAAGTGGGCTGTGGTGAAAATGGGTGTTTACACTTAAGCTGCTACCGCTGCAATACTGCAGTTGCGCTACTGTAGCACTTCAGGGTAGACGCTACCCAAGCTGACAGGACGGGGTTCTTCCACCGCTCCGAAAGGCAGTAGCTAAGTCTACAGGAGAATTCTTCCATCAGCCCAGTGTTCGCTGCACTGGAGGCTAGGTGTGAATTTTTCATACCCCAGAGAGGTGTAGCTAGGCCAGTGTAAGTTCCAAGGTAGACCAGCTTGAAGTGAGAATTAGGCCTAACATAACATCTTAAATTGTGCTTGAAGGCCTGAAGTTCTGGATGTGGATTTAGATCCCTTTTAAAAAGTTTTAGTTAAAGCGTTTTGATAAACAAAATATTCCAATCCTCACCAAAGGATGGGGACTGGAACTGAGTGGAGAAGTCTAATTAATTTAAGATTCTTTGGGTTCCTTATTCGCAACTATTTTATATCAAATATCAAAATATGCACAGCCCCACCCACCGGCACTGTATTTTCTGCCAGACTGAAGTTTCCACTTCATGCACCTGACGAAGTGGGTTCGAAGTGAGTAGCCTCTGTTTGTCTGTAAATGAATAACAGGAGAAGGATCGTGTGAGGATTACCTTTTGTGTTCTGTCCCTCTGGGGCATTTGGTATTGTCCACTGTTGGCTGGATGGACCATTGGTCTGACCCGATATGGCCGTTCTTATGATATGTCTCTTCCAATGTGTCAGATGCTGTATAGAAAGATACCAGACACCCCAAGAAAGATACCAGACACCAGCTGTATCTGGTTCTGTTGTGCTTGCTAGAACTGATACATCTTCCTGGGCAAGACATGACTTTTCTGGGTGTAGAAGTGAGAGTTTGCTGCCACCTTATGGTGGATGAAGCGGTTGCCTTTTGAGTTTGGAATCTCAGGAAAATCAGGAACATAGCATGTGGGCAGAAAATTTTCATCTAGAAAGGCACAGTGCTTCTTGGTTAGAATTCAGGAATGTATTTCCTCTTTGGTCTCGGGTTTTAACACAAAGTTGCTTCCTGTATAAATTGCTTAACATTCTTTGCCTTGCACTTTCAAAGCTGGGACAAGTTTCCGAGGGGCAGCCGTGTTAGTCTGTTTCAGCAGAAACAACAAGTAGTCCTGTCGCACCTTGAAGACTAACATGTATTTGGGCATTAGCTTCCATGGGCTGGAACCCACTTCGTCAGGTGCATGAAGTGAAAACTTCAGTCTGGCAGGGCTATATACACCCACACAAAGATGGATACAAAGATGGTGTAACAGTTAACTCGAACTAAGGACTTAGTTCGAATTAACATTTGACTGCCGCATGTAGCAGTTAGTTCGGACTTAGGGGATTTAACAATGGTGCCCGGACGGGAAGATGCAAATAAAGCCCGGGATATTTAAATCCCGGGCTTCATTTGCAACTTCGAATGCCTGCATTAGCCTCCCTAGTTCGAACTAGGGGGCTAATGTAGACATACCCTTACTGAGTGTCCAGGGAGACTGAGATGCTCTGCTACTGGTTTTTGTATGTTACCATTACTGATGCTTGATCTGTGCCCACTTATTCTTTTGCATAGAGACAGTTCGGTTTGGCCAACGTACATGGCAGGGGGCATGGCTGGCACATGATGGCCTATATCACATTAATAGTTGTGCGGGTGAACGCGCCCCTGATGGTGTGCTTCTAATGTAGGCTCTGGCCCTGACTCACTGCAGAATGGGACCATGCATTAGTCACCTAATCTGTGCCCCTCGGTCCTGTCCTCGATCAAACGGGAATAACGCAGATTTTTTGCCTCGATGCGGCTGTGGTGAGGTTAGATTAATTCATGTTTGTGTCTTCTACACAGCCTGGGATCGATGGAGCTCTTGGTTTGGGGGGCACGTGAAGGATTATTTCAGTGACTGCCGACAAAAGCAGTCAGACTTGTATTGTTTTTTCGCACTGACCACGCGGAACACTCACTCTGGAGAGGTACGGGGGAGAGCGTCAGTGGGACCCGAAAGGAAGCTGAACTTCTAGGAGCATAACCTCAGCTGGCGGAATTGGCCATAGGTCGGGATGGATCGGTGACCGTTTACACCAGCTGTGGCTCTGTCCCGCGCTCTGCAGGGAATACGCATGGGAAGAAATCCAAGCTGACAGCCTTGGGGGGACACCCTAGAGATGCAGCGTGGTTGCAAATCTAGGTAATGAAGTGACATGGAGACCTAGGCCCGAGCTGCTCCATGAAACGTCTGAATTGCCTGAATAATGATGAACTCTCTGATAAAGCCAGCTCTAAATGCCCTCCCTCCAGCTCCTTCCAGAAGACTTGCATTCCACGGGGATGATTCTGAGGACTTGTTGCTTCTGTTTAAAGGTGCTGCAATATCTGGGTCTGGATGTGACGGAGGAGAAGAAGAGGCAGTTACGGCAGAGTCTGACCACAGATTCGCAGGGAACAGTGGCCTATGGAGGTGAGCAGGGTGCTGCTATGTGCAGTCTGAGACAGAAAGTGCATTTCATCCCTGAGAGAACTCCCTTGACTGCTCTGGGATGTGAGACGTGCCATGCGTGAGGCGACAGCTAGGGTAAAGAAACAGACACAAGAACCCCTGCGTCTTGGCAGGGATTTAGACTATATGACCCTTGTGGTCCCTTCTGCCCTGATGGTTCGGTGCCCAGATGGGTTTTAACTCAGATGCAGTTTATTCAGTAACTAGTCACACGTGGAAAATGGCTTCTGACAGACCCATGTATGATGGGAGTAGCAGAGAGAGCACAGGCCTGGTCTCCTCAAACCTTCAGCCTGCTTGAGACACTAGTGGCAAAAGGAAACTGCAAACACAGAATGACGAACCTTTCCATGGGCCAGAAGGAAATGGCTGCCCCCTAGGTTCGGCCGTGCCACGGTTTGTCTCTTCACTGAAGTTTGGCAGCGCTTCCAAGAAGTTTCTCTGGAGAAAATGCTAGGTTGGTTTTTTTAATCCTAAGCAATGCCTTCTGGAAAGCTGGCAGAGCAAACTGGCATACTGCATACTCACGTGTCATTAAGCATAGAGAGGTATGGGTAGAGAGAGAGAGCTGTTTCTCAGTGGAAGCTGGTGGGGTTCACTATAATGTGAGTAGCGAGGGAAATGAATTGTATCTTCTTCTCATGGATAAACGGTGGAATGAACTGGCTGTGGAAACTCAGATCCAGACTCTCTCCTCATGCTGTCACCACTCCCTCTTTTTCCCTGATAGATTTTCTTCAAGCACTCAGGGATCTGCTGCAAGATGAGCTGGAGGAGGCTGGCCTTGAGGCCAGTTCTGTGCTCTTCACTCAACACGAAGTGGCCAGTTTATTGGATACGTCTGCTTTTCACTCTCTGGTCAGCCTTAGCCAAATACTGTTTCTTGCTTCTTTTCCTAGCCTATTGCACCCTGCTTCAGTTTGAAGGTTCCTCGCAGGGCTTGTGGCCACTTACCGGGAGATTGGCCCTGCGGAGATTGATCTTTTGGGGTTCAATTTAGCAGGTCTAGTAAGGACCTGCTAAATCGACTGCTGATGACATCCCCTGTCGACTCTGGTACTCCACTGGGTTGTGAAGCGTAGGGGAAGTCAATGGGAGAGTTTCTCCTGTCGACCTCCCCAGTGGGGACACCATAGAAATTTGATCTAAGGTACAACATAGCTGGAGTTGCATATCTTAGGTCGACTTTGCCCCCTAGTGTAGGCCTGGGGTCAGATCAAAGACCTTCTGGGACTTACTTTGAGTTGCTGTAATGGGAAAGGATTTGGGATCAAGCAACTCTGTGTCCTAGATTCTTGGTCTGGATGACAGCTGTAAGCTGTGGAAGAAGATAGTGACAGTGCTGTGTTTCTCCAAAAGGCAGAGAAGGCAAAGATTAGGCCATTGTTCACTGATACTTTAGTTATAGAAAGGAGAAATATAAAGAGAAAAGAGAAATATGATTTATCCCTTAATCAGAAAGATTGAAGGATGTCCCATAGAAGACCTTACTTCACATGCTAATGAATAAAGAATACCTGTGTAATCGTTTGAAGGAAGCTGCTAATGTCTACTTTCTAGTCATACAAAAGGAAAAGATACCATAGTAAAGCCATTCTAGCTATTGCATTGCCTACAGGGGCCCCCTTATGTCATTTTGATGGTGATACAGAAGGACAGTTAGCCATGGTGACTCCAATCCAGCTATTGTCACTTCAGTAACGCAGTGAGAATTAACCATTGTTCCAGCTGTCTCGCGACAGGGAGACGGAATTGTTTTGGAATACAAAACCACAAGTAGATTATTTATTGTGACACTTGATTTGTTTTGTAAAAACACAAACCGTCTTTGAAAATAATTTGGAATCATTTTGGTTGGGGTCTGTCGGAACTGTTCTTGCGTTGTCCCCACATGCTTATGGTGAGGGAAAAGCCGAACTCACTCACCGTGTGCACCAATGCGTTCCAGACTTTGGACTCTGTCGGCTGTACTGACGGCGAGGAACTAGAACAGCTCCAGCTGGAAATGACAGATCTGCGGCAGGAAGTCCGAAGGCTGAAGGTGAGGCTTGTCTTTTGAGCGCGTTTTTCTGTCTCGAGCATTTCGCCATAACTCAGTGCTTCAGTATTCAAATACAGTGGATGCAACAGTGTGACAATTACGCAGGTCTTCTGTGTGTATTACACCTTTGCATTATTAAGGCTTTGTCGGAGGCGGCCACTGTTTTGCCTTTGGTTTAATACAGATTGCTACAGAGGAGGCAGAGCTATGATGCTGCCTGTCATGGAAACGCCATTTTTGTCCTTTCTCTGGTGTTTTCCTTATAACGAAAGTTTAATGTGCTGAAAGGGCGCAGTTAGTTTTCTGTGGAAAACTGTGAAAGAAAATAAATCTCTTTTAAAATATTCCTAACACGAATCATTCAAATCTCATGCTAACCCCTAGCAATCCTGCCCTCCCTGCCCCCGATCTAACCAAATATTGGCAGCTCAGTTGTTGAAAGCATCCTGGCGGCAAGGCGCATTTGTGAGCTGCCTTGGCTGCAGCTCCTCCAGAAGCCAGTTGCAGAGCTGGAGTGCATCGAAAAATATGGCTGCTGTAGAGGAGAGCTGCAAGTCCGTGGCTGCTGCTAGTGAATTAATCCAGGAAAGTCCGATTGCCTGTGTTACTCAGGAGATGGGACTAGGGGATCGCAGTGCTTCCTTGTGGCTTTTTAATCTGAGTCCGTGCGCTGTCAGACATGATGCCTGATCAAGTGAAAATCTTCCTCCTAGTCTCTTCTGACAGAGGTGGAAAGCAGCAAGAAGTCGATGGAAGATGAACTTCAGAGACTGAACCAGGTTTGTTTGGGGGTTCAGTAGGTGGGCTGCCCCAGGGAGAGAGGGCAACCCCAGCCCTCTCTCACCGCAGAAGCTTGGAACAGGTGAGAAGCACCTCCCCATGGCCGCTGCAGCTGGCATAGCTGGGGGAGGAGTGCATGTCCGCCAGCTAGGAGACAGACAGACAGACAAACTCTGAAATATATAGCAGATTGCTGTCCCTTTCTCCACCCCCGCCCCTTGCTGGTCCAACAGGCGGATAGCGGTCCCTGTTCCCATCTCTGGCCCACTGCTGCCCCCTGTGGTTATTCTGCAGTATAACTCCCTCTTACTCCTTTCCAATTGATGAGAAGCAATTGAATTCCAGGCACATCCCATTGCTTTGGCACAACCAAACCCGACCTTGTTTTAAGTTATGGTAAGAGGAAGCTGCCTATCAGATTTGTTTAGGAGGAGTTCTGGAACAGACTCACGGATGGGACAGTCAGGTGCACTTTTCTAAGAACATAAGCACGGCCATACTGGATCAGACCAAAGATCCATCTAACCCAGTATCCTGTCTGCCAACAGAGGCCAATACCAGATGCCCCAGAAGGAATGGACAGAACATGGAATCATCAAGTGATTCCTCTTCTGTCATCAATTTCCAGATAAAGGCTAGGCACACCATTCCTGTCCATCCTGGCTAATAGCCACTGATGGACTTATCCTTCATGAATTTATGTAGCTCTTTTTTGAACCCCGTCAAAGTCCTGTTTTTCACAAAATCCTCTGGCAAGGAGTTCCACAAGTTGACTGTGCGCTAAGTGAAGAACAGCGTCCTTTTGTTTGTTTTAAACCTGCAGCCTATGAATATACTATAAAACTAAAATACTATACTAAAATATCTAGTAGGAGAATAGAAGATAGTTGGTGCACAGTAACATGGGAAAAGCAGCCCAGGAATGCAGATCGGTTGGTATAATGTTGGGGGCTGGTGGGATGTTAACAGATTCTCCCTGCTGATTCCAGAAGGCGCTGGATTTCTTGTCTGAGAACCGCACCCTGCATAGCAAGCTGCAGGTGGCTGAGGTGGTGCAGCAGCAAGCCCACAGCGCAGAGCAGGACTACGAGGAAGTGATCCACCTGCTAGAGGCAGAAATCACCGAGCTGAAAACTCAGCTACTAGGGAAGAAAACAAAGCATGTCTGCGAAGCAGAGGTAATGGGCCCCCAGGAGGGGCTGGCTGGGGACTCAGTGGGAAAGCCTCTGACTCTTACTTTTTAAACAGCATTTAATTTCTAGATTGGCTGTAAGTTGTGAAACAAGAGGCTAGCAGAATCCCAAGGTGCATGGGCATATTTAATATGATTTCCAGAGACCAGGTCAAAAGGCATCCTCCCCAGAGAGTAATACCCAAGCCAGCTCCTCTGCCAATCACCGTGGCTCCACTGACACTGCATGTGCCTCCACTGAGAACCTCACCCCCCATTGCTAATCTCCGGCAAAAACTTGTAGCGGGCCCTGGAGATCAGTGACTGCATTAGCGGGCTGGCATAGGGAGCCGATTCCAGAATAGGGGGCCTGCCTTTGAGAGCCCACGGCCCCCAGGTGGTTCAGTCTAGGGACTGCTATCTTGAATGCACACACCCCTGCGCACACTTCCCCCCCAACTGATCATAACGATCATTGGTCACGAAGAGAGCCACATGGGAGCCAAGTCAGACTGGGACTGGACTAAGGCTGGCTGAGGCGGAGGCCAGTCGGCATGAGATGTAACTTGGCCAGCTGCTCCGGTTTGGGAAGGGTAATTCCTGTATTTCAGCTAAATACTATTGCCACCTGCTCCACCCCTGTAAACAGTCTCTCTAGCGGCGCTTGCACCAATGGCAGAAGTGGGCTGCTACGGTGCGGCACACTGAACCGGCGAGTTCTATTAGCTGGGACAGCACATGGAGGCTGTGTCTCCACTACCAACTTCTTTCGAAACAATAACTCCTAAAATAACTGTTTTGAAATCAGCGTATTCCTCGTCACAAGCAGGAGTTGTTATTTTGAAATAACGGGCTCGGTAGCGCGGACGCTCGCCTTGTTATTTCGAAATAACTCCCCCATGTAGACGGGCCCGGAAAACTCCCTGCTGGCCAGCCCTTCTCCTGGCTGCTGCGTCTGGGAGGCAGGGCTGGGAGCGCGAGAGCAGCTGGAGAAGCTACCGTTTTTCTGCTTCTTTCCCCGCTGTCCCTCCTAGCTGAGTAAGGAGCAGAACGCCAGCCCCGCCCCCAGCCCGGTGCACAGATGCGCCAGTTCGGTGGAGGGGCAGGGGGCAGGGCTGGAGTTCTGCTCCTGTCCCTGCTGGGAGGGGCAGTGGGGAAAGAAGCAGAAAAAATGGTAACTCCTCGGGCTGCTGTAGCGCTCCCAGCCCTGCCTCCCAGAGCCCCGCCCCGTACACAGAGACGCGGCAGCCAGGGGAGGGCGGGGGTGGCTGGCAGGGAGTCTTTCTGGGTACATCTACACTGGGGACATGCTGCTGTCCTGCCCCCAGCTGCAACTCCTCCTGCGTCCTGCCCCCAGGTAATGTGGGGGAAGGGGAAGAGCATGAGGGTCCTGAGCGGGGGGCAGAGTCATGTGGGGAAGTCCCGCCCCCTTAGCTGGTGTGCCCTCCCCCTCCTGTATTGCTAAGAACTTTTGTTTACTTGCACCACTGAGTTGCATGTAGGGATATAAATAAACGATTACAATTATGTCATTTGTCGGTTAGCCATTGGTGGGGCAGTGCAGGGCAGCCAGGGCAGGTGTCGTATGGGGCTGTGGGCAGGTACGGCGGGGCCATGGTCCCACGTGCCCCCGCTAGGGCTGCTGTGGCACAGCTGGAGTGCAGGGCTGCTGCAGCACAGCCTGGGCTAGGGTCCCACCTGCCCCTGCCTGGGGCTGGGATCTGGGCTGCAGGCATGGCCGGGGCTGGTGCTACTGGGTCCTGCCTGCTCCTGCCTAGGGCCAGTGTAGCCCTGCCTGCTGCCGTGGCCTGCCCAAGTCCCGACCGCCCAGCCCACCGTCCAGTTAACCAGTTACCTAGTAAGTAGTCTGGGAAGCCTAATTCTTACCTGGTAACTGGTTTGCTTTGTACATCCGTAGTTGCATCATCCCTTTTTGTTCCTAACTGGGCTCAATGGTCACAGCTGTGGGGGCCCATAGTCTGTCCACGCCCCTGTGCTTCTTCAAGCAGCCCGAGAACACTGCTGCTAGGAATGGAACCTCCCTGCCAAGCTGGGAGAGTTCTCTGATTCCTGAGGACCTAGCTGCCCTATGCCTCTCGTTTCAAGCCTGTCCTTAAGTTGGTGCCTCCAAGAGCCTAAGGCAGGCTGGCTCTGTCGCCCTTCTCTTCCCACCCTAGGGAGACATTCTGGAGCTGAAAAGACGGCTCTCCCTGGCAGAGGGCCAGTTGCGGAAATCCGAAGTCACGCGGAAGCGCTTGGAAATCTGCAACAGGAAGCTGCTCCTGTTTGTGCAGGTGAAGTGTTGAAATGTGGCTGCGGTCGAAGGGAGCCCTGCTTAGCTGGTTTACGCTGCCTCTGTTATCATGGCCGTCTAGCTCACTTCCTGTGCCAAATGTTAGATCCTTTGGGTATGTCTACACTACCACCCTAGTTCAAACCAGGGTGGTTAATGTAGTCAATCGAAGTTGCAAATGAAGCCTGACTTCCTGGATTACATCCAACTGGAGGCATTTGTGGACTGACTACCACCACAGAATGGGACTTGTTTGCAGGCCATCACTCAGCCCATGCCCAGAACAGTGCTCCAATCTATCTGTGCACGTTAGCGGCTCCATCAACGACTGGGCATGCATTCAAGAGCAGGACCAAGGCACAGAGTGTGAATAATGGGGCTAGCAGGCAGGCTGAAGTCCAGTCTGAAAAGCTATTCCTTGAAAATAGCCCTTGCCTCTGATCTGTCTTAGTATCTGTATTAATTTACATAATGTCTGTCTATTTGCATAGGGTGCGGGTTTTGTTTCTGTTGCAAAAGGCCTTGAGATTCTAGCTTCAAGGGCAGTGAATAAATAGAAGCTGATTACTGTCGTCCTAAATCTGATCCCCTAACAAAAATGCACGGGATTGTTCTCTGGAAATATTCAATCCTGTACATTTGAGCTCTTCTCCCCCCCCTCCCTCTTTTTATTCCCCCACAGAATGTGCACAAGGTCCTGAGCATGTCCGGCCAGTTACCAGATGAGATGAGGTGAGGGATGGCTCCTAGGAGCTGAGAATGTGTGTCTAAAATGTTTTGGTGTTAGCTGGCTGATGTGTTTCCAGGGTGTCAGTCGCTGCTGTGGGTCCTCCTTTAGGTAACAAAGACAGTGCTTTTTTTGTGACTGTACTGCCCAGTACACAGTACTGGCACCTCCAGGCAGAGCTTATCTGGAAAGAATGCACCTCTATACGCAAATTTTGGGCTGTGTGTCTTAAAGGGGCCGCGTCTCTTAAAAGGGCAATGCTGCCCCCCCCCCCACCCTCCCGGCTTTTTTTTTTAATTTTATTTTTTTGCTCAACAACTTTTCCCCTGGAGTACCGGCACCTCTTATATATATACACACACAAAAAAAGCACTGAACAAAGATATTGAGTAAATGCAGCCACTTTGTGAATGAAAATAGAAAGCTCTTTCAGAGTGACCGTTGTAAAGTCACTGAGGCCAAAGATGGGTTCCTGAGATTAGGTACCTAGATAAGTGGCCTACTATCAGGAGCCTGTGTTTGGTGCTGGGCCCTTCTCTGTTATTAACACCTGTTACTGAAATGGGGAGTTCTGTTGTCTCTTATTCACCATTGTTGAAAGGAGTTTGGCAAATGAACCGAGGTGTATTTCTGACTCAGAAAGGTTACAGGCACATTCTCCAGGTTTGTAGCCCTCCCCTGCAAACTGGACCGATCTTTTTTTTTAAATAACTGGTGGAAAAACCACATCATCCTTTGTGTTGATTTCCAAAACAAATGCATGAGAAACCTGATTGCTTAAAAAATCAGCAGTCCAGTGTTAATTGAGCGACCCTATAACAATAAATAGGTATTTCAACTTCAAATAATTCCAAGCCAACTATACATACAACATGGTGGGCTCTGAATTACCTATTGCCACTCAGGAAAGCGAGCTTGGACTTTTCATGGCTAGTGCTCTGAAAATATCTGCTCACTGTGTAGTGGCAGTCTACTCCATAGTTAAAACATGTGGCTGGTCCATGCCAGCGAACTTGTGTTCTGGGGCTTGGTCTTAGGGTCTGTTTAATTGAGGTGTATATTTGCAGGCTTGGGCTGGAGGATTCGGTGAGATGAGAGGGACTCAGAGAACTTGGACTGCACCCCGAACCCAAATGTCCGCAGCACAATTAAACCGACCCTTAGTCCTAGCTTCACGAGCCGAACGCAGCTGTCACGGGCCAGTTGCGGGTGTCTAATTATAGTGTAGACACATCCAAAAATGGAAGTGGTGATGAGGCCACATCTGGAGCATTGCGTCCAGTTTTGGGTGCCCCACTATGGAAAGGATGTGGACAAATGGGAGAAAATCCAGCAGAGGAGAATGAAAATGGTTAGGGGACACATGACTTATGAGGAGAGTCTGAGGGATTTGGGCTTATTTAGTCTGCAGAAGAGAAGAGTGTGCGTGTGTGGAGGGGTGGGGCAGAGTTGATAGCAGCGTTCAGCTACCTGAAAGGGGGTTGTATAGAGGATGCAGCTTCAGTGGTGACAGATGACAGAACAAGGAGCAGTGGTCTCAAGTTGCAGGGGGGGAGGTCTAGGTTGGATATTAGGAAAAACTATTTCACTAGGGCTGCGTCTAGACTGGCAAGTTTTTCCGCAAAAGCAAATGCTTTTGCAGAAAATCTTGCCAGCTGTCTACAGTGGCCGCTTGAATTTGTGCAAGAACACTGACGATCTAATGTAAGATTGTCAGTGTTCTTGTGCAAATACTATGATGCTCCTGCTCAGGGATAAGCCCTCTTGAGCAAATGTATTTGCTCAAGAGGGCCAGCGTAGACAGGGGAGGACTGTTTTGCGCAAAAAAGCCCCGATGGCGAAAATGGCGATCGGGCTTTCTTGCGCAAAACCGCGTCTAGATTGGAACGGATGCTTTTCCGCAAAAAGTGCTTTTGCACAAAAGCATCTGTGCCAATCTAGATGCTCTTTTCCGCAAATGCTTTTAACGGAAAAACTTTTCCGTTAAAAGCATTTGCGGAAAATCATGCCAGTCTAGATGTAGCCTAGGAGGGTGGGGAAGCACTGGAATGGGTTCCCTAGAAGTGTGGTGGAATCACCATCCCTAGAGGTTTTGAAGGCCCGGCTTGACATGACTGGGGTGATTTAGCTGGGGTTGGTCCTGCTTTGAGCAGGAGATTGAGCTAGATGGCCTCCTGAGGTCTGTGGAGAAAGGCTAACAAAGTGGTAGGAACCATTGGAAAAAGGATAACAAAACCACGAATATTTCAATGCCACGTTTTAACTCCATGTTACAGCGATGCCTTGAATCCTGCACACAGGTCTGCTCGCCCCATTTGGAAAAAAAAGCCATTAGACTTGGAAAAGGTGGTTGGAAAGGTAACACGAATGATTAGGGGTAGGGAGCAGCTTCCACACGAGGAGAGATGGAAAAGACGAGGGCTGTTCAGCTTAGAAGAGAGACGACGAAGGGGGAGTGTGACACACCCTTGTAAAATCACAGATGGCATGGAGACGGTGAATAGGGAAGTGCAATTGCCTCCTTCACAGAACACAAGAACAAGGGGTCACTCAATGAAATGAATAGGCAGCAAGTTTAAACATGAGGAAGGGCTTCCTCACACAGGGCACAGCCGGCCAGTGGAGCCCATTGCCAGGGGTGGTCGTGAAGGACAAAAGAATAATGGGGTTCAAAAAAGAAAGGAAGACAGGAGGCAGCAATGGCCGTTAGCTGAGATGATCAGGGTTGCAACCCCCGCCCTGGATGCCCCAAAGCTCTGACTGCCGCAAGCTGGGACTGGATGACTAGGTGGCTCTCTCGATAATTGTCCCTGTCAGTTGATTCTGGCATAGGCCACTGAGACAGATGGGCTATTGGTCTCACCCGGTAGGGCCGGTCTTACATTTCCAAGGTGGGGATTTCCCATGTCTTGAGACCATTGTTTGAAACTCTTTGCCGGTGTCCTTGCATTAACTGTCTGATTACATCAGCACCACTCAGAAAGAGAAACTCCTGTGAAGCCTGGGAGGGCGGGGGCAGAAATACACAGTGTGTTGTGATTTCCTTGGGAGGGAATGTGGGGGAGGTTTCTCTCCTGTGTGGCTGGTCAGACCTTTTGCTGTGCTGCTCGTTTTATTATGGAAAGACTGACACTTCTTATATTTTTAAGAGTCAACCGCCAAGCAGAGGAGGATAAAGCAGAAGCCGTCTCAGATGCATCTCTTCCATCTCCAGACCTCATGGACCTGTTGATATCAGAAGCTAAAGAGCTGTTGGAACCCATGCTCGCTCACACCACAAAAGATGGTAAGTTTGGTATAATAACCCTTCGCAGTGATGTGGCAGCTGTAGAGGCCCAAATTCAGAGGAGAGTCTGGAGCTAAGGAAGTCCAGAGGGTCCTTATTGTTGGTATAACTTACACGTTCACCCCATCTCTGGTAAACCAGGGTAGGTTCCCTTAAACTTAGCTTTTCCTCTGTTTACTGATGGGTGATTAATTTACACTTGACTCTCCCTATGGATCATCTCTGAATTTGACCTACGGAGTTGGAGGGGAGGGAGTTTAGGCTGCTCCAGATTGGCATAACTCCCAGGGTTTCCCCCCAGAACTGAAATTAGAGGGGTGTTTGAATTGACAGGTGGGGTGTTGGCGCCTGTGCGGGGGGAAACTGTGAGGGCGAAGGTGGGATGTGTGATAAACGCAAAGCCGTGCCACTAGAAAGCACAATCTGAACTAGACGTACAAAACGTCGAGGTCTAAACTGGCTGTTCCCACTCGAGAGAGATGTCAGAGTCATTGTGGATGGTTCCTTGAAAATATTCACTCAATGTGTAGCAGCGGCTAAAAAGGCTAATGGGATGTTGAGAACCATTAGGAAAGGGATAGATAAGACCAAGGATGAGCAAAATACCGCCCGTGGGCTGGATTCGGCCTGCCAAACCACCAGAGCTAGCCTGCCACTGTCCCACGGCCCAGCAGGCACCTCAGGCAGGCTTTCTGCCTGCTATGCCCCTACACACCGCTCTAAGCAGCCAGCTGCAGGGGCCATGTGTTCCCTGCATGTCACGTGCCCCTGTGGGCCTTTGTGTACTGTCCCTCCCTCCAACACAAATTTGCAGCTCCCAGTGGTGAGAAACAGGCCAATGAGAGCTGCCTGGGCCATGGTGTCCGTGGTGTGCAGAGAGGACATGGCCCCCACAGCCACCCGCTTTGAGCGCTGGGTGCATGCCTGAGGGGATGGGGACGCGGGAAAGGAAGGGGAAAAATAGCGAATTAGGGTATGTCTACACTACCCCGCTAGTTCGAACTAGCGGGGTAATGTATGCATACCGCACTTGCTAATGAAGCCCGGGATTTGAATTTCCCGGGCTTCATTAGCATAAGCGGGGAGCCGCCATTTTTAAATCCCCGCTGCTTCGAACCCCGTGTAGCGCGGCTACACGGGGCTCGAACTAGGTAGTTCGGACTAGGGTCCTATTCCGAACTACCGGTACTCCTCGTGAAACGAGGTGTACCGGTAGTTCGGAATAGGCACCCTAGTCCGAACTACCTAGTTCGAGCCCCGTGTAGCCGCGCTACACGGGGTTCGAAGCAGCGGGGATTTAAAAATGGCGGCTCCCCGCTTATGCTAATGAAGCCCGGGAAATTCAAATCCCGGGCTTCATTAGCAAGTGCAGTATGCATACATTACCCTCCTAGTTCGAACTAGGAGGGTAGTGTAGACATACCCTTAGAGTGTTCATGTTACCTTCTCTATCAGCTTCTTGTAACATGAACACTCTAATTCACTATTTTTTCCCTTCCTTTCCCCCATCCCCTATTTATTTTGGAACTGGACTTTTAATATTCCATTCATCTGAAGAAGTGGGCTGTACCCACGAAAGCTCATGATCCCATCTACATGTTTTGTTAGTCTTTAAGGTGCTGCCAGACTATTTGTTGTTTTTTAAGTTTTTCCAGACTAAGGACAGTTCCGTTGCCCTTTACTCATGCAGTAACTTAGCACAGCAACATTTCAGGTGATTTGATTTGTAACCCAACACCAGCCAAAACTGACTACTCGGGCAACACAGCCATGTAACTAATTGGGGTGTGTGTGGTGGGGTGTGTGTGTGTCCGTATACACAAAACCCTCTTTTGCGGTGTCTGGGGATACCCCTGATAATTCCTACCCAGGGACCTGGAAAAAAGGAGTCGAGTAGAAAAGCAACGAACAGAAAGATGAACCGTGTCGTGGCATAAAGTTCTGTCAGCTGTGCTTCCCTTACCCTCACCTGTTTCTGGATAAATAGGTGGAAGCAAGTCTGAAGGATTCTAACGCGGAGTATGGGTGTCCTAGCTAACTGTCTTACCTAGTAACTCTGAATGTAGCCAATAGCCTTATAGCACTGCCAGTGAGCAGGCTGGGTCTGTGCTTTATGCAGGTACTGGCTGCATTGTACACTGCTGTTCTGGAACAAGTCATGGCGTTTTCTGAGCCTGCCTTAACTGGCGGCTGTGTTTCTGTGTCTGCAGCATTACCACACAACCAGGACGAGTGCCTGACTGCAGAGAGGAGCCTAAACCACGAGGAGTAAGTGTCAAGTCTGCCTGGGCCTGTAGTTTCGATGTCGCTCTGGTGGAACATCTCCGCCTTCAGAAGATCTGTGGCCACGTCCAGCCGTGGCAGATTGGGGATGCCTTTCTGGTTAAAAAGATGAAAAAGCTTCCTTTGAAAACAGGGCCAAAACTGAACGTATCCCCTTTATCGCTGTATCCAGACAAGCCGTCCCACCTCAGACACCTTCCTGAAACCGAACACAACAGCCTCGCTCACTCACACTCGGAAACGTTGATCTGCCTGAGCCAAATCTCACCTCCTGATCTCAGGCAGCCTGAAACACTAGATCAGCTTAATTACAACCCATTACAGCCTGGGTAGTAGTCAGCCTCCTGGATTTTATGTCACATGTCTTAAGTTATGGAGTATTATAAAAGTTATGCCCTGGGGAGCCAGTGGGTGGTGGAGTAATGCCAAGGCGCTAAGGAAGAGGTGCTGGTACAGGACTGGCTGCTGTAAGTATGAGCACTAGAACAGGAATAGGTAGACATCAGGGAGTCCATGGACTGGCACAGGCCTGGCAATAAAGAAAATACTGAGACAGCAGAGCTGAGAGGGGCCATATTCCTTCTTCCGTATTGTAGAGACCCAACCTTCAGAGAATGCTGATGCTAGGGAAATGAGTTCCTTCTGAGCGGAGAGCAGAACAAATATTAGTGCCAGCTCCTGTTGTGTTTTAATAGCCTGCCTCCCTTCAGGGCAGGTGGAGTTTTCTGGCTCTGGGACTCATCTGATTGACATCTTCTTAGATGATGATGATATGGTTTTGCATCATGAAAAGAGCCCTACTGAGGGTGTGAATATTACTTGCTCCAAGAACTGCATTTATAAACACTCACATTGAATTCTGATACACTGCAGCTATTGCTCAGAAGAGCATGCTCAGCACGGGTTGTATTTAGCTACCAATTCTACAAGTCACTTACACCCTGCAGTGGGAATACTCTCGCTCTGAAAGCTGAGTCTGTGCTTATGTACTTCATGGAACGAGGGCCTTATTTCTGAGAGATGTTTCAGTGTCTAAGGCAAAACTTTTAGCTGGCCATTTTAACTGCACCCTAGAAATCTGCTTAGTGTGCAAGAAACAGATGCACTGACAAATTTTACAGGGCAGTTAAAGAGCCCCGCAGAATATGCAATCTTCCATTTTTTCATAAAACATCCCTTTCTTTAACACATGCTAAAACGGAACATTGCTCGTTATGTATGTTGGTTTTATACTAAGTTATTCTCTGGCTGCGTCTAGACTGGCATGATTTTGCGCGAATACTTTTAACGGAAAGATTTTTCGTTAAAAGTATTTGCGCAAGGGAGCGTCTATCCTGGCATGTGCCTTTGCGCAAAAGATTTGCTTTTGCGCAAAAGCATCCGTTCCAGTGTAGATGCTGTCTTGCGCAAGAAAGCTCTGATGGCCATTTTAGCCATTGGGCTTTCTTGCGCAAGAAATTAACTTGTCTGTCTACACTGGCCCTCTTGCGAAAGAATATTTGCGCAAGAGGGCTTATCCCTGAGCGGGAGCGTCAGAGTATTTGCGCAAGAACCACTGATTTTGTACATTACAAAGTCAGTGTTCTTGCACAAATACTCGCGGCCAGTGTAGACAGGCGGCTGCTTTTGCGCAAAATCATGCCAGTCTAGATGCAGCCTCTGTGTCCTTCTCCCACATCTTTATGAAATCTTCTTCTATTTACAGCCATTTTCACCCGAAAACCACATGGCCCCCTCCTCCAAGCCCTAGCAAGAGCGATGAGCCACAGCCACCGAGACCAAGCAAGGAACCGCCTGAGAAGCCTACATAAATCTGAGATGCACTCGTTTGCATAACCATGTATATTCGTAACACAGATCATCTGCTGGGAGACAGACAGAAGGCAGGATGGATGGTTCATTTTCCAGGCTGAACAGAAGATCTGTGAGTTTTGAGACGCTGATTCTTCTGACTAGCCACCTAGGACTCCAGCGGCAAACCCACCCATATGGCTACCTCTGAATTACTATACCAGGTGGTTCTCTCTTGATTCTGCAGCTTTATAGACAACAGGAAAGGCATCGCTGAGAGGTTGTGGACCTCATAAGACAGGCAGCCTTTAGCGCTGGTGTTCTATACAGTAAAAGGAGCAAGGACTAACCCGTGACGGACACATCCTGAAAGGGATTTCTTTTGGGATTTCATATGGGAAAAACCAAAGTAAACTTAGTGGACTGTAGTGAAACCAACATACTCTGTAGTGTCTTTAGCTGCCTTGGGATACAGATCATGTGTTTTTGTAAAGCTTATCCCAGCTGCAATGCTTGAAGTGAAAAGAAGAAACCCGGAGGTAGCCGACAGTTGTCGATAACGTGGTGCCCATGAGCTGTACTGAGCACAGAAACGACACTGTGGAACAGGCATCAGTAAGACGGCACATATAACGCTTGGAAACTAGGCCTGCGGGACTCAAGCAGTGAACATGGTAGAGATTTGATGTGAAAACAGTCTGGAGAATAAAATGCAAACACTGCTTAGAGGGCGGTTTGATTTCTGAGCCAGTGAAGTGTGGAGATGGGTGGTTTGATGCTCTGGGATGAGTTTAACCTGCTTGGGCCAGCTGCTTCTTCGTCCTTCCCTTATATAGCACAGAGGTTGGCAGCTAATAGCAAGTTGTACTGAGACATCACATTATAAAGGGGCATGTTGTAGCTTTTACTCGGGAACTTCTCAGCACAGCTTCAAGTTTCCTTTTTAGGACTTAAAATTGCACTGGTTCCACATAAAAGGAAGGCCTGTGCAAAATACACTTATTTTTATGTGACTTTTTGTCCAAAAAAATCCCAAAGCACTTTACAAACAATATACATGCAGAAATCACATCACCATTAAAATGCAGCCAGCTCTGGGGTGGAGGAGAATAGCCAAGTAAACAGCCAGCCAGCCTGCTATAAGAGATAGGGGCCTTTCAGCAAAATGACTACTCAGTCCTTTCAGTTTCTAATACCTGGGATGCTCTCCTTATGGTAAGGTGACTTCTGTTTTAATGAAAATGAAAGAAGGTAAGAATCACACAAAAATATCACAGTGCATGCTGGCCAGGGCAAAGAAAACACGTCAAAGTCCATGTTGCATGGACAGCACAGTATGGCCTAACCAAATAAATGAAGAGGGAAGGAAATAGACGCTAACCTTGTACAATTAATTTCCTCCATCCAATACTCATAAAAATGTAAGACTATAATTGCTGCCCTCTGCCCCCCAACATTCTCCAAGGAGAAGTGCCTTTCTGATTTTAGCTTCTGAAGATTCTAAAGGATTCTGTACCCTCAGCATGTCAGCAGTCCATTCGGGAAAAGAAATTCTCCAGGTTCCTGTACCCAGTTGGGACCCTTTCGGGAAGACTTACATGCTTTTCAAAAGGGTCCGTGTTTTAGCTTGACACCATTCATAGCATAAGTCATGCCCGTTTTAAGATTGCTTCCCGCGTGGCCTCCTGTTAATAGGCTGGTTAGTAGCCATTACCCTCTCGGAGAAACATTGCAAGCTCAGATCTGAGGAGGTCAACGCTGCCAGAATTGATGTCAATTTTTGCTAGGATAACAAAATAGGGGTTGTGCCTTACTCCAAGGCATGTGGTCTTAGCTGGGAGGCAGAAAGCAGAGCAGACACAGTGACATCTTTCCCCAGCAACCAGGAAACAAAATGGGGAAGGCAAGAAAGAAAGAAAGAAAGAAAGAAAGAAAGAAAGAAAGAAAGAAAGAAAGAAAGAAAGAAAGAAAAAGAAACGGCATGTGCACAGAAGCCAGTTGAAAAGGCATCTAACTCAAATGCATCTTACTTCCACAGGGCCTGGTCTAGTGCTCCCATATAGCATCTAATTCTGCTTTCAGTTGTAATCGGCATGACAGTTGTAGGTTTCTCTGTAAAATGTATCAGTGTAGTAGCTAAACGATCTACTTGGTGTCAGTGGCTGTTATGCCCATGTAACTGGGACCCCAAAATGTTCTAATGGGCAAGAGGGGGGAACATTAATAATAAAGATACCAGGAAGTCCTACAATGCATTAGACTGCCACCCGTAGTCAAAAGTAGTAAAAAAAAGAACCAGGGTTAGATCCTCCACTCGAGGGGAGACTATACTGTCCCATTAAAGTAATGAAAACATAATCCGAGATTGCATTCAGTGCATTGCAGCCACGTAAACTGGTTGGATGGAAGCCCAATACTGGAGAATGGAAACTCGCTTCCAACCTGCTTTAAATACGGCTTTAACAATCAGGTGAACTGCAGTTTAATATTTAAAGAGGCTCTTTAATGTTTAAACAAGACTGATTTTTCTCTGGATCATCAGTAGGCACATGTGAAAGGAGGGTGGAAAAAGGGTTTAGTGTAACAATAGGGATTGGGTTGTTCATAGAATGCTACTTTTCAGCAATACGGGGAAATTCCTTCTACACAGGATTCTGAAAGTCTAACTAAACACTTCCATGATGGGGTACAGAATTTCTAGACTGCGCTACTTTCTGGAGACATCCGTGATGCTGGCTGTTTCCCTGGGTATTCCCGGAGAAGGATGTTGGGGAAAGGCCATAGTACAAAAAGGCGGATACCAAGCAATGCAGCTATACTCAGAGTTCTGGAAGCCTGGGCAGAATGCAATGCAGCAGTGAGTTTGGGGGCTCCTAGTTCTGGTCCCTGTCAGTTCACTTCCTCTCCCACCAAATCCTTTGGTGTCAGCCCTCTGCAACTGACACAGAGTGACAACCTCCCCCTTAGCTAGCCTTAGCCTCCCTCCTTACTCACAAGCCTCAGTACTAGTACTCCTGGCCCTATAGGGCATGTCTATACTGGGGAGTTATTTCGAAATAACAAGGCGAGTGTCCACATTACCAAGCCTGTTGTTTCGAAATCATGGGCTTGTTATTTCAAAATAAGCCCATTAACAACTCCTGTGTGTGAAGAGGAATAAGCTTATTTCGAAATAGTTATTGCGGGAGTTATTTCAAAATAACCTGGTAGTGTAGACATAGCCATGTAGTTCTGGGAGATGTTGATACTGAATCCAGCTCCAGTTTGTCTTTTTTGGGTGATTCCTCTCTAGCCCAGTGCTTCTCCTTTTTGGGGTGTCCTCGGTCAGCTGCTCTGTCGCTCCCAGCCAGGCTTCAGGCTGGTTCCCAGCTGCTTCCTTCTGCAAGGGTCTGCTCGCTTCTAGGTCCTTGGGGCTGGAGGTCTAAAAACACACGGTGGTGTCCTTCTCCCTCGCTCCACTCCCCTTCCCTTCCCTGGGAACACCCTGCCCATCCTCACTCAGCCTACACCAATCAGCACTCCCTCTGTCTCCAGACAGTGTTTTAACGGGGCAGGGGCGGGCTCTCTAAAACTCTAGGGCGTCACGTTTATTTCTCAAAGAATACAGTCTATAGGCCCTGTCCTCATGCCACCCCTTCCTCTGAGCCCTCACCCCAACCCCACCTCTTCCCATTCCCACCCCATTGCTCCTCTCCCCCCCCTCCACTGCTAAACAGCTGATCCGGGGGATGCTCTGGGAGGAAGGGGGAGCTGATTGGAGGGGCTGCTGGTGGGTGCCTATGGCTAGGCCTGTCTGCAGTCAGACATGCTGCTAATTACAACACACACGCTCCTCGGCCTTGCTGGGCTCTGCAGCATTGGGCCAGTGGCCCAGAGCCAGCTCTGGAGGGGTGGAGTGGCTGGGGGCAGGGGTGGGGTAGGAGCAGATGTTCAGGCAAGGGGGGGGGCAGCTGTTTGGTGAGCTGGATGAAGTGTGGGGGGTTGGGTAGTGCACAGTCCTGGGGGCACAGTGGGTCAGGCTGCAGGTTGGTGCCAGGGGGACACAAGCCACCGTGTGATTTTCCCATTGCCTTGCCAGGCTGGCGTTCTCAGTGGGCAGTGGGTGCAGAAGGGCGGGACGAGGGGAAGCTGACCAGCGAGGCGGCCCCAGCTCCAATCCTGCATGTGGGGCTGGGCCCAGTGCCCCGCTCCTGGCTCGGCAAGGGGCGGGCTGCAGCACTGCCCTGCCCTCGGGGCCAGAGCTGCTGCCTGGTGGGTGCAGGGCGCACTTGCCGCCAGGCAGGAACAGGGCTGCGGGGCTGGCAGGGAGGAGGCGGAGTGTCCCCCCCCCCCCCCTGCAGGGCTGGGCATTTCCGTACCCCCGCCGCACACACGGGCCCGGAGCTAGAGGCGGGGCTCCGTGCAGGGGGCGGGGCCCTGCTGCAGGGGGGCGGGGCTCCGTGCAGGGGGCGGGGCCCTGCGGCAGGGGGGCGGGGGCTCCGTGCAGGGGGCGGGGCCCTGCGGCAGGGGGGCGGGGGCTCCGTACAGGGGGCGGGGCCCTGCGGCAGGGGGGCGGGGGCTCCGTGCAGGGGGCGGGGCCCTGCGGCAGGGGGCGGGGCTCCGTGCAGGGGGCGGGGCGCGGGCGGCGCGGCGATTGAAGGGCTGGCGTGTGCCGGGGACCGGCAGAGCAGCCGCGGGAGCAGGAGGCCGCTCCCCCCCCGCCATGGATCCGGGCCGGCTGCTCCGCGGCGCTGCGTGACGGTGAGTGCGGCGGCCCGCGGGAGGGAGCTGCGGGTCCCCCGCCTCTGCCGCTTCTCGCCCGGGCCGGCAGGGTTCCTGCCCCGGGCTGGGCTGCGGGCCCTAGCGCTGCCTGCCGGGGAGCGGGACCCTCTGCCCGCCCCGCTGAGACCGGCCCCCCGGCCCGAGGGAGCGCGCCTGCCTGTGCCTGGCGCTCCAGGGCCAGCCCGCCCGGCGCTCCCGGCGCTGGCCCCGCTCCGGCCGGCCTCGCTGCTGCCCACGGGGCGTTGGACCGACCCCGGGAGCTGGGCTCTTCTGTTGGCCCCGCTTCTCCTGGGGGGAGCCGCTCCCTGCTCGACCCCTCACCCCGCTAATCGCACCGGCAGCTCCGCCCTGGGCGAACTGCCCGGCACCGTGGGGAAGGCAGCGCTTGTGTGGGGCTCGCAAGCCCTTCTCCCCTGCAGCCATGGAGTCTGGAAACGTCCCCCCCGCTCCACCCTCCTTCCAGCCGTGGGCCTGCCCTGGCCTCCAGCCCCTGGTACAATCCACCTGGGCTCTCTCCTAACTCTGCTAATGTCCCCAAATGCTGGCCCCTTCCCTGCTCCCTGTGCAGCCTCCCACTGCGCTTAGGTCCTGAACTGAGACAACCTGGCTGGTCTGGTGCTGTCCCACCCGCACCCTGTAGTGGTCCCAGGCCCCTTACAATGGGCAGGCACAAACTGCTGTGTGGAAGTAGTTGAGTCTGTCCTCACTTGAACCAACTGGGATTTGATTCCTGCCCATGAGCTGCTCAAGACGTCACAGTAAGGCCCTGTCTAAACTGGAGTCGCTTAGAAGAAGATTCCTACCGCATCAGTTGCGAGGAGGCAGCCCTGAGGCACGGTATAACTGATGCTCCCTGGTAAGAACACCGGAGGCTTGTCTGTATGGAGACTACTGCTTGTTCGGTTGTGCCAGTGGAGCATGGGTGGAATTTTTTTTTTCCTCTGCAGTTTTTTTTTTTCCTGGTGCAGGCACTGTGTGCGGGTAGGAGGGTGTGCATGTGCTGATGAGTACAGCCTGGGGAAGGGACTTGTGGGTGGAATGAAGGAGATCTTAAAAATGCCAGTCTTGCTGATGGGAGAAGTTGGGAGCGATCTTAGTTAGGGAGTCTCAGGGGAGCAGAGAGAGCAGTGACTTACTGCTGTGGTGATAACTTACAAGCCTGAAAACTCGTCTGTCTTGCAGTGAATCGCTTTACAGTGTAAAATTCATGTAGGGAAAACAGACTGTGTGTGTTTGGCTTCTATTTCTGACTCCCATTTCTAACTTCTCTTGCCTTATGGTTGTTATAAAAGCTTGAAAACATTGTTCCCCCTTCGCGGTGTTATCCTTTCAAAGTCTCTTCCCTTCTGCTTGGGCTTGACAGGAACGTGAAGCTATCATTAGCATGTCTGCCTAAGCCTGATACTAAACGTTTCTAATCCGTTCTTACTCTTTGCTGGGCACCATGGTATCGGAGTATCTTCCAGTTGTGTATTAAGCAACATGACGGATGTGTTTGTTTTTTCCTCCACTCTCCAGTTGCAACCTGCATGTATTTGTTCAGAGAATTTTTGTAGGATTTCTTTGGTTTGGTTTTTTTTAATGTACCCATGACATTGTGTCTGTCTGTCTGTGGGGTAACCGGGTTAGGTTAGAGAAGGCGATACTGAAGACGTGTGCTTTGCATTTAGATGTGGAATTCAGTAGATGAAATGCTAAGCTCTGAACTCGTGTGGGTCTTACAAAATGGCTTTTAAAACCTCTTTTTGAGCAAAGGGCTTTCAGAAGTGTCCACAGCTCCATTTGGTGCTGTTGGGTCCCTGAAAATGAGGCCCCAAATATTTCTAACCTCAAAGACTGGCCCTAGCTAATTAATACATTTATAGCAGTCTTAAGGTACAACAGGACAACGCATTTATTTGGGTATAAACTTCTGTGGGTCAAAACAGCTTTTGTCAGCTGCGTGGTGGGAAATGCCTGGCTTGAGTCATTTATTTGCCTTCCATGCAGCTGACAAGTGGTTTTGACCCACGAAAGCTTATGCCCAAATAAATCTCTTCGTGTTTAAGTAGGGATGTAAGACAATAGTCAACTACTCGATAAGCCTTGGCTTATCGGGTAATTGAGTTGACTACTTGCATTCCCCACCCCCTTACTGCCTCTGTCAGAGGCAGCAAGGGGGGGGGGGAGTAGGAGTTGGTGTGTTGGGGGAAGCAGCTTAAAAGATGCCCCCTCCCCCAGCACTGGCTCTGTGATGTTGCCTGCCTTTCTCAACCTCCCTCCCCCGCTGCTCCCTCTATCGGAGTCAGAAGTGGGGTGGGGACAAGGGAGGCTGCTCCAGCAGTAGCCCCTGTCTGCGGGGGGAGCCCAACTTTCTTATGGGATCCACAGTGGACAGGGCCTGCTGCTGTAAAGCCCCCTTGATGGGGGAGGGTGGGGAGTGTCCAATGGGGAACTAGGACCTCCCCATGGACTGGGGCTGTTGCTGGCTGGTCAGGCAGCCTGGCTCAGACCTGGCTCGCGCTGGGACCAAACCTGCTGTGGCTCCGATATTAAAATGCAGTAGGAGCTGGGGGGCAGACAGTCCTGCTCCTACTGCCTTTTATATTGCAGAGCTGCAGCAGGGTTTGGTCCCGGTGCGAGATGGAGACTGGAGCCGGTTGCCTTCCCCTGTTGACTAATTTAGTAGTAAAATAACCTAATTTTAACGTCCCTCTCTGTAAGGTGCCACAGGACTCCTTGTTTTTACAGATGCACATTTACCTGGCTTCCGTGCTGAGACTTGCACACATTGAGAAAGTGGACTTAGCTCAGGTCTTTGACGGGTGCTAGTGCAGGGCTCACCCTGGCCTGGCTGTTCTCTGGGTTGATGCTGGCAGTGTCATGCTGGTCACACCCATCGTATACAGGCCTTGTGCACCATTAGGAATTGCTGTGTGTCTCCTGGATTGTTGGAAGGCCGTACAGCTCCCATTCGTCCCTTCTCCACCAATGCTGTGTCTGTGAACAGGCGGTGCTGGCGGAACAGCCCAGGGGGTGCGGTAGCTCAGTGCACCAGTCGCCACCTGTCAGTTCCACGCTGAGCTTCACTCAGCTGTGCACTTGGCACGACACACAACTGAGTGCCATGGTGAATGCTGTCTGGCCCATGATCAACTTTGCCTTGGTTCATCTGCTAGCATGTCAAGCATGCTTCCCTAGAACCCTGCTGCCAGCTGGCCTGAGGCTGATGTGCAGGTGCTGCTGGTGGCCATCTGGGGAGCTGAGCTCCAGAAGCGGCTGCACTCTGTAAGGAACTGTGTAACTTGGGGCCCAGGCTACCAGCATTGATGGTCTTGAGTCAGAACAGCAAAGGATGCTGGGAAAAGATTAAATATTGGGACTGGAGTTCCTTCCATTAGAGGCCAGGTCAACCACAGCAAGTCCAGCTGTGTGTGTGAAATGCATCTGTTCTCTAAGCAGGGCTGAAACATTGCCCTTCCCTGCAGCCTCATCTGAGAGCATGCAAGCTACTTGCAGTGGAGCGGTGGGAATGCCACCTTTCGAACTGGGTGCACAGGAGGCATGAAGAGAGTCCCAAAATGTTGCCAGGGTCTCTCTGGGAAATCCCAGAATCCAGACGCACCGTGGAAATGGCGGACAAGCCAGTTCCCCAGGAGGAGAAACTTGGGAATGCCGCTTTGAATTGGGTGTCAATGGGGGCTGATCATCAGGCTGTATGGAAATCTTTTTTGTGAGTTGCCATTAACACGGCGGCTCTTCTCACTAGAGAACTGTCAAAGCTACCCATGTGGGTGGAAGTGGTTGCTTCCCCCGCGTTCTGCTAGCTTTCTCCTCTCTGCTTCAGTAGCATCGCTTCTTTTTTATTGCATCCCTTTGTCTCCCAGTGGATGGATGAGAGAGTGCGGCGGTAGTGACCCTGCCATGTGTGTTTTGCTCAGTAGACCTGGAAGTATGTGGATAGGATCCAGAGTGGAGGAATGGTTGGCAGATCTGGGGGGCGGGGAGAGATTCTGGAAAATCCTATTGTTTAATGAAAAAGAGGATTCTGATCAAATGCTTGGGCTCTGAGGTTCACTTCTGGTCAAAGCCCAGCTGCAGGCAAGAGATGCCAGAGATTTCCAGAAGGAGCGACTTGAGAACAGGTGTCTCCAGTGGGAGACCTTAAGATGTCCAAAAACATGATGCTAGAGTTGATCTGGTAACTGGCCCCTACCTAGTACAAAAGTGTTAATTGGAGCAGCATCACTACTGCTCTTTCCCCTACTCTCCAGTAGCTTCCCAGGTATTCTCCTCTACCCCTGAATGGGACAAGGAAAACAAGAACCTGACACGTGCTCATCTGTCTGCAAAATACTCTGGCTTTCGTTACTGTAAACGTGACTCTGGCTTGATACTGCAGCTGGCCATTGTGTGTCTAATACAGTAGATTCCAGAACAAGTCAGACTTTATATCGATGGCTCAACTGTTTTGTTCTCCACAATGTTCCTCCAATGGCTAGCCAAATCCCAGCTAAACAATGAGAAATAACTGCAGGAAACCATTCAAACTGTGACTTTCCTCTTTCAGAAGAGCTCTTGAAAGCCCACCCGGAGACAAGTGTGTAAGTGATTTAGGAGCATACGTCCCATTGACTCTTTCAGGTGCACTTGTGCTCTTATGATGCGTCCTAGGAAATTTCCATACGTGTGGCTGTGCTTCATAAACATCTGATCTTTGTATAGGCAAGAGATAAAACCATCATGAGACCAGTAATTGTAGGCTACAGCATTTTAGCTAGATTCAGAAGTACAGTCTCTTTCCCCAGGTCCCCCACCAGCTGTACTGCGAAGAGTGTAGCGCAGTTCTAATTGGAGGGGCATGCTGGGCTAATGAGGAACAGTATCCCCAGGTGCAATTGCTTGCCTTTCAGTGCATAGGTTCCTGCTTATTCACTTCCCTGCTGGTTAAAGACCCCTCCCACACACTTCTTTTGCTTGTTCAAATTGCAGCAGGCAAATGTAGCAATTCCATTAGTTAACCCACAACAGCCGCTTGGTAACAGACCTTCCAGCTCTGCTCCACCACCCAAGATTTATGCAAACCCGAGCTGGGAGTCCATCTGGGACCGACTTCATGAGCCATGGCAAAAGTGACTCACCTAGAATCACTGTGGAGATGTTGTTAACGTGCCTCAGTGGGAATATAGTCCCTTTCCCTACTGTCATGAACTTCTGCGGAGGGGGGGAGTGGCCATGGGCACTTAGCTGTGCAGAGAATGGCCCAGTCAGGCCCTTGCCTACGTGGTCCGTTACGGCTTGCACCACTACTAAGTAGTATCCCTTAGTAAACGTATGCCTGGAAATGGGCCAATAGTGGGCACGCAGGTCCCATCCATAGGATTTCCCTGCGCCTTTGGGAAATCTGCTGCCGAAAAGTTCCTTAACGAGCTCTGCTAGGCTATGTCTACGCTGCGGAGCCATTTGGGGATACTTCCGGCGTCCTGCAATACCTATCCCGCTCTTCAGACTAAGCCCGTTGTATCGAAATATAACCGACTCGCTACTCTGACGTCCCTGTAAACCTCATTGCACGAGGGATAACGGGTGTTTCGGATTAGTGCTTATTTCAGAACTTGGTGCTGTGTAGAACTTGGCGCTGTGTCGTTTGCTTATCGGATAGTCTTTTGACTAGTTGATATCCCTCCCACCTTGCTGCCTCAGAGGCAGCGGGGGTGGGAGGGGAAGAAGGGTACTTCAAAGTGGCAGTGCTGCACAGTGATGCTGCTACTTTGAAACCCCAAGGCAGCCGCTGCACTGCTGATACACGGATAAGCTGTGCAGCAGGCTGCCCCTTTAAAATGCCACCTGTGCGATTCAAAGGGGCAGCCCTACAGCCCTGGCTCGGCTGGATCCCTGGCTGCAGTGAGGCATTTCTGCAAAACCCAGGGTCAGCTGAGGAGTCCCCAGCTCATGCTGGACTTCTAGTGGCATGCAGCATAATATGGACCCCAGGCTGCAGGGTTTTGAAATGCACAAGAGCCCCTGCTGGGGCAGGACTTGTATATTTCAAAGGAGGAATGCGGAAATTCCATCGACTAATCAATTAAGCGCATTTTAACATCCTTAGTGTGGACAGCGTCACGTTTTGAAATCCGCTTGAAATAAGCTCGCTTTTTTCGAGGTGAGGGTTCTGTGTAGAAGCTCTCCTACATCGGTCATCTCCATGTGCCCCTTCAGTGCTGCCATCGGGGTAGTTCAGGGGCTGCAGTGTCGGTACTATTGGCAAACAAAAAAGGATTGAAAAGTCTCCTTCTGGCTGAAGTTGTGCTCCCACTACAGGTTGAACCTCTCTGGTCCAGCAACATCTGTGGGCCAGCATGATTTTAGTCAGCTGGAAATCCACTTACCATGGGCGAGGCCAAGTTTCTTCACAGTCCAATAAAATTTGTTTCCAGCCACCTGTCCTGGCTTTGTGCTGTTCTTTAGCTCTAATTTACCCGTAAATGTCTTCTAAGGGCCCAGCAAGCAGTGGCAGCGTTGGTGATGCTGCCAGACAATATTGACCTCCCGTGGTCCGGCAAATTCTCTAGTTTGGCACAGGACAGGTCCCAAGGGTGCCGGATTACAGAGGTTCATCCTGTCGTTTGTAGATCCTGGGCAGAGGCCATGGTTAAGGTTTATCCAGTGACCATAGGCCCAAGTGGGACACAGGTATGTGATGCAGCATGAAATCCCTCAACTGCTGCTCTCTGGCTGAGGTAGTCAGCAGGCACGTCCCACTGCTTTACCCTCTTTCCTTGGGGATTTCAGGTGTTGTCTGGAAACTCTGGCAGAAGCCTGGGAAAGCTGAGCATTCGTCCCGAATTCCTGGAGCTGTTCTGGAAATGGAAACTGCCAGCAACTTCTCCCTGGGAACGCCCCAGGGCTTCTGAGTGTGATGGCTTTTCCCACAGCCCTCTAGGCTTCTAGACCTTCCAAACTGTTTCTCAAGCCACTGTTACTGGGAATTGGGGAATAGGCCCCCAGAGGGGCAGTAACTCCCTGTTATGGTGCGGCACAGTGGAGTCCGAAACAACACCGCCACTGTGCTGCTGCCTTCTTGATGCCATTTTGTGGTTCAGTTAGCAAGGGCTCATGTCTCCGGCATGGGTGCAAGACCGACTGCTCGTGTATGGGCTGCTGCTTTCTCCCTGCAGGACTCTTTGCCCCTACGGGTTTCATAGATGGGAGCCCGGTCAGTGAGTGCTAACCGGATCACAGCTAACTTCCTGGGGCTGCTAGGATTCTTCCACTCGATTAGCTCTTACCTGGCCTACACTTCTGGGTATCACAGTTACATAATCAAATTACAGCCTTCTGTTACTAGGAGCCCTGCCCTCCTCCTGGTTCGGGGACCCGTTATGTGATATCTGCCTCGCTCGCTGGGGGCTCACTCGCCTGCGCCCTGTTCGCTTGCTGCTGGTGTCGGATGCCCTGGGGCCTGTCGCCACGCTGTTGGGCCTGCCTCTCTTCGATTTCAGTGCTGGTGCTGTTTCTCTAGGCTCCAGTGTCGTATGGATTTAAAGAGTTAAGTGTTTCTCTAGCTGAGCGTGAGACTCTCTCTAGCTACCAGCTAACACTAATCTTCATTCAGGTACTCACATTATCTAAAGGTTTTGAACTGAGGGTCTGTTCTCTCTGTATTCTCCCCTGCTGCCACCATCCCAATATTGAGATCCCTAGGTGCTCCCCTGCAGGAGGGCCAAGTAGCTTTCTTGTAGAAATCTTCCTGGAGCTGGTGGCTGTATTGCCGCTTAGAACCTTTTAGCTCCATTTCACCTCCAATCCTTGGCTTACAGCAGGGATTAGCTGCTCTGTGTCCTAACAGCTGAGTTCAGTGCTGGGCGACAGCCTGTTCAGTGCCTGCTTAGCACTGGTATTTGAGTGGGGTAGGAGCAGCGTGGAGTAGACCCGGAGTCTCTCTTCTGTGGGCCTCCTGTTCTTAGACACTTGGTGTTAACAGCAGGGGAAGGACTGAGAGAGGAGGAACTCACACCACAAGCTTTTTCTACGGGTGTATGGATTCTTGTGTGTGTGTGTGTGTGTGAAACACCCAGTGAAAGAGGTGGTGGAGGAATTCTGAGGGGAGCCACGAGGGGCGGCTTGGATAAAGGAAGGGTGGAGGTTTGTAACCGAGGCAACTATTTTCCTTCGTGTCACTGTAGCAGTTGGTGTTGTCACTTGTCAGCTGGTGTGATTCTTAGTTAAGTGGTAGGCAGTTCGGAAGCCCTCTGGCTGTTGTCTTCACGGGGATTAAGCAGTGTCTTAAATCCCATGTGCTGGACTAAGAGCTGCAGCGCCAGATATCGGGTGGTGGTGGGCGATATGGAGAGCAGATAGAATTCAGGCTGCTGAGCTTCCTTCTCGCAGACGGTCAAGCAGCTCCTTGCTGTAGCTCTGTCTCACCCGCTGAACTTGTGCTTCTGTTGGTAAGTTGCATTTTGGCTCTGCTGCAAATACCACTTAATGGTGTTGAGAAGCAGGAACATACAAGTCTTATAAGGAAGACAGTGGGGCCTAGTGGATACAGCATTACACTGAGACAAGGGAGACCTGGATCCTATACCTGACTGCTGGTTGGTGATCTCAAGCAATTCACCCCTCTATCCCCATTTTACAGTTAGGGAAACTGAGGCACAATTATACCAACCTCCTTTTGCACAGCACTTTGTGGTCTAGTGACCAAATGTGAAGTAGGGTGATGCTTGTTAGATTTTAACACTGAACACTTCATTTCTAACAGCCATGCTTCTCTTCCCGTTGCAGGCATGCAGTAAAAATGGTGCAGAAGTACCAGTCCCCTGTTCGAGTCTACAAATACCCCTTTGAGCTCGTCATGGCGGTGAGTGATGTTGCATTTCTCCTCCTCTTACAGCTGAACTCTCGACAGCAGCCTCGGGCTTACGTGGCGTCAGGTGGTAGGGCTGCAGGGCGAAGCCATGGGTTTGTTTAGAGCAGGGTGGCCAATCTAGGCCTGTGGGCCATACACGGCCCCTTGGAGCATTTCAGAAGGCCTGCAGCCTGCTTCAGCACAGAATACTAATGGCAGGTTCGTTAGCATTTTGTCATGTTTACATCCTATTGACTCTGATGTGTAATTAGACCAAATGGTGCATACGAAGTGAACTTAAAATCTCCCTTCTTGATTTTATATTTTAAGGCTTATTGCATCTGTTTTGGGCCCCCACCAGTTTGTGCTTGGCCTTGTGTGAGTGCTGTGTAATAAGACAGGGTATCTCTGATTTTTAGACGCCTTTTCTTCAGGGTCTAGACTCCTGCCATCGCGATCTTCTCTGCTCACTGCTGTATTCCAGAAATAATCAAAATCTGCTTTGGTCCAAGTGTTTCAATCTAGTACAATGAGTTCATTAGATTATTTCTTGCCCGTGGGCATCAGAACCGTGTCAGGAGGAGGGGTGGGGAGAACGTGCCATCTGTGCTGGTTAGATTTTTTTTTTTACCCTGTTTGCTTCACTGAAGGGGCGTGCGTGCACAGGTCACTGAGCAGCCATCTGTAAGATGGAGCTGCAGCCTTCGCAGCTGATCCTGAAAGCCAGCGGGACTGGGGTTGGTAAAGGCTGCCCACGCCTGTGCCAGGGCGCACAGCCAGCTGGACTTGGCTAAGCCCCGGTTCAAGGAACTATCTCTGGATATGCCCAACTTCCACACACGCCATCGGACTTAGAAACCACTCCCGCTGAGAGGGGAATATTACTCATCCAACATCCATGAGCCAATTCTATAGGTGTCTCTGATCCTGGTCAAGCTGAGGTGAGGCCTGTATATGGGAAGTGAGTAGATAAGTGTGATTAGAGCTGATTAAAAATGTGGGAGAGGGAATTGGATATTGTGTGTGCAGATTTTTTTTTTCCATTGGAAGCTTGACACTTTTTTCCCATCCAAAGTCTTGTACAAGAGAATCTTGAGATTCACAATCGCTGTTTGCGGTTCTGTGTGTGCGTGGGTTGCCTGGACTGGGTGAGGGGGGGAGACAAGGGCTGGGAGTCATGAGGAACTCGCCACAGCTGCTAGGCCCCGTGGTGAGTTTGGGGGCCAGGAGCCATGGCTCCCAGTATTTGCAAATTTCACCATTCCTGGTGGATGCATCCACCACAAATGGTCTTTTTTTGAACTACAGTTAACCCTAGCTAACCAGTTTTATGCAATGCTGTTCCCATCAGGATGGGAAAAGACAAGGAGTCTCGTTCTGCAGGTGGGCAGCTTTTGCTGCTACTTCCGATGCGATGTTTGACTCAATTACTGATCTCTTTGGAGTGAGCCGAGTGGCCCTTGGCTGAGCTTGTGCCTCCCTCTGGGAGACAGAGGGCAGCTGGTTGCTCAGCCCAGAGGCCCACATGTGCGTCCATCTTGTTCAAGGGCTGTGTAGCTGCTTGGGAGCCTTTCTGAGATGGAACATTGCCCATATGTTCCATGTGCCCTTCCTACTAAACTAGGACCCTGGTGTAGTCCCCTTACTATAGAAGCCTCTGACTTTTACTGGGAGAATCCTTTGTGCTGCAGTCTAGCTCTAGAGACTACAACTCCCATGAGCCCTTGGCAGCGGGGGGGGGGGGGGGAATGAATGAGGGGGGGCAGGGAGTGGAAGGAGGCAAACTATTGTACTCTTCCAGGCAGTGCAGGGAGAGGGTTCCTGGGCTCCAGTTCAGAGAGAGGACCCAGATGGCTGTTGTGGAGCCTTTTCCAGTCCAGGAGCTGCTGCTGGAAGCTAGAGCCTGCTGGGGCTTTGATCTATCAGGCTGCTTCATGGGCTGTTGGTGACTGTGCCTGGAGGTGAGAGACCCTGGTTATGACTGAGAAGGGCCTGCATAGAAGGTACTGTGAGTAACTGGGGCTGTTTGGGAAAGTGCTGCCTGGGACGGAGCACAGAAGACAGACTGACCCTGGGTCCAAAGAGAGCCAGAGTGATCTGCCCAGTGAACCAGAGCTGCTGACATATGGTGGGGCCAGCTCCAGTGGCAGAGGGATTGTGTAGTTTGCTGCCTGGACTGACACATACACAACCTGCACAGGGCTGTCTCCACTCCAGCCTCAGATCTTCAAGCGCGCCCATGTGAACACGCATCTGGGAGTCAGAGATCCAGAGTGCTCACTCTGGGGAGGGTACGTGGTGGCAGGGTAAATGCCAGTTGTTTCATTTATTTGTCCACTTGAATTGATTTTAGTCTAACTCCTGTTTCTTTAGGTTGTTGAGTAAAGGTGTGTTACATCTAACTGAATGCATTAGAATTATCTTATTTAGAATTGTTTGAGTTGGATCCAGATTATTATTGGAATACGTTATTCCTGGAGGCTCCCAAGGTACACCATTCGGTGTGTACGGGGTCAGCCAGCTGGAGGCACTGCCATTGCATATTCCTTTAGGAGCAAGGGAGTGGATAGGGCATCCCCAACTCGCCAATATCGCCGCTGGGGTACTCAGGAACTCCTTTAATAAAAAACCATCAGGCACACAGGTGAATGTTGCCTGCTCCCAAGTAACCCAGGAGGATAGAGGGAGTTACGCTGGCTTTTCCTAGTGGCTGGTGGAGATGGTGCATCCAGGGGGAAGCATTTTTGGGTTGGAGTGTCTCGTGGCTGGAGGGTGCATAGCATGCCCTGTTCACTAGAGTGGTCTGCAGCCTTGGATTCCCCTGGTGCCTTTGCTTGGCATGTTGCTGTACAACTGGTCTGGGACCTGGCTCTCTGAAACTGCCCCTCGTCCTGCCTCTTGCCCCAGCTGTGCCCCAGCCGCCCCGCTCACCCTGCCCCAAATCCGCCACTGCCTGGCATGCTCGGGCAGTTGGTGCCTATGTTTTTTGACTGCACCGTTATGGAGGTGAGGTGCTGTCAGAGCTGAGAGGAGTTCTGGTCCCAGGAGGCTCCTTCCCAACCAGTCTCGTTGTTGGCTGCTGCAGCGATTTGCTTTCTGACCTTGCTAATTGACACCCCCAGCTACCAGGGCCATGTGTGCTATGGACTTGGTAAAACCTGTCCCAGGCTAACGAAGCACGTGGCTTGCCCTGGTGGGAGCTTTCTGTGTCTTCCCTTCGGCGCAGCCCCCGATGTAACCAACACCGAAGCGTTGTTTGAGAGAGGTGTGAACCGCAGCACTCGTGCCAGATGTGCATGTGCTTCTCAGCACTGTCGCAGCCTCACTTAGGATCACCCTGGTACCGGATGCTTGTCAGTAAATTGCCTGCTAATGCAGGATGGTCGCCTCTAGACGCATCCTCCGTAAGCTTGTTAGCAGGACTCCTGGGGGCCAGGCCTTGATGGGTTTATTTCTGAGTGGTTTCGTTGGGTAGACCGCAAGAGCAAAGAGCACAGAACTGCTCGCTCGCTGGGGGTTGAAGATTTCAGGAACTAAAAGCATCGAAGGTGCCTTGCATTCCCTCTGCAAAGGTATTAGGTGCATTTTTAAAAGGGGGAAACTGAGGCACGGGTGCCGGTTTTTTGTGCAAGTGTGAGGCCTTTAAAGAGTACAGTCTTGCCTCTCCCAGGGAGTCAGTTGCCCAGCCAGGAGTGGAGCTAAGGTCTGTTTAGGCCCAGTGCCCTCCCTGTCGGGCCTTGCGTGCTGTCTGTGTGAAGGCTGAAGTTGCAGACTCTAGAGACGCTGAGACTCAAACCTAGTGACAGGGGCTCAGTCCGAGCGCAGTGTGGCTTATCTGATTAGCTGGATTTAGACGCGCTGCTCCGTTGGCGTGGGAGGCCGGGAGCATTGTGCACAGCTGTGATGTGCTAACTCTCGCTTGGTGGCCACTCCGCAGGGAGAGTGGGAGTAACGTGAAATAAGCCTGTTCTTCAGCAAGTGGCTTCAGTAAACCCGGCTTTGCCGTGCGCTTTGGCACCGGGAGGCCCCCAATGGCCATGGGCGACATCCAGAGTGCAATGAATCCATGCAAGGATGGAAGGGTTGGCATCAGGAGAGCTGAGTTCAACTCCTAGTTGCTTGATGTTAAGGTCCTGTGTGACGTTGGGCTTCCTATGGGTCTGCCTCAGTTCTCCATCTGTAAAATGGGCATGATGGTGGTACATGTCTCCTCAGGTTGTGAGCCTTGTGAGGTAAGGAGGGTACAGACACTGCTCGGCACAATATGTTGTCTGTTGACAGAAGACGTGCAGACAGGGAAGGGTTGTAGGTCCGTTATAAATACTGGACTGTAAAGTTGACAGCATTGCTGCATCCAAGTGTTAAGGTTTGAGTCCCCAGTTGGCTAATAGTGTGAGTCTAGCTGCAGATCTTAGCCTGGCAAAGAAAAGGTCCATGTTACACACCGCTCTGCTTCTGCAGCCTACGTTTTCAAGCTTGGTCCCGTTAGCAAGAGAGCATCCCCCTCCCTTCTCTTCTCTTCCCCCTCCCCCCCACAGCAAGGAGAGGGAGCTCAGAGCCCTTTAAGGCTGTTGCAATGCTGCAGCTAACGGGCGCGCTCTGTGCCGAGTGGCCGCCGAGGTCAGGCGGAGGAAGCGCAAGAGAGATGTTGGCCTGCAGGTGCTTGTTGCCCAAGGGCCAAGCAGGCAGTTGTGCAAATGACACACAGCAGATCTTGGCAGCCTGCGCGCGTTCCCTGCTCCTCGGGCGTTGCTGTGACGAAGACAGTGACGCAGTTTTCAGAGCGTGTCTGAACTGGCCTCTCTGGCTCACGCTAGCCTGGAGTATCTGTGATGAGCAAGATGCGGAAACGCGGGTTCCCAAATAACGGTCCCCGTGCGTTGCCAGGAGCTGAGTAACACAGGCTGCCAGCACCGCTCGTGACACTGCCTAGTTCAGATCTGTGCAGTGCTTCAAAATGGGTGTTACCATGGGAAACCGAGGCTTATGTTAATGATGTAATTAAAAATATAGAAATAGTCTTCGGAGTGCAGACCAATGATCTTTCTACCTGGATACCTGGCATGGGCCATTTTTGGACACAGCAGGTTAGAGGGAGGTGGTCTCTCCTTTCTCCCACTCGCCAGCCTGCCCCTTTAGTTCCTGAATTATCCTTAATGTGACTCGCCGAAGCTAGAGGGTCTTGAAATACCTCTGAGCCCACACAAATCCAGCTGTCCTACGACCTACTTCAATGTGACCTGATGGCTCGAGGCAACGTTTCCACATTGTGCTGATGCAGCACAAACGGCGCAACCTCCTCGTGCCCAGATTTTTCCTCCTTGGATAGGCACCAAAAGTGACAGCCCTGGTTACACGCTGACTTGGCTGCCTTCGCTTGTCCAGTTTCCAGGCCCCAGCTGCAGCGTCCCTCCATTCTTGAGAGCGAGAGAACAGTCATCAGTTGGAGCAGACAGCCTTTGCTGCATTCCTCTCTAGCTGGTGGTGTGGGCTGGCTCCCACGTACTGAATATGAAGTGCTTGATAAATGCTCTTTGCTGCTAAAAGCAAATGAGAGTAGCTATTTGATTCAGCCCAGGCTCTGAGAAACAGCTGCGGGTTGCATTTGTTCACTCTGGGCTTTTTTTAATATGTATTTTTGGGGGAACGTCAATCTTTCTGCTACTGGTGCTAAGCATGTGGTGCGGAGTCACGTTGTAGCAGAGGCCTCTCTGGGCTTAGCAATATTTCACCTGAATAGCTGGGAGGCCCTAATCCCAGAACTACGTTCCTTTCGGGTGGATCCACCATCAAATTCATGTAAACGTTTTCTTTCACTCCAGGAGTGCACACCATGTCAGTCAGCCCACGCTCTTCCTTCCATCACCCTCCCCCCTTCTTCTTGCTTGGAGCCACCTTCCCCGTGTTTTCGGACAATGTGGTCTCCTCACGCTGAGCAGGGTCATTGTAGGGCTGCACCAGGATGGGAGAGCTCTAAGGTTGTTTTCTCAGTGACACTTGTACTTACATCACTACTGGACCCCAGTACTCTGGTGTCATGCCAGGGCTACTGTGCTGTTGGTGATGTTCTTATTCCTTGTAATCCAAGAGTGCCTAAACCTGTACGCACTACATTGGGCAGAACAAGAAGATGGTCCCTGCCCTGACGAACTCAATTGGCAAGGTAAAATTGAGCACCCTGGGCACTTGTGGGTATCCAGTATTTCAGGCAGGTCACTTTTTTAGTAGGAGTATGATCCTTCTCTTACAAGTCCTGTGTGCTGGCAGTTTGCCTCCTCAGTGCGTGTGTGTCCCAGGATACATCGGGCAAGACCTCTGCCTTTATTCCATCACAGAATAACCCCTGCAGTTCGTTTCATCCTGTAGACTTTTGCACTCTGTCCTCCTGCATCTGGCTAAGGAGGCATACAGGCCACAAATGGCCAGACCGGAAGATGGGTATTGGTTACCTCCTGCCTGAAGGGAACCTCTCCAAATTGTTGCCTGCTGGGCACTTGCCTTAATTCCACATCTTATGAGCATCATTTGCTCCTCTTAACTCCTTTGGTATTATCCACACATGCACTTCACAATGGTTAGGAGCAGTGAACGACTGAGTGGAGACGGCTCGTGTTGCCCTTTGGTGAACTATGATGCAGAGATCCAACCCAGCGGATGCTTGTATAACTGTAGGTGCACCCTGTGTGTGTCCTGCCTGTTGGCATCAAGGGGTCCTTAGGCTGCAACCTGCTCCCTTGGTAGGTTGGTATTTAAAGCTTAAGTGAACAAAGGCAAATACTGCAGCATGGTGGTGTGACTGGCATGGTGTTGCCTGTGGGTGGGAGATGGTGCAGGCCAGTGACTTTCAGGATCAGTGGCATCTAGCTGCAGGGCACATCAGGGTCCGGGAGGGTCTGCTGTGTTGCCCAGGGTGGAAGCATTGTAATATTCAGCTGGAGCTAACTGAACCCTTTCTTTCCCTGGGCCTGAAGGAATGAGGCAGATCACTGGCTCCCATCCAGAAGGTGCTAATGCTTGATCAGTGTTCGCAGCCCTGGAGTCCAGTGGTTCTCGTACAGGCAGCTTCATTGCTTGAGCAGAAATCCTCCAGAACGGCTTTGTGTATTTTTGGAGGGTTTTCTCCCCCGGTGGAGTTCTGCCTCCTGCACCTTCCCCCTACCCATGTTTTCTGGTGTTACCCTGGGACAGACAACAGACAGGCGCCTCTTATGCAGAACATAATGGAGATTCTTTATTCCATCGGCTGGACATGTACACGGCCCTTGGCGTTCTGCTAGGCTAACCCATAGATCCTGAGCTGCCATGTGTCCCCACGCAGGGTCTGCCGAAGTGCTGGCCTGGTTTAAGCAGACGGGACTGCTGGCAAGAGCACCCCTCTCTTAGGGCCATGTGCTGTGGCTGACCCAGCATCAGAACCCTAGAACCACAGGGACTGTAAGGGTCGTCTTGTCTAACCCCCTGCCAAATCGCAGGATTTGTGGTGTCTAAGCCCTCCAAGACAGATGGCTCCAGCCTCCTTTTGAAAACCTCCAGGGAAAAATTCCACCATCTCTCTAGCCACTCTGTTCCATGAGGGAGGGCCCCATCTCTCCCTAATCAGTCACCCCCCCTCTCCTCCAGTTCTCCCTAATCGGTTACTACCCCCAAGCTACACATAGCTACTAAAGAACAATGCAACAGCCCTCTCCTCTCCTCCTCTGGTGGCGATACTGCTTTGGAGCTTTTTCAGCCCAAAACTTGCCACCACACCTCTTCTCCCCCCTCCCGCCCCGCCCTAAGGCTCTTCTGCCCTGGGGAGTTGTGTTGTGCTGGAACACAACCTTGAGGAGTTGTGGTGACTTGCACAATGGTACATGGGCTGATCTACGCTGAGTCCCTATTGGTGCGGATGAGACTTGATGTGCTTGCTAGGCCCCTAACTGGTTTCTGCAGGGGGGAGGGAACCTCCCCATCTTGATCTGTGTGCTTGGGCCTGTTTCTAAAACAGCAGCTTTTTCTCGGCAGATGCCACGTGAGCACAGAACTTCTCTGGAGCAGTATTTGGCAGACGTAATCAGATGCCGTTCCTCGGAGCTGTTCACAAACGGCACTGTGAGTGGGTGGGGGCCCTGGAGGCAAGGCAGGCAGAGAACTAGCATGAAGTTAGGTGCCTAACCTCTCTTTGTCCAGCCTGCTGGAGGATCTGTCTCCTGACACCCGAGATCCAAACCAGTCACTTCAGCGGTAGCGTGTATAACGGCGAATGTGTGACGCATCCCTCTAGCCTTAGTGAGGCGACTGGCATGCAGAGAAACTGCCATCCTGGGAACTGTTATGCAACCCTGTGCTGACTTACAGTATAATCCCCTTCAGTTTCCTTGCATGCACCGAGAGGATAATGTTCCCCTCAAGGATATGCTGCTGCGAGGCTCCACAACCTAATTCTGAGAGCGGCCTCGCCGGAAGAGGCAGGCACCCCTCGGGGCTCAGCAGGTTTTGGGCTGAAATGGCTGCCCACGTACAGCAGAGCTCCGCTGGTGAGGGGTGTATTGCTTGCTGCGATCTGGTGCTCGGGCAGCCGTGCTGTTAGGGCCCGAAATAAGTCCAGGCTTCTGAGGCACATCTGTTGTGTAATCTGTTTACAAGGTCACTCGTCTGAAGGGTGATGGAATCCCACAGAGGAGAAGCAGGAGTGTTTGTGTAAAGATCAGATGCCCTGGTATGTGCACCCCTTCTCTGGGGCATACCGGAGAGCGGGAATGCGGTCTAGGGGGACAGGTGAGAGGCTACTCCAGGTATGGGAGGGTTGTATTGAGTCACGTACAGAGAAGGTGCATACCTTTATTCTGTGACGGGGTTGAGGGGAGAAGATGGAGGGCTGGGATGAGACAAGTGTAAGGGAGTGAACATGCGCCCTCTTTCAGAGGGAGTGTAAGGTTGACAGACATGTTCATTTCCTTTTGCTGTGAGAGATGGGGGGTGTGTGTGTGGGGGGGGGGTAACCTCCTCTCTCAAGGGTCTCTTGGTCTCCCTGGTGTAACCATGGCGCAGCCTCTGTTAGGAGCAGGGCAGCTGGAGTGAGAACTAAAGCCGGCTTCCCGCCAAGAGCCCGGCTCAGCGGAGGGAGAGCGTGGGCAGCACAGGACACAGCCACCGGAGGAGGCAAAGACCTGGGGCCTCTCCTGGAAAGGAACTGGCACTGGGCAGTGTTTGGCTGAACATGAGCTCTCTCTCCTGTACCGGGCTGACCCCTGTGGGGAGGAAGTGCGTTCCCTCAGACCCTAGCCATTCACAAGTCTCGGGGGTAGCCGTGTTAGCCTGCAACTAAAAAACTTACCGAATGGCCCTGTAGCGCCTTAAAGCGGGGTGGGCAAAGGGGCCTCTGCGGGCCAGAACTGGCCCACCACGCCAGTAGAGATCTGGGAATGGGGGAGCACGTGAAACCTCCTCGCCCGCTAGGGGTGCGCAGCGTGAGAAGGGATTGTCGACTGTCTTAGAGCAGCCAGCGGTGCGCTCTCGCTAGTGATTCTCCCTAGGCGCGGGGGGAGCCAAGACTTCATGTGCTCCTCCCACCCCCAGGCCAAATGGGGTCTCTGGGCAGGGGGGCATAAGTCTCCTGGCCCCACCCCTTCCTGTGAAGTGGCCCCCTTTTAAAAATTGTTGCCCACCCCTGCCTTTAGGGTTGCCAAATGGTTTAACAAAAAATACTGAACATTTTCTCTCCCCCTCCAAAAAAAGCCCCCCTCTGAGAAAAGTGGGCACTGCCCCTTTAAATGGCCCCATGCTCCTCACTCTCCTGCCAGATGTGGCAGGGGAAAATTGTCCCCACCCGGGCTTCTGGCAGAGGGGGAACAGGAAATACCGGACACTTCACATGTCCAGTATTCTCTGGGTTTTTTAACCAGACAGGGGACCCAAATAACAGACAGTCGGGGTGAAAATCGGACACCTGGCACCCCTACCTACCTTAGACTATCTATATTTTTGTCTTTTTCTCCCTCCCCTCCTTTTTTTGCTCTATATTTGTACCTCTGGACCCCTTGCTCCATTCATCTGAAGAAGTGTGTTGTGCCCATTAAAGCTCATGCTAAAATCCAGTTAAGTCACTGTAAAATCAAAATGTCACTAGCCACATTACCAATACAGATTGTTGGAACTGATTTTTTTTTTTTAAGATATTCAGTTGTCTTTTAATACTTTGTATAACATGGATCTCCTTCAGGGCCTAGATCCTACGCCTACTGCTGCTCTGCCAACTCCTGAAGTAATGCTAGTTCATTCCATTTTGTTTATAGGTCCAGTCTCTAGGCAGTACTGCTTCCAGGTTCTTGAACACTAGTACATTATGCAATGCTCCAGGGTGGAGTTCTCTGCTTGGACATTTCACAAAGAAACAGTTTAGAAAATACAATTTTTCTTGAGGTTTGGTCAAAGCTCATTTTCACACAGCCTAAAGATTAAGTAACATTTGGTCTAAATGATGTTTCTCTTTCCTACGTAAAGGTTGACTTGTTGCTATGAAAGCCAAACAGAGGAGACATGATACTTCCTTAATTCAAGTGCTGTTCTGGTGCCAGGAGTGGGTAAAAAACACGACTGCTCTGCCTTCCCCTTGCGCACGGGAGTAGGTTACTCCAGTAACAACAAGCTTGGAAACAGTAGCCACTAACGCCATGTGGACACTAATGAGTCCCTGCTGCCTGTTTGAAGTAGGGACGCAGTCCTCCTGGAGTAACTAAGATAACAGCCCTAACACACGTCCTAAATAAGCTTTACCTGCTGGTTTTGAGGAAAGATCCCTCAGTGTAAATGCTTGGCTAATCTCTACAGCAGGTCACCAGGGGAATGGGACATGGAGCACTGTCCTGCACCATTCTAGGTGTTTCTTGTCCTGCCTTCCCAATAAGGGAGCCAGCTCCATCACTGGAGCAGCTGGTGTTGGCTGCCCGGCTGGCCAGGGTACTCAAACCCCCAACCCTGGGCAAATGCCCTGTCCTTTACCTACTCCAGAAGCCACCCCTCTCCCTGCCTAATGCCAGAGCCTGCTCCATCCCCCAGGGAAACTGGTGTTGGTCCTCCAGTGGCTGCTTGGGTGGGCAACGGGACTTAAACCCACTACCCTACGCTCCCCAGGTGAGTGCCGTCTCCCTTAGGCTACTCCAGGACCTACCCCAGATCCCTACCTTGGGGGAGTTCTAAAGCACTACTGACCACTCTGGCTCGCTGTTAGCCCTCTTGTCACTGGAGCAAGATGTAGGGGTGTGCTACAAAGCCGGTGCCAAGGGAGCTTCCCCCTTCAGCAACTAGACCCACCAGCATGTTTCTCCTCCCACCGGCAGCGATCGCAGCTCCAAATGGGAAAAGAAGAGTCCTGACGTTAACCAGCAGATGGCACTTCTTCCTGTCGCTCCATAGGGCTTAAGACTCAGACAGAAACCAGCAGGGCAGAGGAGCCTGCACGGGACTTGATGTTCCCAGTCAAAGTACTTGAACAAGTTAACCTGCCTGCATTTGCCCACTTCCTTGCTGCACCAAGCTTTCTGTGAGGGTGTGTTCAAGGAGAAAGCCACTTGGCGTTGTGGCTAGTCCAGTGCCTGCAACGTTCCTTTTTGGGTCTGCCAGCAGCGCAAAGCGATTGAGTGTTGGACAGAATTAAATCCATGTGGAAGTGAGCAAGTCAATCATCCATTCCAGAGTGACCCGCGCACGGGGGGAGGGGACCGGGACCATCGCTGAGCAAAGTGATGCTTAACCAAAGCTTTGCTCCCCTCCAGCTGGCACCTACCAAGGCTGCACCCCACAATCCAGGTCACAGCCACTTCCAGCCACACTCGCTGTTCAGGGCTGACTTATACCAGATCAGGAGAAAATCTCTGAGCAACTCATCTGAGCAGCTGCGGCAGCTGTCGGCTAATCGGGTGTATTCAGTGGTCGGAATTGCCCCAAGTGGGTAATCTGGCCGTAACAGCGAAAGGACCCCTTGCTCTTGAAAGATGTCTACAGTGGCTGCCAGTTCGGGACTAATCGGTTCTCTGGCTTTTGCTGTCTTGGGTTGTTGCACCAAATTTCCCACTATTCTATCTAGGGATGTAAAGCGTTAATCAGTTACCTGGTTACTACACTCTTACCAGGTGATGCTTACTGTGTGAGTGGTTAACCGGCAGCTGGGCTGGTTAATAGGCTCTCCATTAACCGGTTAACATTTTAAATGGGATTTTACATCCCTAGTTCTATCCCCAAGAAAGCTCTCCTCCTGGTAGCAGCTGGGACCGCACCAATGCAGAACATCATTGGTGGCTTGCAATGTCCTAGGCAGCATAGCTGTGATCTGTGCAGGGTTAAATAACTGCATGTGAAGCACACGTGTGGCTGGCAGGAGTCCTGCCTTGCGTTGCCGTCAGCCAAGCTGCAGCTAGTGACAGCGGCAGAGGGAAATACAAGCAAACACAATAGCAGGGGATAAAGAACAAAGTGTGTTGCGTGACATTAGCACTACATTAGCGGTGGGTGGGGACCGGTATGTTCAGGAGAATTAACTTTGCTTCCTTTGTACTTTTCTGAGTGAAGTGCCCTAGAAATGCAGGGCTGGACGGGACCTTGGAAGGCCACCTAATCCATCCCAACGTGCCAAGTTTTTAAAATCTTTCTTTGCAGGTCAGGCTTGCTAGCCCTTTTATCATTTTTGTGCCTGTCCTCGGGACTCTCTCCAGCTTGTCCATGTTGTCTCTGGCTGGGACCTCACCAGGGGCCAAGTGGAGCAGGATAGTTACCTCTTGCATGTGACACTCCTGCTAACACACCCTGGAATATTAGCCTGTGTTTGTGAGGTGGCTGTGGGAAAAATGGTGTATTCTCATTCAATTTATGTTCCATTGGAATCCCAAGGTCTTTTTTTCAGCAGTAGTGTCACCTACCCAGTTATTCCCTTAATTTTATGTGAGCTTTTTATATGTTTTTCCCCTTATTAAGTGTAGTGTTTGTATTTCAATATCTTTAAGGCTAGTTTATCAGGCAGGCTCTCTGCAGGTAGGGGCAGGTACCAGCAGGGGAAAGTGGAGCAGGTGTCAAGAACTAGCTGCTCTTTTTGCTTAGTCGATCTTTTTCTTAAAAGCTTTCAGCAAAACCCGAGGGAGCTGCAGCTTCCGCTGGAGTTGGCAGAGGTTTGAACTCACCACGTGACTGTCACATGAAGGACAGCGGCGCTGTTGCTGCGGGCTAAGGCTGCTCAGTCCGTGTTCATCTGTTTCAGGCAGCCAGCTCCACAGGCTCATCTAAAGCAAGGCTGAACTTTTGACTTGCTACGTTGAGCCAGCTGCCGAAGGGTCTTGGGGCAAGTCGGAAATGAGGGCAGCTGCCGAGTAATCCTGCAGCCTAGTGGCCCAAGGGGTAGCTTTCAGCTTTTGTGGGCCCAGGGCTGAGCATCTGGTCCCGCAGAAGGGCTGGGCTGGGCTAGGCTGCTTGCCTGAATGCTCTGGGGCAAAGTTCTGGGTTTGGGTATTACCCCCCGGTGGGATAAGAGGGTGAAACCAGTGACCTTGGGCCAGTGAAGGTCCTGAATTAGAAGGAAGGGAGGGGAAGCAGGAACTGTCAACCCTGCCCTCTTCTCCTGTAATGGAGAGGGGGCGTGGACAGCAGCAGGGAGCAGGTAATGAGAGATGCCAGCTAACACGATGATCCTAGACCAGGGCTGGGCAAGGTGTGGCCCAGGGGCCGGATCCAGCCTGCCTAATGCTTTTATCCCGCCCATGGGCTGCAGCTGGCTGTGTCCTATTTATAGCCTGCTGCCTGGGCATTTCCAGGTGATGGTGCAGGCAGCCAGATCCTATTTAAATTGCTCCTGGTTATGAAGCTGTCCCAGCAGAGGCCGTAGCTGTGAGCCCTTTAATTAGCCACAGGAACCCCAGGCAGTGCAGTAGCGGCAGGGCCTGGAGCTGCGAGCTCTGTGCTATATTTTTAATTCAGTCTCTGGCCCCAGACACCTCTGGAGGGAGAGCCAGGCTCCTGCTGTTCCTTCTCAGGCCCCGCCCCTTGCAGGGTGGAGCCAGCCTGTAACTACCTACCAAAATTAAGTGCTGCTCTCCCCCATCCCCCGAAAATTATTGCTGGAAAGCCTGCAGCACCCCAAGCAGTTTGATCAAGAAGACGCCTTTGGCCCATGAGCCCAACTGTGCCATGGATGGGATTAGACCCTGGGTAGCGAGACTGTTGCTCTGGGAAGGGCCGTAGGGGGAGGCCCTACAGATGCGGGGAGCCCTGTGGACACCAGGAGATGATTTGAGGGTGCCACTTGCTGAACACACCAGTTACAGGCAGGGGGTGAGTTAGGGACGTCTGAGCTTTGGGGGCTGGAATTCCACGCGGGCTGGTCTCTTCCCACGGGCGATGGGAGCTGCTGCCCGCCAGCCATGAATGCCATTCCAGCCCGAGAGCTGGGAGCCGGAGCACTGGAATGTCCTCGGCAGCCTGTGCTATTTTAAGGGTGGGTGCTATTCCCAGCACCAGGCCACACGAGCAGCCTCCCAGACGTGTGTGCGTGCTGCATTGGGCAGTGCAGGGGGCCTGCCCTGGGCTGGCAGGCTGCATAGGGCACAACTGCAGCTGGGCCCGGCTCGCTGAGGGTCGTGTTATCTCCTTTCTATGGCTGGCTGGGACGAGCGCTTCTGTGTGACACGCAAGAGTCTTCCACGTCCGTCCCCTGTGCCAGCGGGGAGATCCTGACACCGTAACCCCATAGCGGAGTCCAGCCTCCATTTAAACCAATCGTGAAGAAGCCCGAGGGGGAGCCATGAGGCTACTGCAGGCAGAACCCTTTCCACCTTCCTGTTTGTTTGCCCTGGGGATCTCAGCAGTGGAGGTCTGAGCCCTGGGGCCAGCCTGAAGGCCGGGCAAACTGGGCCCAGGGCGCTGTAGCCAGAGGGCAAGGGGCAACTGGGCAGGGGTGTCGCTGAGCAAAGGGGGTAGAGGGTTTGGGGCAGTGTGGCTGGGGTGGGGGGTGCAGGTGGGAGGAAAGCACAGGGGTTGGGATGAAGGGGGCACAATGCAGCAGTTAGTGATAAAGGGCACAGAGTGTGGGGGTGCAGGGGTTGGGGAGCCCGGGGGTGCCAGGAGAAATGGGTGATGTTTCGCCCCCAGCGGTCAGGGGCACCAACAGTGCGAGCTCCTGTTGGTTTAATATTTACAGTCACACCCCAGACATTATTCGGCATGCTCCACAAAACCCCAAAGCAGGCCTGGCCAAAGGGTTTGTGGGGCCCAAGGCAGGATGCTGGGAGCGGGACCCTGGGCCCAGCCAGTGCAGCAGCGCAGGGCCCCGAAAGCGCGGGGCCCAAGGCATTTGCCTTGCTCTAGGGCCAGGCCTCCCCAAAGAGCTTGTCGAACAGACCGACATGTCGAGAGAAAGTAGGGGAGGGCGAGGAACTTGAACACACGCCAGCTTGGTTCACAGTAACCGCGTGGCAGTGGGTTATTGGGATGTGCTCAGAGAAGCTTGGGGAAGGGGTGTCCCGGCGTAGGAGGAAGGCCCAGGTGGTGACAGCGTGGAACGCATGCGTATGGTAAAACTTGATGTGGTCAGATGTTTGTAATGGAGCAACACTGTGGTGTGTGTGGGGGGACTGGGTTTTACATTGTGTATTGTTCCAGTCTCTCCACTTAACACCTTTCAGCAGAGGCTCTCGAAGCGCTTCACAGAACCGAACAGGAGTAGAAACGTTCGCATACGGTTTAGAAAAACCCAGCCATAGTGAAAACGCCTTCCTACATTGTAAACGTCGCATTACCCATGAGACGGGGACACTGGGCTGGTGCAGGACTCGTTGCGGGGGAGGAAGGGAAGCTGCCTGCTCTAGCTTCACTGTGCCAGGGGAGCAAAAGTTGAGGAAGCCACGTGTGTCACGAGGGCAGGCGTGTACGGGAGGAGTATTCACCAGCAGTTTTAAAGAATCATTTCCTTATCGTGGCAAGACTTAATTTAATCTCCTAGCATCAGTGGGCCGGATCCTCATCTGGTGGAAACGGAAGTCAATGGAATATATTGACTTAAAAACATTGCCTCCCCCTCCCCCCCACAGGTCCTGCAGTGTTTGTTTTCCCTTGCACCCTCCCTCCCCCCCCATGATAAATCCTTATGCAAAGGGGCAGTTTGTTTGCCCTGCAGGGAGGAGAGAAACTGACTGAAACCCAGACTCCGACTGGCAAGCGGGAATTAGAAAGACAGAAATGTTGGCTTGGAAGGGGCCTCCATGGGTCATCTAGTCCAGTCCCCTGCACAGAAGCAGGATACCTAGACCAGTAGTGTCCAGCCATGTCCTGTTGCATTCCCCGTACCCCTTTACCAATAATGGATCTGTCCGCACCCCTCCATTGCATTCCTGCAGACAAGGACAGAAGAGCTTGGGCTGACAGGGAGCAGGGGGGGAGCAGGGGCTAGAGATGGAGAGGGAGCAGGGGGGGAGCAGGGGCTAGAGATGGAGAGGGAATGGGGGCATCGCAGGGCCTGGAGAGGGAATGGGGGCATTGCAGGGCCTGGAGCTGGACACGCGTGACTGGCCAGCGCTCCCTCACCTGTCCTGCCACATCACTTGAATGCTCCTCTGAGCCCTCCAAGAGGGTCGCGTCCCACAACTTGGGGACCACTGATCTAGGTGGTCCCTGACAGGTATTTGCCCAAATTGTTCTCAAACCGAGAGTCCAGAACCTGCCAGGAGACTGGCTAAGCCCTGGTTCACTAAAGATTGGTGCTGATTATTTTCAGGAATAACGGCGTTGCGCAAGAGGGTTTTTCTTATGCAAGAAGGGGCAGTGTAGACAGCTCCTTCTTGCGCAAGAGCCTCTTCTGCAAAAATGGCAGCTCATTAGATATGCAAATGAGGCTCAGTGATATTCCACGCGTAACCTCATTTGCATGGTTCTGGCGCAAGATCACGCCAGTGTAGATATAGCCAATGGATTTAGCTAGCGCATTTTGGAGAGGTGGATTGATGGCAGCGACAGGAAAACCTTTTACTTCTCTGTTATAAGTGTCTGTGCTACAGTGGTAGGGTGGTACAGCTGTGGCCCTTCCAGTGTACACGTAACCTTACTCTTCGTTGCATTTCCTAGGCTTACGAGAAGCGCTTTCCCACGTGCCCGGAGATCCCGGTCTTCCTGGGCAGCGAGATCCTTCAGGAATCCCACAGCGACGATGGAGCCGTTCACATCATCGAGCGGAGCTGCAAGCTGAACGTGGACGCGCCGCGGCTGCTGAAGAAGGTGAGAGCCTCGTGCGTCTCTAGGCTGCCTTGTGCTTGCGGGAGCTGTGGAGACTCTGTGCCCACATCACCTAATGGCTCCTGTGTGGTTCTGTTCTTCCTTTCTCAGATCGCGGGGGTAGAGTTCGTTTTTTTCATACAGAAAAACACTGTGAACTGGAAAGAGCGGACGCTCCTCATCGAGGCCCACAACGAGACCTTTGCCAATCGCGTTGTCGTCCTAGAGACGTGTAGCTACTCGGTAAGCGCCTAATTGCCCAAGCAGCCTTCCTCTGGACTGTGCAGTGAGCCAGGGCAGCTGAGGGACTGTGGCAGGGGCCTTCTGCCGTGGGCTGACAGGCGGGGAAGGCTCTCTGAAGAGTTTTTGGATGCTGGGCCATAATCCAGTGTGACTCAGAAGCCCATTGACCTGCCTGGAGGGACTCCCAGTTGGGGAGAGCTCAGAAGCTGGCTTGTGTGCGGGTGGTGGGGGGGCAGTACCTTGCCTTGGCTGGAGCGTTAGGCCCTGGCATGAGATCAGAGAGCAAAGGGAGGAAGGTGGGGTTCTAGATTTGCTGCACAGGGTTCCCCTAGTTCTCCAGGCTTAGATTTTAACAGGAACGTCTGGCCTGGGCATGACTGTAGCAGTGTGGGGAGGAGCCCCAAATACTGATGATGGGAAGTTGAGGTGGGCGTATGGGAGGCAGCTGCAGCGGCCGAATTCTCATGCTGCTCCGAAAAGAGCGCCCTTCCTGGCTTCCCTATTGCGAGTTCTTTCTGTCCCCGGGGCTTCCATGTTGCTCCTGTGTTGATCATAGATAAAACTCTCGTGCGGCTTCTTGGTGGCCTGGGAGGATTTCGTCCAGGGTGTTCCGCTTGTCCAGCCAGCCTGCCTGCCGTATCCATGCCTCTGCGCCACAGGCGGCCAGCCACACTGAAAATAGCATCATGTATTTCGGGCAGCAATCCGATAGCTCCCCTGTTTCCTAAACAAAAGTCCAGATCCTGTTACTTACCTGCTCTGTTGGCACTTGCGCATTCGCGCGGCTTCTTGAAATCAAAGAAGCTTTCAATGGTGGTTGCTTCCAGCGAAGCAAGTAACTAACCCCTCCCAACCCTCGATTCCACTGGGCCCCCAGGGCATTTATGTGCTGTGGTGTTTGTGGAAATGAGCCTGGCTCAGATTCTTCCACTGCCGTCCTCTCTCTCAGCGGCTGGCTGCGTGGAGATGCTGTTGGGTCCACTCAGCCGTGGTACAGTCCCAGATTTCAGGTTACTAGGGGTTAACCCCTGGGATTCCAAGATGCGGCTGCTTTTTGGAAGGGAGGAACTAGTTGTCTGAATCCTGGAGATGCTCCTGATCTCTCCGAATTGTGGGAGGAGCATGCAGGGAACAGATTTTTCTGATGTTTCAACCTCAGCCACGTTCCTTGGAGAAATATGAACTTTCTTTCAGAGCTGCTTCCTGTTTTCCCTACAAGCACTTTGTCCTTGACCGATGGCTCTGTGCGTATGGTTTTTGGTGTTCAGTGACTGGGCCTGCAGCCTTAATGCATAAGAGGAAGGGCCGACCTTTTGATAAGGGAGAGAAGGGGTCAGAGCCATGTGGATGTTTAGCACATCCAGGGTCCTGGAGGAATAGAACGTAGGAAGCTGCTCCGAAAGGGAGGCTGGCCTGTGCTAAAGGCAGTGCTGAGACCTGGGAGACCTAAGTTCGATTCCTTGCTCTGCCACAGGCTTCCTGGGTAACTTGGGGTGAGTCACTTAATCTCTGGATGTCTGTTTCCCGGCTGTTCAGCCGGGGAGGATAATTCCCCCTTTCCCTCACTCTGCCTCGTCTGTTTAGCTTGTGACCTCTTTGGGGCACGGCAGTGCCTGTCAGGCATACAGCTGGAACGGAGGTTGAACCCAGATATGGGAGTGGGCCGGGGGAATTCCTAGAACTCAGATCAGAGTCCGGGGACAAGCCAAGTCAGCACTGTAGCTGGACTATAGGTGCACATCAAAGCTGGGCAGTCAGAGTTTGAGGGACATGAGGCAGTATCAAGGCTGGAGCAGGTCAGTAACAGGGCTGGAGCGAGGTCGTCGGGGTAGCGCAAAGACAAGACCAGAACCAGGCTCAGGCAAGGCTGGGGCAGGACCAGGGTGAAGAGTAGGTTACGCTGTGAGGCAACGCTGCCAGACTCGGTGGGAGGGTCAGCTGAGCAAGTAGCCCTGGTCTGGCGGCAGGTTTGCCTCATGCATACCGCAGCTAGCGCCAGAGGCTTGATTAAACGCTCTTGGGGCAGTTACAATGTTTTTTCCTTTGCCTTTTGGGGAGCCAAGCAGCAGAGGTGGGAGTAGTTTTGATTTCCGTGGATGGGGGAGAATCCAGCCCTACTTTCGGTTGTGCTCCTCATGTGCCTTACGCTGCTGTCCGACTGAGCTCTGAAAGATGTCTTACTAGCGGCTGGACTCCGTGCTGACAGGCCTGCCGGAAGTCCCCTGGGAGAGCGGACAGCCATGTTACTGCCTGGCGTGGAGGCCGGCTGCCGAGGTTTGCTCTGCGCTGTGTGACTCCAGGCCTGTCTCCATCTGAGTTTAGGTGCACCCCGAGAATGAAGAGTGGACGTGCTTTGAACAGTCTGCGTCTCTTGACATCAAGTCGTTCTTTGGCTTCGAAAGCACTGTGGAGAAAATTGCCATGAAGCAATACACTGCCAACATCAAGCGGGTGAGCGCTGGTTTCCCCCCTCAAATGCAGCTTGAGCGTCCACAGCTGTGTAGAAAGGGGAGGTCAAATGGCTGCTGGGGTCCACGATTGCCGTGGCAAAAGGTGTGAAGGGTCAGGAGAGGTGACGTTCTCTAACAGGTAGCTCAAGGGAGAGGGGACGGGCAGGAGACCTAGGTTCTGTGCTCAGCTCTCCTTCCCTGCTGTTGCCTTGAATAAGTCCCTTAGCCTCACCGTTGCCTGAGTTTCATCCTCCGTAAAGGGAGAGGACGCAGCTCTACAGAGCAGCTGGGCCCTCCCCTGACACTAAGTCTCTCTGGTAGAAGGCAGCGATTAAGCCAGCATCCACTGAGGAAAAACAATCTGTTCATTTGGCCATCTCTATGCGCAGGTTGGAAGGGGATTATTCTGGGTGAGGGCCGCATTCAGCGTGTGGTCCAGACTCCTTGGAGTCCTTCTGACAAGTGTCCCCATACAGGAAGGACAAGCCCCAGGAGCTGGTTCGCTTCATTCCACCGAAGACTCTGCTCTGACCGGATCTGGGCAGTGCAGCGGGGTTGTTTTGGGGGGATGTTAGTTTGATTTGATGGCCTTTTCCCTGGGTTTAGGGGCTCCGGGGAGCAGGGCAGCCAACAGGTGAGATGTGTAGGGCTCACCGACCTTGTTTTCTTCCCTTCCCCTGAACCCAAACTCTTCTGTTACCTCAGAAGTTCCCCCGAGTAACGACACCTTGCTCTTCTCTAGAGAATGCCTTTCACGCTCCAGGTAAAACTCTCCCCACACGCCCTTACAGTCAGTCCGTTCGGTTCCCTCCTGCCTTGCTCTCATGCTGCTGCATGAGGGTGTGAAACACAGGAACGTGCTCCTTCTTCCTTGGGCTAGGGAAACTCCCCCTTCCCACTTACAGCTGGGACCCTGCTCTCTCCAAGCACCGGAAACCTTTGCCCACGTGGTTTTTCTCTCTAATGCAAGTCTTTGCTTCCAGGGGAAAGAGGTGATCGAGCATTACCTGAAGGAGCTGATCTCTCAGGGCATCACCTTCATCCCCCGTTGGACGCCTCCACCAGTGAGCCGACAAAAGGACAAGGGGGCCCTGGCTGTGGGGTGCAATCCTGGTATGGTGCCAGCAGAGACCTGCACACAGGGAGCTACCAAAGAGCAGCCAGGCAGCTCCTGCCCTGCTGCAGAGATGGCTAGCCCTGACGGTATGTCCTTCCCAGGCAGCAGCAGCAATGTGGACGCTCTGGGGAGGGATGGAAGCGACTAGTCGACTACCCGATAAGCATACACTCGACTAGTCGCTTCTCCACTCCCACTTGCTAGCTCTATCAGCAAGAGGGGGGGGGAAGCAGGAGACAGTGCTGGGGGGAGCCAGCTTTGAAAGCCGTTTTCCCCCAGCACCGTCTCCATGGGTGGACAGGGAAGGCAAAGGCTAGCAGGGGGACCAGGCACGAGCCGGGAATCAGCCGATTCCTGGCTTGTGCCTGGTCCCAGACGCTGCACCTCTGCCTTTTTAAATGTATTCGCTTCATTCCACCAAAGATCTGATCTGGGCAGTGCAATGGGGTTCATTTAAAAGGCAGAGCCGCAGCGGGGTTCGCTCTCAGGAACTAACCCTGCTGAGGCTCTGCAGTCCCCCCTCTTATCAACTAATTGAGTAGTCAATGGAAATTCCATCAATTACTTGTAGCCTCCCTAGCTCTGGGTCTCATGTTGGGGTGTTTCTGCCACTCAACTCCCGAAGCTGCTGCAGGCTGCTCTGAGGGCGCCAGCCCCGTGGGAAAGCGGCTGTGGCAGTAGAAGGAAGTGAGCTGAGTGGTCATTGTGTCCTTGCAGTGGCCTCTCCAACGATGGGCACTTTTTACCCAGGCTTCCTGGTCCTTGCAATTGGGGCTGTATCTCCAGGAGCTTCCAGAACAGCCACTCTGTTAGTGCTGCTAGAGAAAGAAGCTGAGATCTGGGGCTACTGGGTGCTGCTCCTTCCTGCCCTTCATCATGTGGCTTTTCTGTGTCTTAATTTACCCATCTGTAAAATGGGTCGAATAGTTACCCACCGGCGAAGGAAGCTGGAAGGCAGAGTTAGTATCGGTGAAGCGCTTTGAGATGAAAGGTCCTATAGAAGTGGAAAACACCACTCAGCAGCGGGCTGAGATTATTGGCTTCCTTTTTGTTCCTTGTATCTCTGCTCTTCAGCTCCTAACTCTGTCCGACTCTCCCAGCTGCTCTCTCTATTCCGTCATGTGCCCACCCCCCAGCTTGCCTGGATCTGTAACGTGGGCTCTGACGCTTAATTTTCCCTGGGGATGTTCAAAACCCACTGCATCCCCTCCCAAACGCCCCCCCCTTTCACTGCTCTCTGCCCTCCTCAAGTTCCCAATCAGATGTTTGGCGAGGGTGCCCTTGATCACCTGTGTCCAGTGGGTGCTGCGCACCCACTACTTTTTTCCAGGGGTGCTGCAGCTGCAGCGCACCCCCAGAGAATGATTTGCAGCGAGGCTGCATGAGTGAAGGCTAATTTCTCCTGTAGAACTGAGGAGCAGCAGTCGGGGCAGCAGGGTCCTCTAAGCACGTGGCCCCCAGTGCACGACACTGAAGCCTGTTGTTTCCAGGGTCAGAAATATCCCGCCTGAAGTGGAGCTATCCCCAAAGGGTCCCTCCTGTCTCCACACGCCTCCCACACAGCTGCTGTGACGCTGCCCTTTTGGTACCACGGTCCCCATCCACCCACTCCCAGCTGCGCATCTGCTTCCAGCGCTGCACGCTGGCAGGCAGGATCCCCTTGTCCTTTGTGTCTCTGCTCTGGAGGAGCCCTGCGCTGCACTAGCCACACGGGACCAGCCTCCCGGCAAAGGTCCCCCTTGCCTGCGGAGCGGAGCGATTACGTTATTCGCTCTTCTCCCCCTGGTGGCTGTCCATGGAATTGCGGTTCAGCAGCTTCCAAGCCTGGCTCCAGGTCCCACTGAAATCCTGCCTGCCTCCCTTTGACAACCCCAACCAGAGTCCAGGGCAGCTTTGGGATGGAGGCAGGCGTTGGAGGGTGGATTGGCACCGTTGAGTATGGGGTGGATGCCCCTGATGCGATGCCCCAGGCCAGTGGTGGGCAACCAGCGGCTCACGAGTCATTTTGTTTACCATTGTCCATGCACAGGGGGCTGCCAGATGCTGCTGGTTCCCATCCACGTCATTTTTTCCCGACTGGTGTTACTCCAGCGACATGCTCATACTGCAAAGGCCCATGGAGAAGGGGCGCGCTGATGGCACCCTACTCTGACTGGGAGAGCCCCGCATGCCCTCTGCAGCCAGTCAGTTCCTTTGGCGCCCACACAGCGCCCTATCGCCGGAGGCCATCTTGGGGAGGGTAGTTTTGTGGCCCACTGAGATGGAGGCCACTCAGGTGGCCCACTCGCTAGCCTAGCTTGCCCCTCGCTGCCCCATGGACTCCTCGGAATATTTCCCAGCCCTTCCAGAACCTGGACTGTTTATGAATGAGGCCAAGAGCGTTTGAAAATTCCCAGTGGAAAGTGTGTGTGTGGGGAGGAGAGGGGGGAGAGAGGGAGCGAGCGAACTACTGCACAGTTCCCCATCCCTCACTCCTACCAGGGTGTGACTTCTCTCCTAAGCTGCTGTTTTTCCCCCCTCTCCAGCTGACAAACTGGATGCTGATTACATTGAACGGTACCTGGGGCACCTCACGCCAATGCAGGAAAGCTGCCTGATCCGACTCCGCCAGTGGCTGCAAGAAATGCACAAAGGGAAGGTAGGCAGCTAGAGGCAGAGCTCCCTGTCTGGTGACAAGGAGGGAGTTCTCCAGTGAGCTGCTGGCTGCTTGGAGGCAGCTTTACCTAATGGCCTGATCATGTAACTGGGATCCAGGAACCCCTGGGGTCTAATCCCAGTTCCGCTGCTTATTAGCAGCACGGCGTTGGCCAAATGCCTGCTCTGTGCCTAAGTGTCCCCATGTAAAAATGCAATTGTCAATAACTCCCGTGTGCTGAGGGTTAATTGATTGTGAAGCACGATGTCAAGACGGGTCTTTCCTGCTGAGTTTGAGGTGACTCATGCTGCTGCTACCAGAATATCATGCCACCTTTACTTCTTTGTTGTTGCCAGTGGTGGTGGTGTCTTCAGAGCTGGGTGCCTGGGCAGCAGCCGCTGCTACCTCTCACTGCCCAGCTTCAGACAGTGCTGCTGCCAACAGCAGTGAAGAAGTAAGGGTGGCAATACCACGACCCCCTTTTGGCTCAGTTGGGAAACACGGCGGGAAATCGCACATTTTTTGTGACTTGGTCAGGGCATAAAAAGCAAGTTTTTTGCGTGTGGCTGTGTAACCCGGCTATGACATTTTGTGTTTATGCCATGACCAACCCAAGAAAAACGTGTGATTTCTCTGCAGTTTCAGTAGGCCCCTTGTTCTATTTAGCAGGTGGCCTTGCTGTGTCTGGGGATAGAGTGAGGGAATCAGCCAGTCATGTTGCATAGATCCATTCAAAACCAACTCGCCTTGCCAGGCTTTTAGCAGACACTGCGCCAGTGGGGGTGACCTGCAGCCCGCGGACCACGTGCAGCCCATTAAGGTTCTGCGTGTGGCCCAGGAGACATTTTTGTTTGCCGTTGCCCCCACGCAGCCTTGCCAGATTCTGCTGGTTTCCGTTTGTGTCGTGGTTTTTCCCGCCAGTCTCACTGAAGTGACACGCATGTAAAGCAAGGGCACGTGAAAGCCGTGCGCTCTCCCCGTGCCCCATCGCAGCGCTGCTACGGTTCAGCTGGCACAACCCGCAAATTCTAGCTACGCCAGCACAGTGAGCAGCACGACCCTGTCCCGGGAGATCGTCTTGGTGACGACAGTCTTACGGCCGCTGAGGTGGAGGTTCGCTCACTGGCCTAGGGCGCCCATTGCTGCGCTACCCCCTAGGCATTATGATTCACACCTCTCTGGTTTTTATCTCGTCTTTTTTTCAGGTGGCCTTCATAAACCAACATGCCTAGGGGCTGCCTTCCCACTTGGAAGTTTTGTTTAACTCTCTTTTTTAAAAGGAAATTCTGTATTGATGCAGAAACTTCCATGTTGAGGAGGAGGGTGTGTCTGTCGGCCTCGACTCAAGGGAGTGGCTCACACCCCAACCGAAGAGTCACAGCCTGAGTGAAGAGAACCCCCAGGCCCGCAGGGGGAGGGCGGGGGGGAGAAGAGTAGAGTGATTTGCAAGGGCAACCAGGGCTGATCCCAGCATTTGGGCATAGAGCCCAGGTCGGGTTTGGCTCCCACCGGCAGTACTGGAGATTGAGAGCCAAATGTATCCCTGCCTCTCCTCCATTGGCTAGACCCCCGTTACCCTGAGGATGAATCCAGCCTCACGTTTTAGTGGCACACTACAGATGGCTGTGGGGAGCCTGAAAAGAGCTCCCTTCTTCCCCTCCAGACACCGCCAGAGAAGCAAGCCTGCTGGTGTTTCTGGACCGAGGTGCCCCGTCTGGGCTGTGCTCTGCAGGGTCAAACGCTCGTGGGCAGGAATCACGCCTGACTGCTTGACATTAGCAGGGGTGAATTCCTGACTGGCTCTGAGGCCCAAACCAAAGTGTCTCGTGCTACGAGAACAGCTGCCCTGGCTCAGCGCTGTGACGTGCCAGGGGAGGGGACTCTCCCTAGCAGGCTGGACAATGGCGTATTGTGTTCCTGAGCGCAGGGGAGCCTTGTTAATTGCAGTGCTTGATTTGGCTCCTTTGGAGCAGGAGTCGGCTTTGAGCAGAGCTGCCCAGTCTGCCCTGCTTTGGCCCCAGCAAGGTCGCACCAGGCCTACAGGCTAGGTTATGAGAGGGGGCGGGGAACAAACAAAAAGCCAGGTCTTCCCGAAGGTCCCCAGAGAGGCTCCAACTCCCCCTCGTTCCCTCACCCTGAGTGGTTAACCCGCACAGGGAGCGTGGGCAGTAGCAAACAGAGCCGGCGTGGTTAGGTGAGGCCAGGAGCCCATTAAAGCCAGGCAACGGAGGTAATAAGCTGCCTGCTCCATTGGTCAGCACTTCCGAGAGGCAGGGGGGCCTGGCGAGCAAACCAGGTTCATGCCCAGTGCTACTGCTGGCTTCTGCGCATGCTGCTTTCAGGCTCTAGCAGCTGGGCGTGGGGCGTTCCCCCGGGGCAGACGTACAGGCGGGCGCGGGGCCGTAGTCACTGCTTTGGCTTGACAAGCCTTCTGGGGTCCCGACCCGCATGGCCTCCTGTGTCTAATGCGCCGACTGCCCGACATGTCACCCGGGGCTGAGCGTGACAGGGAGCCGCCTTGGTCATCCCCCAGGACCCAGGTTTGGAGCGGGAGGGCACCGTGTAAATGCCTGTTTTTGTTTTTCTTGTAGTCAGAGGCTGGGGAATGGAAGCCGGAAAAGGTAAAATCTGGAGCATGTGAAAGCGTTGCCTTTAGGGATGGTCTAACCCGTGTGTGTGTGCAGGCGCCCTTCGGGCAGCTGGTTGCTGTGGTGGATCCAATCGGAGGGTGAAACCGAATCGGCCTTAGTGACGGCTGTAGGTCGCCGTGCACGCTTCTCGGTCTTGTGTATTCCCCGGGCCCTGGAGAACCTCTGCAAGCCGAGTGGCTGGCACCGGCAAAGGGGATCTCCTCCGAAACCCCGTCTATTGCTTCCTCGTCTGCTTCTGTAGAAATGCGAACGGCGTGTCAGGCGGGTTCAGAGCCAGAAGCTTGTCTCGGCGCATTGGCGCTCACTCGGAGGAGGCTGATCTCTTGCTGGGACGCGTTCTTTAGCGCCAGGGGAAACACCCTGTCCTGTCAGCTCTTCAGAGGCTCGCTGCCCAGCTCCATCCCTGGGAGCTTGCCCCGCCGGGCATTTGTGTTCAAATGCGACGCTCCGATAGTCCAATTGCACTGTCCGTTCCCGGCTGCCCCGAGCAGCAGCGAGTGCTTCGTGGAGTAAAGGCTCCCCTCGCTGGAAGGCCCACCAGCCACAGAGCTGCAGGCTGTAAATGATGTGGAAACGCAGATCCCTACACCGTGCTGCGAGCAGCAGGCTGTGAAAGCAGCCGATATTGGCACCCCAGCAGTAAGAACTGCAGCAGCCTCCTCATTGGCCTGCCTCCAGAAATGACGGCACCTGGAATTCTCTCGGCTTCCCAGCCGAATGCAGTCCCTGGGGTCGGAAATCTCTGTCCCGCTATTGGGCTTGATTTTCTGTGTAACAGTAGCCCTCAAAGCTCTGCCTCTGACCCAAATGGAAGCGCTTCCTCGGCCCTGGGCCTTGCTCTATTAAGAACTGTGCTGCTGCTCTTCCCTAGGCTTTCTGGTTATTGCTGGAACAGGCTTTCCACGGGCAAGCACGCTCTTGACGATCTATGTAGTGAGTAGGTGCTTGATTTATCTGTGAGACCAGCCAGGGAGGGGTTGTGGTAACCTTGGGCCTATGTGATACTGGAGAATGGCAAACGTTGATGTAGTAACCGCAGGGTGTTGTGTTCTTTTGGCAGGGGTGCCGAGAGCTCCCCTGGGTGTTCTGGCTGATTATTTCTGTAAGGGTTTGAACCAACCCGTGGATGGCAGCTTCCTTTCAGCACCGAAGCGGCGCAGCCTGCTAGGAGGAAAAAAAAATCCGCTGTTTCTATCTTCGTGTGATGTAGGGATGTAAAATCCCGTTTCATTTGCTAATTAAATGGGGGTAGGTGGAGGCGCAGCTCCAGGCTAGCTGCTTCCGGCCCTGCACAAGGCTGAAGACACTCAGCCAGTGTGGGGTGGCAGATGGGCAGCTGCATGGGGCTGTTGTAGCCCCCTGCCTGCGGCGGGCCACTCCCAGGTAATAGCTGTTACCTGGTATGCGTCACCTGTTAAGGGTGATGCGTACCAGGTAACTGGTTACCCGTTCACACCCCTAGTGTGATGCAGACACGTTCTTGATTACATTTTGAGATCTGGCATGAAACCGTGTCCACCCTGCGCCCCCGGAGCCCTGTAACCAAAATGTACAAATGTGATAGTCACAAAGGGTTAGAAACAATTTACCCCAGGTTTATATCTAAGCTGCCTCCTGAGGGTTTGTCTGCACATTGTGCTAGTCCACCCTAGAGGTGTAAATTCTAATGCACACCACCATGCTACAGGCTAAGTGGCCCATGCGGATGCTGCTGTGTACAACTGTCTGACACTGGACTCCATTCAGATGGAGCCGTGGTGTGCAACACACTAGCCACATGCGGCTATTTGGCCGGTGGAGTGTGGCTTGTTTGCTATAGCAGTGGCTACTGTAAGTGGCTATCGCTCCAGAACCGGTTACATGCCGCGAATCTAGAGAAATTTTAGTGCATGCCAGCAGGGTCCAATGGGCCCACTAGGGCACAGGTCGTGAGCAGGTATTAGAATGAGCACCTCACTAGTGCAGGCAAGCCCTACGTGTCTGCTGCAGCTTCATCTCAGTACGTGTGACTGAGACGCCGGACTGCTTTGTGTCCAGCCCTCTTTCGACTGCCCCCTGCACGTCAGGAAGCTGATCAAAGCGCTCTTTGTCACGAGCACGTGATGTTGGTGTTACGGTACTGCCCGGATGGCTTATCTGGACCGGGACCCCATTCCCCTAACAGCTGTAGCAATGCCTGGGAAGAGACTCTCCCCACTTTGAAGAGTTTACAGCAGTGGTGGGCAACCTGCAGCCTGCATGAGACCCACTGGGGTTCCACCTGCAGCCTGTGCACCTGCCCATCTACCTCTCCCCCACGCCCATCTCACGCACTGGGGCCTTGCACTTCCTGCTTCTCCTCCCTCCCTGCACTTTTGGAGCGCAGCAAATCAACTGATTTATGTTTCCTCCCGGTGCTTGAACAAGGGCAAACTGCTGATTCACCAGCTTGGGGAGGAGCAGGGATGGAGTGCAAATCAGGTAATTCGCGCGCTCCAAAAGTGCGGGGAGGGAGGGGGGAGGTGTAGGACGTGTGGGGCTCCGGTGCCTGCATGCGTGATGCCCATGGGGATGGGGGTTGATGGAGGGGCTGCTGGTGGAACCCCAGGGAGTCGCACGTGGGCTGTTGGTTGCCCACGGCCGCTCTTGAACCCATGCTGGCGAGTGTCTGGAGGATGCCCCATGCGGAAGGGGCAAGCAAGGAAGAAAGCACCAAACATTTGTGGGAGAATTGAACAAACGTGTGAGGCTGGTGTGATGAGCAGAAAGCTTGGGGGGGAAGGGGGGCGTGTGCTCAGACACGAGAGGGGCTAAGGGGGGAAGAGGTCGCTGTTGTGGACAAAGGTGAGGGACAGAGAGGGGCTGGCATACTCCGACAGGGCCCACGTGGGGGTTCGGCTGACGGGACGAGAGCCTGCACAAGAGAGTGAGCTGTAGTGTCCCGGCTGAAGGGACTCTAGGGAGGGTGCTTGGTCTACTGATGGTGCAGCTGTGACCAGTTGCCGTAGGGCTAGTACAGGAGTTCTGTGGGCTGGCGTGTCGACTGAAGATGCTTTGCATGGTGCTGTGTGACTCTCCTGTCTCTCTCGGGCTCGCCCTGCTCTCTGGGGAAGGAACGCTGCTGCTTTGTTCCTTCCGGGCGGGGCTGTCGGCTGCTCGCTGCTGGTGGTGGCTGGCTGGGGGAATGTTCTGGAAGATTTCATATGCAGGGTGTGTTTAGGCCCAGGTAGGTGGCAGGGCCTCCTCTCTGAAGGGGACATAACTTGTCATTTCCCTACCGTCCTGGCATCCGCCAGCTGCAGTTAGCTGGAGTAGACAAAGGGACGTAGCAGGAGGAAAGGAAAGGCCACTTCAATCCGCTTCCATTCCTGTGAAGGGCTGGAATCTGCTTGGCTTCTTGTGGGTGTTTGTGGGGGTGGCGTGGGTAGCTGTGCGGTCCCAGTCCTTTGGAAAGAGCGTTTTCTCCTCTCTCTCAGATCCCCAGAGATGAGCATATCCTTCGATTCCTGAGGGCTCGTGACTTCAACCTCGACAAGGCTCGGGAGATGCTCTGCCAGTCGCTGACCTGGCGCAAGCAGTACCAGGTGGACTACATCCTGCAGACCTGGAGGCCTCCCCCGCTGCTGGAAGAGTACTACGCCGGGGGGTGGCACTACCAGGACACAGGTAGGATGGTGTCGCTGCACCACCAGTGCAGAGCTCAGTAGGGACGTAAAAGAGTAGTCAAATGGTGGACTACTCCCGTTTCCCCCTCGCCCTTCCCCCCGCTGCCTCTATATCAGAGGCAGCAAGCAGGGGGGAAGCAGGAGCTGGTGCTAGGGGTGGGGCTGGCTTAAAAACCCGTTCGCCCCAGCACCCGTCTCCATGGTGCTGGGGGTGGGGCGGACAGGGGAGGCAGAGGCGCAGAAGTCCCCACTCGCACCGGATCCCGACTGCTGCGCCTCTGCGGCTCCTACTACATTTGAAAGGCAGAGGCGCAGCGGGGATAGCGCGCATCCTCTCCCCCTTGTGGACTAATCGAGTAGTGGATGGAAATTCCATCAACTCCTTGATTAGCTGATTAAGCAAAATGTTAACATCCCGGGGGCTGAGTGGACCTATAGCTCTGTAGAGCCACCTGGGCTGGCATGGTGCAGAGTCCTAGCATGGATATATCCTAACAGATCTGCATGTCTCGACTGCATTGACAGTCTCTCTGTGTACACGCAAATGAGGCTGAATCTGGCTGGCTTAACGCCCCCCTTGACCGAAATTTGCTTTAGGCAGCATTTCTTTCTTTGAATTTTAAGAGAATGTTTTGCTCTAGGTAAGCAACTCTGATAGTGGAACCTTTCTTACCGAAATCCCTCCCCAGAAGGGTCTGCCCCAAAGGAAAGTCAACCAACAGCCTCCCCCTGACGACTGGATTAAGGCCACAATGCATTTCACCCCGGCCATTGAACAGCCAACCCTCCTAGGCTGATGTTGGACTGGGGCATGGATAAAAAAGACACTCTAGCTCATTTCCCTCAGGGCTGTTCCATCTCCCAGGCACCTGCCCTCATTCCCTCTGACAGGAAGCTAAGGTCAGGCTGACCGACTGAATGCGACTTTGCTTCAGCCGTTCCCAGGCTCTGGGAGGCGTAGCATTAGTGTTTTCCCTGTAACCTCGGTCTTTCTTTGCTTTGAAGATGGCCGCCCCCTCTACATCCTTCGTCTCGGTCAGATGGACACGAAAGGGTTGGTGAAGGCCGTGGGAGAAGAGTCGCTGCTGCGACATGTAAGGGCTGCTTTCATTTCTTGCCTACGTAACGTCCTCTCCTATGGTTTCTCTGAGAGATTTAGGTGAGGTACAAATCACAGGAGCAGGGGAAGAAGGGATCCACTGACTAGCAGACGAAGGAATTGGTTCTAGTACCCTATCGGTTGGCCTTGCGTATACCTCAGTGTTGAGGGGGGTTAGGTTCAGCATGCAGCTTATGGGCACTCTCTGGCCTGACGACTGGCCACATCTTGCCAGATAAAAATTTGGAGGCAAATTCTTCATGGTCTTCAACAGTGAAGCCATTGCAGAACCTGGTCCTTGTTGAGACCGTGGCTCTTAGGGCATGTCTCAATGAACACTAAGGTACATCTAGGATGGATTCCCAGCTCATACAGATGTACCCAGGCTAGCTTTACTCAAGGCAGTGTAGTCAGGATAGCAAGGCTGTGGCTTGGACAAGTGGCTTTAATAAGTATTCGGGAGGTGAAGGGGGGTGTCCAGGAAGGTATATACATCAGCGGCTGGCCTGAGCCACTGCCCATGCTAGCCTGGCTACACTGCTGTTTTTAGCGTGCTAGGCCAAGCAAATCTAGCACAACTATGTCTCTTAGAATGAAGACACCTGTACTATAGAAACAGAGCCAGTTAGTGGCACAATTCATGCCAGAGCGTGTGTTTCTTGCTTTGAGCAAAATTTAGAGCAGCAACTGGTCATCTCCCCAGCATCTGAGCAGGAGAGGGAGGGGAGCGTGGGCGGGGAATCCATTCCGACTCCATTTCAGGATGCCACCTCAGCCCACATGCTGCTGGGCAGCTCTACGTTGCCCCTCTTGGATGGGGTCCTTAGAGGCACATGTGGCTGTGTAGCTGCTTCCACCTCACCCCCGACATACTTCCCAGCCCGGAGGGGGGCAGGGCCCATAGCACAAATGCACCAGCTGGAAGATCTCTGATCTCCCTGGAGACCGACAGCTGGACTGAGGCCCTTACGTCACCCGAATGACACGAAGTACCTGTCGCTGGGCTTGAGGATCTGGTCCACGGGGTCACAGGCCTTGTCAGCTCAGCAGAGAGAATTTTTCACTAGGGAACCTTTCCAGAAATCTCGTTTCTGGCCCATGTAAGATGGCTGGTTGTGTCCCTTTACCACAATAGGCTGTTTTGGCTTCTGCTCGCTGTTCATTTGACTGCCTCAGGAATCCCCCCATCATGGAGTAGGAGATGGGGGAGGCTCCTCTTTGGATGGGTTGCCAAGGTAGCCCCAACCTGTGCTCTCTCGTTTCAGGTTTTGTCAATTAATGAAGAGGGACAAAAGAGATGTGAGGAAAACACCAACCTGTTTGGCCGTCCCATCACGTTAGTATGCCTCTAGCTGTCTTAAGGCCCTGGTACAGCGTGAGTCCCATGATGGAAGTAATGCTTCAGTGAAAGTTTTTAAAAGATAGCTTGGATTTTACTGAAATAAGTCACTGAAATTCTTAGGCTCAAGTCACATACAGGAGTGTTGTGTTTTGTAGCAACCCTTACATCCAGGCAATGCAGGGCGTGTGCGTGTGGTACCATATGTCCTGGGGCTAAAGGGGACGAACTGTGCAACTCGATGCGAAGGAAGACAAAGCTGTTTGTCCTGGATTGTCCAGCTATTCCAAGTGGATCTTCTACCTGATGCCTTAGTGATCCCAGTCCAGCTAGTTGAAGTCCAGCTATTGGTTCAGCGTCAGGTTTTAAATTAATGCAAAATAACCTTTTAGTGCCCAGGTTGTATCTTAGTGGATCCAAAAAAGCCATTTGCTCTAGGGCCTAAGCCCCCTTATGCACCTCAAAACGGACAACCAGTGTTGCTCTTCCTTGGGGGGGGGGGGGAATCCATTCCGAGCCTAGAGAGCCAGGCCACTGAAAATACCTTTGGATTCTGGCCATCTGCTGCTCATTGCGGGGGGTGGAGGAGGATGGTAGTTGTTGCTCAACTGGTACAGCCCGTCGCCTCCTGGGCTTAATAAAAAGTGTATGAAAATGGGTTTTTTGTGTAACTCCTGTGTGTGCTGACTGGGCAGGTGGAGGAAGGTCTGTGTTGGTGCTGAAAGGGGCTGTCGCACTGCAGCGGGGACCTCTCCAATTCTTCTCTGCGTTTCAGATCCTGGACGTGTCTGGTGGACTTGGAAGGGCTGAACATGCGCCACCTGTGGCGGCCTGGAGTGAAGGCTCTCCTTCGGATCATTGAGGTTGTAGAGGACAATTACCCCGAGACGCTCGGGAGGCTACTGATTGTGCGAGCACCACGGGTTTTCCCCGTGCTGTGGACTCTGGTAAGTGAAATCCTTCTGCGGCACTGTACGGCCAGGGTCCCAAGTGGCTAAAACTTCCAGTGCCGCGGATGCTCTGCATCCTTGGAGCATTGGGGGAGGGGGGGGGGAATCTCTCAGGCAACCTGTCGCTGGGCTGGGCAGAGCTCCACACACGCTGCTCTTCCCAGAGCTCGTTGGTGGAGCCATAGGGCTGCCATGGAGCAATAGCGTTGTCTTATCACTTCCAGGCTCTGTCATCCTGCCAGCACTGCCCAGAGCTTGGGGTCTGAGCCGCACAAGGCAGTGTGCTTCCCTGCCGCCAACCCACAGGCCAGCTCTGGGGACATGCTCATAGCGATGTGCAGGAGTCTTGCAAATTAAAACACTCCTGCAGTTGGCACCGGTGAGAATGGCAAAGAGAGTCTGCTTTTCAGTCCCACTCGAGAGAGCGCTGAAGAGGAAAGCAATGGATGTGACTGTCTAGGGCAGTGTTTCTTAAATTGTGTTCCGTGGCACACTGGTGTGCCGTGAGGCAGTTGGAGGTGTGCCACGGAGAACAACCAAGTTCAAAATGGTTGCCCTTAAAGGAGCAGGCAAACTCTCCCTCCCCCCCCCCCCCCTTTCACACACACACACAAAATCCTTGGTGTTCCTCATAACAAAAAAATTGTTTGGTGTTCCTCCATCTTAAAAAGTGTAAGAAACACTGGTCTAGGGCCTGCTGGCTGCATTGCCCACATAATAGAACTGACCAAACCCCACACCATTCTGGAACACGGCTGGGGAGGTAACTGGTGGGGAGTTTTATCTAATGTGGGGAAACAGGAGAACGCAGTGACCGAATGGAAACATTTCTCATGTAACTTCTGCAAACCCCTTTTATGGTTCAGGCCCTTCCGTGTCCCTGGGCCTCCAGTCCAAGGTGCGAGGCATGTTTCTGGAATGCGGCAGGGTATCCTCTCCCATCATGGTCCATGCCACAAGAACATCATCTTCTGTTCCCCTGTGTTTCAGGTTAGTCCCTTCATCAATGAGAACACCAGGCAGAAGTTCCTCATCTACAGTGGCAATAACTACCAAGGCCCAGGAGGACTTGTGGACTATCTGGACAAAGACGTGATTCCTGATTTCCTGGGAGGAGACTGTGTGGTGAGTTTCCACTACGTTGGTGTAGGGTGAATCTGAGGTATGATGTTGTCTTGGGGCCACTACCTTCCCGACTCCCCTGGTTCTTCCACTCCTTCCCTTGGAGGAGCCGCCTTTCTGTCCTGGCAGTCCCCGAAGGCCCAGCCTGGGAACCCACGGTACTGAGATCTTTCTTGCCTCACAGCTTGCCTGGAGGGAGGTGGCATTGTACCGGGGAAGCCTTTATCAGGGAAATGGGTTGAGATGTGTTGTCCTTCCAATCATACGAATACGTTGACCTTGAATGTTATGGAAAAAAGAAACGGAACCATTGGACATCCGGGAGCTGTGCCTCAGGAGTCAGTGTGGTTTTCCTTGGGTTATTTGGGTCTCTGTCTTCATCTTGCTTTAAAAAAAAAAAAAAAAAAATGACCTCAAAGGTAGGGATGTTAAAATTAGATTAATCAACTAATTGGACAATCGATGGAATTTCCATGGACTATTCGATACTCGACAAGAGCACTTCCTGCCCGGCTCTTGCTACATTTCAAAGGTGATAGTGCCCCATGGTGTTTGGCTTTTGAAAGGTACAAGAGCCTCAGTGGGGACTCTTGTATATTTCAAAGGCGGAACACCGCCCCTGCACTCCTGCCCCTTCCCCAGGGAGCTGGAGCTGTGGGGGGAACTAGCTTTTAAGCCGGCTCCCCCCAGCTTCCCTCCTCTCCCTCCCCCACTTGCTGCCTCTTTCTGACAGAGGCAGCAAAGCGAGGAAGCAACTAGTCAACTACCCGATAAGCTTTTGCTTATCGGATCATCGATTAGTCACTTACATCCCTACCCAAAGCCTGTGCCAATCCCACACCAGAGCATCAAAATGTGACTCTGCTGCTTCAGTTGTCAAAGGGCATCCGATTAGTACAGCGCTAAAAATATCTAGACTGGCTCCAATTGGATTAGGGAGATTATTAAAGGGACATGACCAGGCTAAAAGAAAAAGCCGACACATCACGTGGATAAGGCTGTGGGCTTGATTTTTATGCGCTACAGGTAGTGTGCCTTTAGTCCAAGCTTTACCGAATGAGAACTGGTTTCCTCTTTTTGGTACCTACCATTGCAGCCACTTTTTTTTGAAGCTCGTTAAGTCCAAGTAATATTGTGGAGCAAGAGCGGCCTGAGGCGGGCTGCGGCAGCTGGCGCCCCAGGCAGAATGCACGATCGGCACCCCCGCCTGCACAGCCATCAATGGACTCACGTCCTCATCGGGCGCCCCATTGAAGGCAGCACCCTAGGCGATGGCCGAGTCCGCCTATAGTCACAGGCCGCACCTGTTGTGGAGGCCACATTATAAATTGCCCAGAAGCTTCTCAGTGAATGATGTTAAATTGAAATAATGAAAGACCTTAATGAACTTTTCATCGATCATGCTGCTCATGTGCTGCACCCTATTCGGACAGTGAAAATACGAGACTGAGTTTCACTAAGTTCTAGTCCCATTTTGCTTTGGGCTCGGTGGTGCTAGCACCATGGTGCAATGCTTTGGTTCCACGCTCTGCCTGGGGCACTTCAAAGTAAGCCAGGGCTTTCCGCTCACACCTCCTGGTAACATTTCAACTAATAATAATATTGCATGGTGTGAAACTTGTCTTTTTAAAGAGCACTCTAAATTGGGGTCCCAACGTAACTGATGGGCTGTTTCCCTCGTAAAGAGCAGGGGCCATATCCTACTTCTGTAAAGCCAATGGAGCTATGACGTTTTACACCTGCTCAGGATGCGTCCCTCTGATGTTTCTCTGTAGGCAGCTGGGTTTGTTGTCTAGCTAGTTCCATGCACGTTCGTTTAGTAGACGTCCGATGGCAGATGTCTCTGTGTCTGGCTCTTGCAGTGCAATGTCGCTGAAGGTGGACTCGTACCCAAATCGCTTTATCAAACAGATGAAGAACCGGAGAACTCGGATCACATCCGGCTGTGGACCGAAACCATCTACCACTCTGCAAATGTTCTTAAAGGGGCGCCCCACGAGGTACAAACTAACCGTGTGCCGCTTGGGGGAAGGCAGGGAGGCGGTGGCAAGGGGCTGAGGTGGAGCTTTGTTCTCCTTGCGACGGCCGGGATGGCGCAAGGAAGGGATCCCAGCGTGTCAGTGCTGGGCATGTTCCAGCAGCATAGCGCTCTGCAAGGGAAGGCCGAGAGAAAACAGCCAGCGTTTCCGAGACACGTGGAAGTTAAGAACAGTAACTTGAGGGTCAGGAAACCATTTCCATAATCCCGGAGGTAACTTGTGCCAGTTCAGACTGTAGCACCTTCCTCTTGGAGAAATAAAGGCGCCAAAAGCTCTTTGGTGGATAATAATTTTGACCAGGGGCCACTTCAGAAATGTTTTAAGTGGCCCCAGACTACCCCAGAAGGGGCGGGGCCAGGACACTTCCATGCTCCCCCCACCCACAGACCCTGATTGGTCTTGGGGTGAGGGGTTGCACAAAGCCTTTGCCCCCCTCCAAGGAGAAGCGCCAGCTGTTCTGAACAGCTGATGGTTCTGTCTAGGCACCTGTGCCCCTGACGATGGGAGGAGTCTTTGCCTGCTGCCCCCCAGGTCAGTCAGGGTCTGGGGAGGGGGAACGTGGAGTCTCTCGCTTCCTGCCACTGCCCTGCGAGGGAGCACCGTGCTTAGGATACGTCTACACTGCAAGGCTATTTCGGGATACCAGAGGTATCCCAAAATAGCTACCTCGCATCTTTTAAACGCATCAGCTATTGCGAAATAGAGCGGGCACGCTATTTCGGCATCCCTGTAAACCTCATTCCAAGAGGGATAAGGGCTGTCTCAAAATAGCCTATTTCGAAATAAAATACAGGCAGTCCCCGGGTTACGTACAAGATAGGGACTGTAGGTTTGTTCTTAAGTTGAATTTGTATGTAAGTCGGAACTGGCATCCAGATTCAGCCGCTGCTGAAACTGATCAGCGGCTGACTACAGGAAGCCGGAGGCAGATCAGCTCTGCCTCGGGCTTCCTGTAGTCTGCCGCTGGTCAGTTTCAGCAGCAGCTGACTTGGGGACGCCTGGGGCAGAGCAGCTAGAGTGCTGCCGGGTTGGTCCAGTAGCGCCAAGGAGCAGCGCTGCGGGACCAACCCAGCAGCGCCCCAGATGCTTTGTCCCAGGCGTCGGCGAGAAAAGCCTGGTCTGCTTGGGGGGGGGGGAGAGGGCGCACTAGCTGCGCCCCTCCCCCCCCCCCAGCAGACCAGGGAGACGCGGAGCATCTTTTCTTGCCGTGGAGGACATGGGCGGTGGGACCGCGGCGCGTCTGGGCGGTCCCGCCGCCCGCGTCCTCTGCGGCGAGAGAAGCCCTGTTCGTATGTAGGGATCCGACGTAAGTTGGATCCACGTAACTCGGGGACTGCCTGTACACAATTTGCACCATGCACATTGCATATCTTATTTTGAGTTCAGGGTGCAGTGTAGAAGCACCCTTAGAGTCACCCAACAGCTGAGCAGCAGCTGGCAGTTGACTTCAACTGCTGAGCCCCTGGCAGGGCGGGAGGAGACTTTGCATGCTTCCAGGCCAATGAGGGCTTAAGGGCGGAGGGAGCATGCAGAGTCTCCTCCCACCCTGCCAGGAGCGTGCGGCGCTTCTAAGTGCCACGTGCTGCTTGCAAAGCAGGAAGAGACTTTGTGTGCTTCTCCCCCTCCCCAGGCTCTGATAGGCCTTGGGGCAGGGGGAATGGCAGGGCCTCCACGGGCTGGATCAACGTGGTTGGCAGGCTGGATCCAGCCAGCGGAGGTCCTTTTGCCCATCCCTGCTCTCCGCCAGTACCTTTGTTTCCTTTATTTATTCAGCCTCTGCCGTCGTGGGGCTGATCGCGTGAGAGGCGTGTACATGAGTCGGGAATATCCCTGGTTCAGGTGCAATCCCAAAGGACAAAGCTGGGGACAGGAATCCTTTAATGGCAGGGGGATGCACCCGTTTCTCACCACGGATCGTGATGACTCAGGCTGTTGGATTTCTTTCCCCCACGCAACAGCCCGTTGGAACCCCACAAGTAGTCATCGTAAAGCTGCCCTCAGCTGAGCCCCAGAAACCTTTGCTTTGGTGCCAGCTGGTGAGCGGGGAGGTACTGTGGGAACTGGCGCCATACACTGAGCCACTCCTGATGCAGGAGAAGGTTGTGGTGAAAGTGGCTGAGCAGACTCCCAGCGGTGAAATCTGCAGGAGCCCCTGGGCAGCTGAGCAGCGGGCTCTGGCTGCCGGAGCCGGACAGCTTTGTGTGTGATTAGAAGGGGAGAAGGTGCCAACCTAACGCCTGCTTGTGTTGCCGCTTGTCTAGATCGTGGTGGAAATCCTGGAGGGGGAGTCCGTGATCACATGGGACTTCGACATCCTGAAGGGAGACGTGGTGTTCTGCCTCTTTCATTCCAAGCGAGCCCCTGAGACCAGTCGCAGAGAGGCCGCCTCGTCGGGCGCGGCGGCGGCAGGGGACAATGTGCAGCTCATCGATAGGAGCTGGGTCCTGGGGGTGGATTACAGCCGCATGGAGTCCCCGCTGGTGTGCCGGGAAGGAGAGAGCATCCAGGTTGGACGGGCTGCCAAACCAGCCATGGCACACTAGTGCGATGAACCCGGTAGTGGAGGGTGGAGGAGACTTTTGAGCAAAGGGAATGGTGGTTTTCACTGATGTTTGCCTGTGAAACTTTCACAAATTCCTGACTCCCTGAGCAAAAACCAAGAGAACTGGAAATCCATCCATTGCAAGGGAATAGAGGCTCTTTCCACAGCCCTCTCTGTATATGACCTGGACTCTACACTTGTTTCCTTTAGCACAGTCTGAAGTGTTCAATGCTATGGGCCACCCTGCCTGGAGTGGCTCAGCACTGAGCATGCCAAGCATGGTTCCCTCTAGGGTGTACGCCTGCACAGGTGCGCACCAAAAATGTCAGTCCTGCCCACCTCCTCAGCAGAGCCGTGCAGCCGCAGCCCCAGCTGCTCCAGGGGGCAGGGACATGTGATGGAGGGCTGCCCCGCACCAGGAACAGCTGGGCAGCCACCACACAGGGGCTGGAGCCTGCCTCATGGTGCTCAAAATAGCATCACGGCTCCAGGTGCAGTCCCAGCCCTAGCAGCCGCCACACAGCCACAGCCCCAGCTGTCCCGTGGGCGGGGCCACATGGTGGGTGGCTGCCCCATGTTCTGGGACTGCTGCCAGGGCCATGGTGCAGCTGCTTCTGGGCCAGGGCAGCGGTGCTAAAAATAGCACCATGGCCTCACCCAGGTGCAGCCATCACACAGCCCAGGTGATGCGTGGGAGTCCTGGGCTGCAGCGGGTCTGCTGGGGAGAGTCCCTGGCGGCAGCGGGGGTCAGTGTGGCAGGGGTGATGCTCTGGTGGCCTGGGCAGTGTGGTGGGGCAGAAGACTGCCCCGTGTGCTGCAGCTGGAGCCAGGCCATAGTGAGGCTGTGCACCCTGTGCACGTGACGTCACTACTGGTGCACAAGACAAAACTCTACTCCAGTCACAGATGGAAAATCTTAGAGGGAACACTGGTGCCCACCTCTGGGCAGACTGTCAAAAACCAGGTCAACCCCCCAAGTGACTGTCTGGTCTATAACTAGATTCCACCAACCCAGTGGCAAGTGTGAATGCCTACAGCATCATAACAGACAAGAGTGCCCATGGGGACGGTCTATCTTGCGAAAGTTCAATATTCAGGTTACTCCCAGTCCCAAAGGACCTCTCGCGTACTGAAGGTCAGCCGGTCTTTGGATTTCAAACCAGACAATGCTTGTAGCCAACCCTGGAATAAACTCACTAAAAGCCTAGTAACTAGGAAAAAGAAGGTAAAGATGGACGCACAAGTGAGGTACAACCTTAGGTTCCAAAATAGAATAGCTGCGGCTACAGGCAATGCTTTATAGCTTCTAAGTCCCTTTGCGCTAATCCAAACTCAATGGCTAGGGACTCCTTGCTTGTGTTTAGAAATTCTTGCCTCTCGGTGCTCACACAGCAGAGAAATAAATGTTTCTCCTTCACGGGCGATTCCATTCTCTCCCCCCAACCTCCAAGCTGTGATGGAACAAAGCCAGTGAAGTCTTTGTTGAGCACAATGGCTTGTTTGATGTCTGTGAGCCGTCTTTTGTTAGGGGGAAGATAACATCTCTTGAGGTGAACTAGTACGTCAGTTGGTAACGCCGCTCTCCTGGCTGTGGGGATTTATTGCCCTGCAAACTTTTTTTTTTTTTTTTTTTTTTTAGTCCTAGACCAAACATTTCATATTCCCGTATAACATGGGACAGAGTTACTATAAGTGGGGTTAATACAGGCCGCATCTGGCAAACATTTCATACAATTGGAACACGTTGTTATAACTTTAATATCTATTTTAAATGTGCTAACACACAGGGAAGCCAGCCTGGTTTCCAGCTGGGCATTTGTCAGCGTTGCCTGGGACTTTAGCATGAGCTTGCCCTTGGTCTGCCAGCATCACACTATGATCTATTAGCGACTGGTAAGCAGTTCCCTCTAAGCTGCAGGGCAACACAGCTTCACAGGTGATTGATCAGCCCCACCAAGTCAGCTGGCTCCATGCACCGAGCCCTGAGCCTCTAGCTGGTCGGGCTGATCAATTGCCTGTGAAGCTGCGCAGCTTAGAGGGCCTGATATTCGCTACCCTTTTATTTTTGACTTTCCCTTTTGGCAATACAAACGCTTTTTTGTGTTGAAAAGCTGCAGGGGGAGCCACGTTGGTCTATAACAGAATAAACTTAAACAACAAATAGTCTGGTAGCACTTTATAGACTAACAAAACATGGGATCATGAGCTTTCGTGGGCACAGCCCACTTCTTCATGTTTTCTTCAGACACTTGATGGCGCTCTGTGCCTCTCTCTTACAGGGATCACATGTGACTCGTTGGCCTGGCTTTTATGTTCTGCAGTGGAAAATGCACAGCCCTCTGCCCTGCTCTGGAACCAGCCTCCCTCGAGTAGATGATGTCCTGGCCTCTCTGCAAGTCTCCAGCCATAAGTGTAAACTCATGTACTACTTTGAGGTGCTGGCGTCCAAGGATTTCAGGTAGGAGCCGTGCTAGTGGAGTGGGGGTCATGTGTGGCTTGCAATAGAGGAGCAGGCTAGTGTGTGACTCCGGCGTGCCTAATTTTTAAAATGTCAGTGGCATGGGTTCAAGTAGCGGGTCACCTTCCTTAGAGGGCAGCGGGAGGCCGGCCACATCCTCGGTCGTGATGGGAGGTGACCTTTGTGTGGGCTATGGCTCGACTATACATCCTCTGGAGGAATTACTCCTTGCATGGGTTGTCTTACTTCAAATATCTTTAATAGGCATGCTAGCATCTTGAAGCGGTATGGAGCACTTGTTCCTTGGGAGGCCAGGGCTTAGGAGTAACTTTGCACACACTTTCCAGACCATCGGGCAAAGGAACCAACAGAGAGATCTGGGATTTGCAGGAAGAGATCAGTCATGTGACAACGGACCTGTCCTCTAAATAGGCGTGACACAGATGAGACCTGCAGAATATCTGTACGTCTTGATCGTTTAAGGGGAAGAAACGAACACATTTTTCTGGTGCTACCCAGCAGAGAAGCTCTCAGTGCTTTACAGACAACCCTCAGACCAGGCTGCTGGAGGCAGGGTGTGTGTGTGTGGATGTGTTTTTTTTTTTTTATTTTTTAAGTTGAAGGCACCAAAATGATTTGACTTATCCAAGACGTGCTGAGTCAGTGGCAGAGAATAGCAAAGAACCCTTCACGTTTTCTCTGCCCACAGGCTGTACGCAAAGCCCCAGAGAGCTCTTTCTATGCCCTGCTCCCAGGACAATTATTTTAGCTGAGTCAACACCTCTGTTAGGTGGAAGGATTCTTGTATCCCTGGTTGTGACAATTTAATTCCTCTTTGTGGCACCTAAGTCCCGTGAATATCTTTACCATTGGAGAGACCACGGTGAGGATCCCGCTGTGTGTGTCACTCTGGAAATAAAACTCCTTGGCTCTCAGACGTACCCGAGTTCTACTAAGCTGTTGCATGTGTAACAAACGGGTCTGTCTTCTTTCATCCTAGGGGGTCCATGTCAAGCTTGGAATCCTGCAACAGTGGCTTTTCCCAGCTTAGTGGAGCATCTTCCAACCAATCCCAGAGCAGCTCTCTCATTTCTAGATAGCGTGGCCTGAGCCTCCATTGACCTCTGCAATGTTACAGCCACGCGTGGGGAGGGAGGGGGGCAGCTCTGCGGACCAAACCAAAGAGGCTGCAGCGACTCTGCCTCAGGGCCGTGGGGGCCGTCCTTCGCCAGGCCACAAGTAGCAGCTGCGTGGACCCAGAAGCTTCCGGAGCGCTCTTGGGAATCTAGATTCAGTAAGAGACACGAGGCTTTTCAGTCTGCAAGCTGGGCTCCCTTGCAGATGCCTACTTACCAGCTGTGTTTAACAAACCTGTGTTTTAGGGTGATAATCACTTTGCATGAATCTGTGTATTGCTAAGGTAAAAGGGCTCTTTCCGATCAGTCCTATTTCTACATAGGATAGAAGAGACTAATGTGGCCTTAACTGTTATGACCTGTAGGACTAGATTTATTTACACGTAGCAAAATTAGTCTAGTTTTTTCTGGGCGCCTACAATACCAATGACACTCACGGTGCAGTGGGTGTTTCGGCAGCAGGAACTTGAAGTGAATTGTAAATAAATACCTTAATGCGAGACAGTACATTTTGCCCGGGAGGAGAGAGGACATCCAAGGTAACCAAAGCCTGAAACCTCTCCCAATCTGATTGGCTGTTGCTTGGAAATACGGTTTCAACTTTTGAGTTTAAAAAAAAAAAAAAGTATTTCCTACAGCATGTAGGCAGAGAGCCTACCTCTAGCAAGCAAGTCCTTTCAGAAAGACGCCAACTAGTCTTTATTTTCTCCTCAGGTTTATGAGCAATAAATGAGTCTCTCTCTGACCCACCCATACCGGGTGGGCATCGAATCACGTCATAAAGGGCTAAGAAAAGCAATATGTTCTTTTATCCTTAAAGGCACACGGTTTTATGGCAGCATTGTAGGAGCTGCTCCTTTAAAAACGGGCTAACTGGGAGAGCGGCGGACGCTCTCTTTTTTTTTTAAAAGTACGCGTGCATGGGTATTTAAGCACTTAATCAACCATATTTATTCAAATTGTATCATAGCTCATTTTAAATTATTGTTTAATGTATTGATCATTTCCATGATATTTAACTATTTATTGGACCGGCGCGCCTTTTTTAACTGTGTTTTGTTTTTAAAAGGGAACTTTTGGATCATCTTGAATCTCACAGAGCTTTAGATTTCCGGTCTCTGGGGCAGCTTAGCATTCAGGGCTGTAGCACTAAGGCAGCGCGTCCTCTCCTTTTCCACAGCGCGTGGGAGTAGCCCCACCTGCTTCAGCGTTATTCGTGTGAGTTGGGGCTTGCGGGAGCAGGGACTGTGTGTGCTGATATTATTGGGGGGGGGGTGCATTGTAAAGAGCTGGAGAAGACGTGTTCATGTGCAAGCTCTGCTGATTTACGTCACTGACGGCCGTACTCCAAAAGGAGCAAGAACCCATTTCAGAGTTTACATGGCAGAAACAAGGTTGCCTGGGTGAGGGGGCCAGCGCTGCACTCCCAGAAGAGGTGGAGCCTCGAGTGGAAGGGGAGGGGCTGCTGGCAGCCATTCCTCAGTAGAGCAGAGAGTGTGCTTGTCCTACCCTTCCCCTGGTACCCCTCACAGCCACTGGGAGCATGCTGCGGCAGCAGTGCTCTGGCAGTGATTTAAAGGGCCCAGGGTTCTAGCCATCACCACTGCTGAGGTACTGTGATGGCCAGGAGTCCTGGGTCTCTTTGAATCACAGGGCCCCAGAGGAGTTGTTCCCTTTGCCCTTCCTCGTGGGCCTGGCTGTTTGTATTTCTTTTCCCCGTCAAGTACAGGGAAGTTAGAAAACCAGGTGTTCGCTGTTGAGCTGCTCCTGGGCCAGGTGTGTAAGTAACAGACACACGAGATATTTTTCAATGTGGAGTTTTATCGTCCCTGTTCTCCCTGCCTTCCTCTGCTTGGCTACGTCTACGCTGCAGGCATCTTGCGCAAGAACTGTTTTGCGCAACAGTTTCTGCACAAAAATTCTTGTGCAAGAGCGTGTCCACACGGCCATGTGCCTTTGTGCAAGTGTCCATGGCAGCTCTCTTGCGGAAGAAATCTCTGATGCCCATTTTAGCCATAGGGGACTGTTGCACAAGAAACCCCTAGTGCCCCTCCACACCACCTTCTTGCGCAAGCGGGTTTATTCCTTGTGGGGAGAGGAATAACTCTTGCACAAGAAGCTTTATTGTAAATTTACTTGCGCACGAAGGCACGTGCACTGTAGATGCTCCTAAAGTTTTTGCACAAGAACGGCTGTTCTCACACAAAAAGCCTGCAGCGTAGACATAGCCCTTGTGTCTAAGCACCGGGCATTGCCAGAATGGGGGGAAACCCATATTTGGAGCAATGCACATGAGGAAGTTAGTGTATAAAGATGGACAGGGCTTGATGAACCGCGGCGAAAGCCACTCGCCAGCCCCACACTGCGTATGCGCGTGCTGCCGGTAAACGGGGCGCCGGGCTGAACTCTACTCGCCATAGGCGAATAGATTCAATAGATGGTCGAGCCCTGAAGATGGAGGCTGCTTTTCACTGGGAGTTAGGCATCTAGTTCACGCTGACTTTTAGTGGGAGTGTGAGGCGATAAATCGAGGGGCCCTCGAAAATCCCAATTGTCGCTCCATCTGTAACTGGATCAATCCCACTTTGCCACTGCAGTGATCAAAGCTCTGATGGCCATTTTAGCCATAGGGGTTTCTTGTTCAAGAAATCCATGTTGCCTGTCTACACTGCCCTCGTGCGCAAGAGGTCTTGCACAAGGGGGCCTATTTCTCGTGGGGAGAGGAATAACTCTTCCGGAAGAAGCCGTTTTCTGACTTTAGACTGTAAATTTACTTGCACAAGAACACGTGTGCAGTGTAGACACCCGGCCCGTTTTTGCGCAAGAACAGCTGTTCTTGTGCAAGAAGCTGCCAGTGTAGACATAGCCTTACTTTCCCCTTCAGTACATCTTACTGCTGAAGGACTGTTTTTGGAAAGAGTATTAGCTTAGATTTTGTTATGCACCTGCACCTTCAGAATTGAGATGGGAAACAAGCATCTTCAGTGGAGGACATAAGACTGGGGGGGGGGGGGGGGGGCTCACTTCCTGCTCTGATTTCCCCCCCCCCCCCGAGAGCCTGAACTCCCCCCCTCCCCCCCCCAATCCCCTGTTGACTGAGCACTGGGTCTGAGGCTGCACAGTTTAAAACTTGTTCTGTGAATTCCAGTTGTAGGATAGAGTAGAACTCCTCTGAAATGGGCCTCCCCAAAACCTACATGAGCTCATTTCCAGGCGTAATGCTCACTTTTTCAGAGCTTGCTCTAGTGGCTGGAGCGGATGGTGACTGGTGACCTGGGTTCTAGTCATGGCTCTCCTTTGATTCCTTGTGAGCCAAAGGAAACCCTTCAGACATGATACTCAGACTGAGCTCCAAAGCAGCAGGTGGCTCTTTGACATGTCTCCTGGAGCTCTTTGCAGCACATGATGAAAAAATATGGTGTGATTTTAATTATGACCCAATCAGGCTCAATGTTCCCTCTAATCTTTTACAGTCATGTGTGGATTTTTCCATGTGCAGAATAAATGTCATGTGCACTCAGGCATGGGTGAATGGGCACCACCAATAGAATCATTAGCATCTGAATTTATCCTGAGCACATGCGCACAACTTACAGGGAACACCGATCAGGATGCTTCCACTATGTGGTTAACCAGTTGTAGTTGACATATTTGGGTCAGTCATTTTGAGATGTAAATAAAAATAAACTAATTTCCCCTGCCATACCCTTTAAAGTTGACTCTGTAGTTCTATAGTAAATGAAACCGTGCACTTGACTATTGCTCTTTTGAGTAAGGCTGATGGTTAATTTCAGCTCCTGAACCCCTGAGGGTTGAGGAGCACTTTCAAAAGTGGCCTCCACCTTTGGCTGCCCACTGATAGACCCATGTAACTTACAGAAGTGCTGAGTACGTCACATCAGGTGGCGCTCTGGCAGTGCCACACTTTTGGGCTTTAGTCTTTGTTGCTTCACCTGTAAAAGGCACCTACCTCACGGGGGAGTTGCAAGGTTGACATTTGTAAATGATTGTGAAAGACAAGTGTTACGTGCCCATTTAAAAATTGTATGGCCATATTTAAACCTTGACTCCTGTGTGTCTGCAGCTATATCCCCAACTTGCTGTGTACCCGCTGGTGTGCAGTGGGGCAAAATAACAGCGGTAGAAAATGTGGTGGGCATTAAACTGTGGACACCAAACTAGACTTTTTTTTGCCATTCAAGGCAAAAGCCAGAACGTTCCACTAGAGTTTAGGGCTTGTAGTTAACTATTCAACTGGGCTACGTCTACATTGGCAAGATTTTACGCAAATACTTTTAACGCAAGAGTTTTTGCGTTAAAAGTATTTGCGCAAGAGAGCGTCTACACTGGCATGTGCTTTTGCACAAAAGCATCCGTGCCAGTGTAGACGCTCTCTTGCGCAAGAAAGCTCAATGGCCCTTTTAACCATCGGGCTTTCTTGCGCAAGAAATTCATGTTGCCTGTCTACACTGGCCTCTTGCGCAAGAACAGTTGCACAAAGAGGGCTTATTCCTGAGCAGGAGCATCATAGTTCTTGCGCAAGAAGCACTGATTTCACACATTAGAACGTCAGTGTTCTTGCACAAGAACTCCCCGCCAGTGACGATAGTCCCATGTTTTTGTGCAAAAGTGGCTGCTTTGGCACAAAATCATGTAAATGTAGACACAGCCCTGATGTTTAGTTGAAGAGGGCTATTTTATTTTCCTGTATGGACCAACCTTAGCTTTGCAGAAGAGCTGAGAGGGACTTGAGCCTGTAGCACTGGTGGATTTCCTTACCTGCAGCCCATGTATGAACAGAACCAAAATGAGTTTGCTGAAGCACAAAACTCTCAGTAACGAAGCACAGTTATTTTTTTTCCCCTCTCTTTTTGAGACAGACTGAAAATGCCTGTTGCTATTGATCTTGTCTCCATTTTCTTTCCTATTGCGGATAGTGAGTGAAAACCATGTGTTAAGATGATTTACCTAGTGAAATTCTGAGAGGGTGATCATTTCCTGTTAGAGGATTAGGCTACTATCAGACTTTTATATGTTCTTTGAGTAGCCTTTGTTTTGTATGGACAATCCCAGAACCTAGGGGTGCTTTTGTCACGTGTCCCTTCTTAAAAAGTGGCAATTGCACCGCTGTCGCATACAGCCTTGCAAGCGAGTAAAACACTCATGCCTGCCCTAGTTCAAAGGTCATTTTAAATTGATCAATTTAAAAATTAGTGGGGGGAGGAAAATGAGCCAGAATTGGCAGGTCCTACCTACTGAACTCAGGTGCTAAGTTGTCATGTGTTCAACATATCTGCTAAGGCCAGTTACATCCGCAAAGACAATGACCTTTTTGAAGCATATTTCACTCTCTCAGCCTCCTCAGGCTGAAGCAATTATACTGTGAGCCATTAAACAGAAAAAAGATACAGCCATGAGACTAGTTTTGCCACCAAAGCCCACAACGAGTTGAAGGGCATTTTTCAGAGCCGCCTGCATGGGGTTGGTTTTCCGTTCTCCCAGGGCAGACTTGAGGAAAATGTTTCTAACTTATTCATGAATCATGTTACTGATCAGCATTGACTCTGAATCAATTTTAATGACACTAACATCCATATCTGTATATATCTAAATGGGCATTATTTTTTTAGGTCAATGTACTATTTTCCCCCCTCAACCTGCTCCTGTCTTAACTTTTTTACAAGGGTCTTGATTCTTGTCAGCAAAAAAAACAACTTGTTCTGAAAATTCAGAGCATGCTATCGGATTACACAGGGTGCTTTGTGACATGTTACTGAGCAACAAAAATAAAGCAAAAGATGCAATTATGGCAAACTGGAAGTTGAAGTTACCAGCTGTAACTTTTTGCTCTGCATAGTTCTGTAGTTTAAAAATAAAATGAATGAACCAATAAATTTTTTTTGAAATGTCTGTTTACATATTGCAGTTGTGGTTTCTGTCAGGTTGTTGGCTGCTGCTGTTATTTAAGTATACCACGGAGTAATGATGAAGCCTAGCAGTTAAGATTGCCAGGTGTCCAGTTTTCACTCAGACTGTCTTATTCCAGTCTCCCATCCGGTAAAAAACACAAACCAGAAAATACCGGACATGTGAAATGTCCAGTATTTCCTGTTTCCCTCGGACAGAAGCCTGGCAGAGACAGGGGAGTGAGGAGCACGGGGCCATTTAAAGGCACAGTGCCTTTTTTCTTTGGTAGCCTCCCCCCCCCCCAAAGGGGGGGGAGATTAAAGTTGTTAAGCAAGAAAACAAACAGAATCCCCCCCCCCCCCCCCCACACACACACACAGAATTTTTTCCCAGGTTTGGGGTATTTTTTTTTTTTGGAGGGGGGGGGGGGAGGGTGTTCAGTATTTTTTGTTAAACCATCTACTAGCAGTTATTTTTTCCTTTGGGGTCAGAGGATGCTGTAAGATCTCATGGCTGTGATTCCAACGTTACAAAGATTCTTGGGGATAAGATGGGCAGGAGCCCCAGTCAAAACCTGTCCATGACAGACCATTCCCTCTCTGGGGAGTAGAATACTGGCTTATTAAGAGTTCAAACAGTCACAGTTTATTCAAGTGTTGAGTCACCCGTAGCAAAATCAATTCTTAAATGTACAGACTGATCTGATTCTTCATTTGTGGCACAAAAACTCCACGAGCTCTGCATTGGTGGAGAGTCACAGTAAAAACGATCAAAGTGCATACAAAAGTTCATAGGTTCAAGGTGCTGCTAAGCCCACCTTGCAGCAGTCAATGGCACATTGGAGGCTAGTTACTTTCCTCAAGAACCGAAAGCAAACTGCCATGTTTCTAAAAAGCCCTTTTATACATAGTCTCATTTGCCTAGTAAACTCTTCCCCACCTCCCCCTGAGATGTTGTCTAGCATAAGACAATATTAGAATCTACTTCACCTCCGTCTTGTGTGGCAAGCAGTCTGTACTCAGAGGATCTTTTATTCCTACTATATCCTCCGGAATAGGGCTTTATTCCGGAGGATCGTGCCAGTCTGGATGCTCTTTTCCGGCTTTTCCCCAAGCCAGAAAAAAAGCGGCGGCCATGTTTATTTAAATCCCGTAGGGGATATTTAAATCCCCCGCGGATTTCCCTATTCCAAAGTTAGAAATTAGCAGGCCTCTTCCGAAAAAGGGGCCAGTCTAGACGTAGCCAGAGGGCGAATGCAATTTCTACAGCAGTGAGTGAAGCCTGGTCGATGCTATGGAAACTACTGTGTTGGAACACAGCCGGGAACAAAGGAGTTAAATCCTATTGTCTGTGTCATGGGCAGCCTCTGTGCGCGTTATTCTTCGCTTCCCCCAGGGCCAGAGTGGGTCCCACTCCAGCTCAACTCACCTTTACTAGAAAGGGGAGCAGGGTCACTTCAGAGTCCTCTAGCCCCAGTGCAACAGCCCTGCTTGCAGCAGCTAGCCAGCCATGCGAAACAGCTTGCGGCAGCCAAGTTCTACTCCTCGTGCAAGAGCCCTTCCACCCACGCTGCTCCAGCACTGAACGGGCCACGGCATGAGAACTGGCGCAGAGGGAGAAAAGCCAGGGGCTAGTGCCTGTTGCACTTCCACTGACTTTTCTTACACTGTTTTCTTCTCACTGCAGCTAATAAATCAGGCTTAGTTTAGTGGGCAGGGAATTCCTCATCCACATACACCTAATGCATGGAATACTGGCCAGCCACTGCCACAGAAGCAGTTCCTATCCTGAGCAGCAGACCCGTGAAGGGAACTGCGAGGCAGCTGCTGAGCTAAGGCCTTATTCACATATTCTGTGCACTATGCCCCTTCTTGCCACTATTTTGCACAAGTTACTAGCTTCTCAGACCAGGACGAAGCAGCCCTTGGAACGTGAAAGGCAGGACCACAGCTGGGGTGGTTCGAGGCTTTCCTCACCTGTCAAGTTAAATAAATGCTTCAGTCTCTGGCTGGCTTTGATCCTGAGCGTCTTCTAGATGGTCCTGCTCCCAAGAGGCAGAAGGGCACGTACGACTGGCTTCTCCATTCATTTCCTTCAGCGGATGGTACGCGTAGTCCCCATTTTCACAGTGCAGCCCTGCCCGGCGGCTCAAAACCAGCCTCACGTTTCCTACCATGCTGATCAAAAGCAGCAGCCCCAAGACAGAAGTGACGCCGATCCAGGTTCTCCTGCGAGAGGGGAAAGAATGATCCAGTCTCAGAAATGAAGCATTCTATGCCCCACTACAGCTGCAGCTTTCAGGCACCTGGCTGGCTGCAGCCTCCGGTCTCCCTGTTTCTCACATGGGCTCAAGTAGGTACTTTCAGCCTCTTGCCTCTACGATGTTTGGACTTTTCCCACAGCACTGACCTTGGTGCTCGCTCTCCTCCACCAAGAGCTGACTCTGGCAGGTAAACAATTGGGGCCCAGAAGGAAGATGAGTGAGCGGCTGATAGGCCCCGCTCTTTCCAGCAATTACAGGAGTTAGGGATGCAAAACTGGGAATCCTGGGGGCCGCTCCGGCAGTGAACTGGGTCCTGTGGTGCAGTGGGCACGGCCAGGCTGGAGTAGGCCCCCCAGCCTGCATTAGACGTGGGCCAGATCAGCCCAGCCGGACCACCGGTTAACCACTTACTTGGTAAGCATCACCCGGTAACCAGTTAACACTTTACACATCCCTAATGAGCATGCTCAACCCTGAGTCACTTGGTTTCATAGCTAAGGCTAGGAGCTGGCCTCAGAGATCATGGATTTGGGGATTTTAGGAGAACTTTGGGGCTCCAGGGGCCTTGAGCAGCCAGCCCTGTGCTTCTGTGATTTATTGTTTAGTGCAGAATAGAGTGTACTTGGAGTGCTCTTACTTCTCTCACAGGAGCCAGAGTGTAGGGCTAGTTGTGGCTCCCTTGACTACACCTGAGAGAAAGGCTTTAACGATGGAGGCCCACCATTAGCAGTGCAGCTGGTCTAGTCTCTCCACATCCATAATTAAAGCACCAAATGGTGCCACAGCACCAGGATGTTCTGCAATTTCACAATCAAAATTAACTAGCCCAGAGCTGGCAACCCCCGGCAACATCAGGCAAAAACTAAGCCACGGCAGGTCAAGCCACTGTTCACAGTGCGTACTCGGTTCCTTAGGGCTCCACTTCCCTACAGGAGTTATTTGCAGTTCAAGAGCTAGCGCAGCTAGAAATTTTCAATCCATTCCCTGCGGGATAAGAAATTGCCTTCGGTTTAATGCAAATTCTGCAGTGTAGGGCAAGGGGACATGTGAGAGACTTTTCTCCACCCACCCCTAGGGTGCAAACCTGGCTGCAGCGAGGCCAGAGGGGAACAAAGCTCTCATCTTACAGTTACGGAGATGATCAATGCTCTATCTCCAAGAGCGTAGCCAAAGTGAGGTTGGTTTGTGATTCATCTCCCTTCCCCAAACCAAGGGGCATGAGTATTATTGACAGGCTGGCTGTTGTCCCCTGGGAAAGGAAGGGCAGGGCACAGGCTGGATATCGAGTCTCTCCCAGGGGGCCTCTCATGAAAGCCAACAGACAATGGTTGCCCTTGCCTTCCCCTCCAGTCGTGTGCCAGAGCAGCAGCAACAGGACCCCAGCTCCACAACTGGAGGAAAGCCCGTTTGGACACGCTCCGCAGCCCTGGGGCAGCCCGAGCTGAGCACAGAGCCTCAGAGGCAAGCATGTGCGCTATAGCCAACACAGCAGGCAGCCTCCCAGCTCTGGGGCCAGCCTCCCCACACAAGGCTGAGGTGGGCTGTAAGGGACTGCCCAAGGGCAGGCCCTGCTCTCGCACAGGTTCACATATAACCCATAGTGCACACTTACTCTGAGAGGAGGGATTTCTCGGCACTCCCTGCCTGCAGCACATGGAACGCCAGACAGAACCCAGCTGGAAGACAAGATGACGACAGGTGAAGGAAACCGGAGTAGGCAGGACGGAGCAAGCCCAAGTGAAGCGCAGGGAAAATCACTGGCTCGCCAAGATGGCGGCAGTTTGGGTCACGGTGCCAAGGCTCTAATGGGTGAGCAAGCAGGGCAAGCTCCAGGCCCTGCCGTCACACCAGTGTCGCACAGTAAAGCCGCTGCCCCGTGTAGCCGCAGAGGAGAACCGAGCAAAGCCGCAGCACGGGCCGTACCTGTGGCTAACTTGTCCTGCAGGCTGGACTCATACGTGATATTACAGCTACCCGTCTCCTGGTCACAAGGACAGCTGTGCTCGCAGTCACAGAGCTGCTGGCAGTTTGGCCCATACCTGCCTATGGGGCACTCTGAGGAATTAAGGTTAACTGATTACGAAGAAAGCAGGGATGTTCCCATTAGCACAAAGCCCGTTACCTCAGCCATGCATGTTCCACGAAAGCCGAGGCAATTCCGGTAATTGTTCAGAAACATTTAAATGAGTTTCATTTCCCTGCCATATTTTTGCATAGTACCTGTCTATCTTAGGCACTTGGCTGGCCTTCAACCCCACAGCATCTGAGCACTCAGGGAACAATTTAAAGGCCGTGATTTAGTGTGGCAGGACAGGCGTTGTATAAGGGACCAGCTCTGTGGCACACACTTGTAATGAGAACAAGGTGACAAAACTCAAATGAAATGAGCACAGTTAATCTGTGCAGCTCCCTACAGAAGGATCATTACACAAAGTAAGATTCACAGCAGCATTAGATGTTTTAATAAGAGCAGGTGCCATTACACAAGGTAAGATATAAGAGCAAAATGCAAATCAGACATTAAAGCGGAAGTGCAAAGGTCAGACTTTCCACACTCAGACTAGGCATAGGTTCCCAAACGGGGTGTGTGAAGAAATTCCGGGGGGGGGGGGGCGCGAGGCGACCCAGCGACCCCCGCCATCAATTCCTCCCCCAAGAAAGAGCCTGGTCCAGCCTAGGGTTACCAGGTGGCTTCAAAAAAAAAAAAAAAAATACTGGACACACTTGATCTCAGATGGGAGCGGGCGGGGGAGGGAACCGACCGGCGGGAAGCAGGGCTGGCCGGGAGGGGAGTCGGGGGGAATGGGAGGCGGGCGGGGAGCAGGACTGACCCAGGAGCACTAAGATCCCAGGGTGCTGTCCGTCCCGCACACAGTCCAGCAAAGCACGAGCGAGTCCGGCCCCGGGGATTCCATCCTGCCCCAGCCCTGCCCGCCCCCCACGTAGTTGCGTACCGCCTGGCTGGCAGACACACTCATGCAGCGTGAGCGTATTGACCAGCCCGGCAGTTCGCAACTAGGTACTGATACTGCGAATAGCAACAATAAAACTGACCTAATTAGAAAATACCCGACATTTTATACGTCCGGTATTTTCTCAATTTGTTCCCCTGACAGAACCCTCAGATACCGGACTGTCTGGTTCAAAACTGGACACTTGGCAACCCTAGTCTGGCAGGTAAAAAAAAATTCAGGGGAGGATGGAACGTCCCAGGCAGACTTCAAAATGGCTGCCTTAAAGGGCAATGCCTGCTCTACTCCTAAAAGGGCAACTTTTTTTTTTTTTGCTCAATAAGCTTTGCTGCTATATTTTTTTGGGGGAGGTTCTCAAAAATCAAAAAGGGGGCACGACCCCGACAAGTTTGAGAACCACTGTGCTAGAGACAAAGTGTGGAGCAACAGAATTAAGGTTGCCCAAGCGTTTCTGTTTTAATAGGTCATGGGCATCTGCCTTTACCTTTTTCAGATGTACAGCTTTCTGCCTGAAACTTGGGCCCATTTGTCAGGCCAGCTGTGAACTGGGGGTGGGGGTGAGTTCAGCTTTTTTGAAAGAGGCAGGCTCTTCCCCTAACAAAAGAGTCCTTTTTTTTTTTTTTAAAGCAGAATTTTGTAGGGATGTGAAAGGTTATCCAGTTAGCATCACCCTGGATGGGTGAGGCTAACCAGTTCTGGTTAATTGGGTGGTGGGGGTGGGGCTGCAGCAGCTCCCCACCCGCTGTTGGCAGGGAGCAGCTTCAACCCCACAGGGCCCGCTGCAGACACGGGCTGCTCCAGGTATCTGCTGAAGCGGCCGCAGTGAACTGGTTAAATGTGAGGTAAGCTTCACGTTTAACCGGTTAAGCAGTTACATGGGATTTTACATCCCTAGGTAAAAGGCAGCCCCAAAGCACAGCTGTAAGCCTGGCCTTTCTGTGCACCCCGCACCCAAATGCAGGGCTGGACTGAGCTCTGTGGGGCAGGGCTCATGGCTTCTTTAGCCTGGAGCCAGGGATGCATGATGCGGGACTCTAAACGCCTTTGCCTGCACACAGCGTGACTGGGAAGAGACGTCACCTTGTTGACAGATGATTCCATGGTAACCCGCCGGGCAGGTGCAGGATCCGTGCACAGGGTCACAGGCACCACCATTCTGACACAGGCACCTCTGGGTGCAGCCGTCCCCATATGCACCGTTCGCACACACTGCAGTAGACAAGTGCAAACACCTCAGGACTAGCGCTCTCACTGGCCAGGCTGAGAGCAGCGGCAATGACCCACCCGCATCTCTAGTCCCTGAATATTCATTACACAAGCACCCCATACCTAGCACCTCAGACGAGCCAATCCGCTGCTAGGCAACCTGCAAAGGGAATTAAAAGCAGGCCCCTGCCCGGTGACAGAGTGGAGCAAACCTGCCTCAGCTGTGGAGCAGGGAGGGCTCTGCTCACAGGGTAAGGTGTGGGGAGGGAGGGCCTCTGCTCTTTATGCCTCAGTTAAGTGTCATAACCCTAACTCCCCCTTCATGAGCAACTGATCCCCGTGAGGAGTCCCCAGCTGGTGCCGCACAAGCCGTTTCTATTCCCTTTTGCGCTCCAGGGACTGGCTCTGTCTCAGGCTACTGGCTGAGAACCTGTGGGCACGGGCTGGATTGTCAGGCGAGCTGAGGAGCCCTGCAGCTCCAGGGCCGTCCACAGGAGGGGCTGGGAGGCTGAGGCAGGGGCAGACTTCCCAAGGGCTCTGGCAGGAGCAGTTAACTGGTGCCTGCTGAAGCCACAGGGCAGAGATCGCTTCAGCTCCTGCTGGTGACTTGAGCTGCCCGAGGCCAGTGAGGAGTCACTCACAGCACGGCCAGAGTCGCAGCTCACCGGGTAACTTGAGCCGCTCGAGGCCAGTGAGGAGTCACTCACAGCACGGCCAGAGCCGCAGCTCACCGGGTGACTTGCTTGGGCTGTTTAATAAAAGGCTTTAAAAAACAAACCAACCCTCCTGCTCTTCTAATCCCGTGTCCATCCAAGCCCCTTCCGCACTCGCACACAAGACCCTTCCCCACGGCTGCTCTAATGCTGCAGAAAAACTCCAGGGTTCCTGCCTTCCTCTGCTCTTCCCCTCCCCCCTTATATTTTAACACTAGAAATGTCTCGCCTACGCCAGGAACATCTCGGGAGGGAGGGCGGCGTGCCGGCGTGCGGTATCACCGTTATGAAGGAGGCGAAGCCGGAGAGGGGGAGCATTTATTCACACGCCTTACAACTTGACTCCCATTTAATTATGGCCCTTGGTTTGGAGGCTGAACCTGCACTCCTCGCATCAGCTAAAAAGGGAGGAAGCTCCCAGTTCTCCGACCTAGCTGGCTGGGAACCATCGCATGGAAATCTGGCTGCTTCTCCAAGGGGGGAGTGGGCAGGAAATGCAGACCATTATGTATCATAAAGAGGCAATAGGACAACACACGCAGTGACCTCTCTTTGGAGGCTCACCCTTAAGACGTTCTTTCAGAACAGTGTGGATTAGGGATGTGACAGGTTAACCAGTGGGGGCTGGAGCAGCTCCAGGCCGAACATGGGCAGCGGCAGCCCCATAGGAGACAGGGTGTGGGCCCGCCTCGGGTGCGCTGCAGGTAGGAGCTGCTCCGGCTCGGCTGGAGCAGCCCCTACTTTTGACTGAGCGGAAAGGGGGCATTCCAGCCCAACCTCCCCTTTAGTCAGTTAACCTTTTAAACACGACACTTACCCAGTTAACCAATTAAACGGGATTTTACATCCCTAGTGTGGATGTCAGGGTTAATGGAATCACATTTCCCCACTGCTGCAAGCACTATGCTGGCAGCGCCCAACAATGACGGATCTCGTGGCCCCCTCCCAGTCACAGAGAACATAACTGACACATGCTGGACTTGCCTTCGCTGCAGTTGCTGCCGATCCAGCCAGCGTCACAGAGGCACCCCGCTGCAAAAGGAGGAAACAATTCAGGGATCGCAGCTCAGACCCGCAGAGACACCCCGATACTCCCACGCGGTGCTGCACCCAGATGGCAAGACAAGGGGTAACGCGCTCTCCTCCAGGAGAGCCGGGGACTGGACCAGCTGGGCTCATGCGCAGCGGCTGCCACATAAGGCTTGGCTCTCAGCAGAGCCAGGAGTGGGAGCAGCTCTCCAAGGGAAGCAGGCTTTAGTTCTCAGCAGGGCACTGAGGCCCGGGGCACTGGGAGCCTGTGGGATGAATCACCCAGGAGCAGTAGAATGAAGGTCACTGGTGACGCTAACTAGCCAGGCTCCAGGGCAGTGTCTCAGCAGGGCAGGAGTGGTCTGGGGAAGGGACTGCCCTGCTGTTTGGTCATGGAACAAGCTCGGTGGTCCCTGCCAGAGATGGGAAAGGTTAACTGGTTATCTGATGGGGGCCGTGGCAGCTCCCCGCCTGCTGCGGACAGAGCTGCTCCAGCCCTGCGGGGCCAGCCACAGACAGGGGCTGCTCCAGCCCTGCGGGGCCACCCAGAGCAGGCCCAGTCCGTGGCAAACCTGGGCGTGTCACAGGAAGGTGCTGCACCAACCGGGCTGGGGAAGACCCTGCCTTTGGCGGGGGAGGGGAGGGCACTCCATCCCAGCTGTGATGCCCCTCCTCCCCACTCCCTTTAATTGGTTAACCAATTAAATGGAATTTCACACCCCTCCTTTATCCTGCAGGGATAAAGGGAAGGGGACAGGGAGGGGCCCTGGAAGGAGAGATGCGCACATGAGGCTCTCTCTTCCATGGGCCAGACCCTCTCCCAAGGCACATCTACACTAGGAAATTATTTCGGAATAACAAAATCGAAAATGGCTCCTGAAATAACAAAATCAAAATAGCACGTCCCCCACTATGGGGGAGCCTCAACATTCGTCTGAGGCAGCCTCCATTATTGTGGACGCGTTACCTCAGACTTAGAGCCCCAGGAAGCCCTGGGGGGAGGGTAATTACTTCGAATGACTCTGGGGAGTCGTTATTTCGAAAGAGTCCACACTGCTGCTATTTCGAAATAACTATTCGCAAATAAGCGTTATTCCCTGAGGAAAGCGGGGGCCCAGATTTCCAAATCACCAGACTGTTACAGTATTTCAGAGTAACAGGCTGAGTCGTGTGGACGCTCCACAGACAGAGAGGGGACCTTTGCCGTATGTGAAGTGGGAGGGGTTCCCCATCTCTAGTCAGGTGCCACATGTGACCTCCGTACCATAGCTTGGCCAATCTCTATAACCCAAGAGCTCCTCCCCCCCCCCCCCCCGCCCGCCCACTGTCCCCTAACTGGCTGTGAGGCCACACTAGCCTGCGGCACAAGTGAACCCCCCCCCCCGCCCACCAGGTGCAATGGGCCTGCCCTGTGAAAAGGGCTGGCTTACACGCCGTGCAGATGCCGTGCTGGCTGCAGTTGGAAGGCCCGCAGTCCAGGACGCTGCAGTCTGCTCCTCTCCAGAAGTCGCCGGCGCAGTGGCACTCGCCCAGCACGCAGCGCCCGTGCCCGCTGCAGTCCGGAGGCTCACAAGCAGGCTCGTGGACACACATGACGGTCGAGACGCTCCGAGGGCAGCGCCACATGGCGTCCAACTTGCTGCGGACAAGAGGCAGAGCTGGGGTGTGAAAAATTTACCATTCCTACAGCAGGAGTGGAGGACGCAGATACCGGCAAAAACGGATCGCTGAGTCCTCTAGAAGGACCGTGCTGGTTCTTAGTAACATGTACGGAGCTGTGGATCAGTTGCCAGCCACTTCATATCTCATCCCCACTTCAGTCACTCAGCCCCTCAAGCAGCCTGAGGACAGCGAGGTCTGTTAATACCAGCGCACTAGGGGAAATCAGGTAATCGCCCCAAATCCCAGTCATCACTCCCTCACAGAAAAAACGTCCCTGGCTTTTACTGAGGGAATGCCCAATGCTTCAGACGCTGATTATTCCCTCCTAGATACAAGGTGAGAAGGGCTGAACTCTACATGCTAATTTAAAACAATAGCCCTTGTAGCTAGACACCACACTCCTGCCCGAAAGAGCCCAAGGGGAGGTGCTGGGCTGATAGGCACCACCAAAATGCAGCCACCTCTGGGGAGGGGGACAGCTATTAGGTAGCCAGGTGGGGTACTTAGCATCTGGGCAAGAGGGGATGGAGAACTTTAGTTTAGGACCATCGCCTACTCTCATCTGAGTTCAGCCCTGCGACTCTGGAGCGCGTCTATGTAAAGGAGAGCTCCTCTGGCAACGAATGGGGAAGCTAAGGTGGCCCCATCATGTTCATCATATAGCACCTACCAGTGATCCGACGGGTAACTCGCAAGGGTTCCATTTAAAACCAGCGTGGCTGACCCTCCGCCATCTAGATTGATCGCATTCACGACACCGTGCTCCTTCAGAAAGTCGGCCAATTCCCAGAGATTGAGGCTGCAAAACAAAAGCCACTTACTGGCAGCTTAGCCTCAAGGGAGCAAAGCAGCAGCCTCACTGAGAATCTGGAGGGACTCTGGGTTTGTTCAGCACCTTTTCCGGAAGCTTCTCCTTGGATCTAAACTCTGTTCAGGTTTAGGCCAGTCTTCTTATAAACGACACAAACATTTCCGCTGGTGGCCAGTGGCTAACACAGATATTTCGGCTTGGCAGAATTTGAGATTTTTAATAGAATTTGGATGGATGTTTTATTTTTAAGTGTTTTAAATGTTTATCTATTGATATGTTCACAGTTGTTGGAAACCCTGTGGGAGAAGGGTCAGACACTAACGATGGAATGACAGCAGATATTGGGCTTCAAAAGGTTACAGTCTTATAACCATTAAAGCACAAACTGTCACATGTCAAAATATACAGAGTAAAGATCCTTAAATACAACTCAGTAACTTCCCAAGCAGCGTTTTCCTTCCTTGCCTATCTGGAAACTTTGACTGTCAATGGAAATTTTTTTTGGTCAGTCTGCGCCTATGGTGGAATTGTTGTTACTGATAGTAGCCAATAAAACCTGAATCCTGCCAGGCCCCCTCACAACGACGGCCCTGGAATTATAGAAGTGAAAGGGCTCCCCTTGGATTTTTGCACTACAGCAGCTATGACAGTGGAAACCCCCAGGCTGGGAGTGCTACACCAACAGCAAGAGTTCAAAAGTGAGCTCAAAGCCCCTGGGGCACATCAACGTTTCCTCCTCCAGTGCTACTTCACGAACATGGCAGCACTGTGGGAAAGAGTCAAATTCACTGTTTCCTTCAATCGAGGTGGCTATTTTCCCCTGTTGCGTTGACAGGTCCCTCACAGAGAAAAGACACAGTTTACTCTAGGAAAAGGGGAGTAGAACCGCATAACACTGTCAGGGAAAGCTGGTGCAGAGCCGGAAATCAGAGAGTCCAGGGCCAGAAGACACCACTGTGATCATGTAGCCCAGCAGTTCTCAAAACTTAATTGCTCCCCACTTTCTTTGTGCCTGCCGTTGCGTATGTGCCCTCCACACAAGTACACATAACAGTCTATGCTGTGGTAGTGCTGCACTTGAATCAGTTTGGGCTTCTTTGTTTCTCACTTGAATTGACTGGGTTTTTTTTTTTCCCCTATTGCACAAATGAGCCAACGTTTTACTGGAGTAAGAGCAAAAGCCAAACTGCGGCCATGGTCCACGCTTACAATTAAATGTGCACACCGGGCGGTAGCAGATGAATTAATAAACACGGGGCAATGGCTTTGAATAGTACTATGCGAGGTTTACAGAAATCTGCCATAGTGCACGGTGCCATCTAGAGTCCCATATGTGGTACCATTTGAGAGCCTGATATGTCTGGAGGAATCGGCTGCTGCTTCTAATGGTGGGGTGGGCAGGTGGCACCACAGAGACAATGCTGGGGGAAAAACAGCTTTTAAGTCGGCTGCCCCCAAGTACTGGCTCCTGTTCCTCCACCTTCCCCCGGAGGGGGGGGGGGGGGGAACCGAGTAGTCGACTAGATTAACCAACAAGTCTAGGCTTATAGGTTAGTCGACTACTCACTTAGGGCATGTCTACACTGCACGGCTACTTCGCAATACCGGAGGTACCCTGAAATAGCTACCTCGTGTCTATACAAGCCGCCCGTTATTTCAAAATATTTTTTGAAATAACGGGCGCGCTACTTCGGCATCCCGCTAATCCTTGTCCCACAAGGGTTAAAAGATGTCTCGAAATAGCAAGTTATTTCGAAATCTGGTGCTGTGTACACACACCAAATTTCAAAATAAGCTATTTCGAAATAGATTCGAAATACGATACGCAATTGCATATCGTATTTCGAGTTTAGGGTGCTGTATAGACGCATCCTTACATCTCTAGCTGCCATCCTTCTTGAACTGTGGGCTCCAGAACTAGACCCAGGATTCCAGCAGCGGTTGCACCAGTGCTAAATACAGAGGTAAAACAACCTCTTCCCCCATTTCTAGATCACACGATTCCATTAGCTCTTTTGGCCAGAGTCACGCTGGAAGTTCAGGTTCTGCTGATTATCCACCACAGCCCTCAAATCTTTTTCAGCTAAAGTACTTTAATCTTAAACTGACTCCATGTCAACGTGGCTGCCTCCATTTACTGTTCCAAGATATCCACAATGGACCTCTTTTTAAGCCAGAGTTACACCAGGGCTGATGAGCTCCAACACTTTTAAATTCTCTCGGGTTTTATCCCGGCTGCAGTTGCCGGGGTCTCTGGTCCAGGGGCTCTCTGGTCTGGCAACATCCATGGACCGGATGTTGCTGGATCAAAGGGTCCCAGACCAAAGAGGCTCCATTTATAGTGACTTTCGAAGGGAGAATGGAGCATCAGGAGCCCAGCTGGTTAAACAGGGCACTGCTAGCAGTAATGGAGCCCTGCAGGGCTGTTCCGTCTCTCATAGACTCAAGAGTGCCTGGCTTTGCCTATCACCACAAACTTTTATACGGTGCCTAAAGCTTACACCCGGCTTTACTGAACACGGGCGCTGATGCAGTTCTCTGCACCGGCAGCGATACTGGATCAATCCCTTTGATCCTTTGCCTGCCCCATGAGTCTGCTAAAGAACCAGTCCTCAGCCTTACCCCCTGGCATCAGTCTGCCCATCCACATGGACCAAGATCAGACGCCCGAACCGGTCATGTCCCACTGCTGTCCTGGCAGATGTTGTATTGATGAACTTGTCAAAGGTCCCTGCATGAGGAGAAAGGATATCTCACAGGAGGCAAAGGAGCTGGCTTTACACACACCGAACAGTAGTTACTAACTGGACTCCAGCCTTCCCCATCTAACGTCACACAGGAACCAGGGATGAGAATGTCCGTAGCACTCTGGTTATAAGAGACTGGCTAGCTTCAGGAGATGGGGAGTGGGAGAAGAAGCCCATGGGTTCAGTTACAGCCCAACTTGATGCCAACTGCTCGTGAGAGGAGTTTCTGGCTTCAATCTAGTTCTCCATGGAGAAGCATTCACACTAAAACAGGAACTCTTGCTAGCACCGGCAAGCCTAAGACTACCTGGGTACTATTATTGCTAGCACTCAACATCTCTGGTCAGGGCCAGGGTTCCCTGCAAGCTGAGCACTTGGGCAGCCACTCAGAAGAGATTCAAATGCTGCCCAGCTGATTAGCAGAGCACCCAAAGCCAGCAGCATGTGCTTCTACTGACAGTGCACATCCGCACACGCCGCGGTGCACGGACCATTATTCCGCAAAATTAGAAGTGACTTTGGTTGGGGCTCTACGAATGTGGATCTGGAAGACACAGTCTTGACTCCAGGATCTAGGCTCCTGTTCTCTCACACTTCCAGGGGAGAGTGCCCACTGTTATATGTTGTGACTGCAGCTATGGAGGTGGGGGGTAGGAAGAGACAGCATCAAGATACTGACTTATGGGCATGAGCTGGTAATCCTCTGCTCCCCGCCTCCCACCACGACCAGACATGAGCACCAAGGTGCTTTGCCTCATAACCCGGACAAAACAAGACTCTATGCTTATCTGAGCAAAGTTTATTTTCAGCCCCACCACCAGCAGTGCAGACCCAGCACCAGCAATGGCACTTGAACTTTCATGCCGTTCAGCCCTACACAGAGCAGCATTAGAGGGCGTGGTTTCTAGCACAGCAGGAGCAAGCCCATTGCTGGCTCTGGCTGAGGAACCGCACTGGCAGTAGCAACAGGGAGAGATGTTCATGATTCTGGTTCCATGACCAGGTAGCACATGCTGTCCCCACCCTCCCTTCCTCCCCAAGCCGCATGGCAAAGAATTTAGCCCCGCTTACGCATGTAGATGCACCACGGTTTGCAGACACACCCTGGGCTGACAATGGGTTTGGCACGCACCAATGCAGACAAGATCTACAGCAATGAAACCAAACCATTTCTGAAGATGCCCATTTACAGCCCCCTCACAAGGGAGCCCACTGGCAGACTGGAGGCAGGAGCGGAGGATCTTTACCTGTGGTTTGAGTCGTGTCACACTCCGCTGTCTTACTCTGACCAACGTACACTTCTCCATCCCTCAGCAGCCAGACAACACCGCTCACCAGCTGCACAAATGGGTTCACTTGATCCAAGACGTCCTCCTCAGACAGGTAACTGGGAGAGAGACCAGAGGAGTTGGAGGATTCATCGAGGTGCCCAGAAATCTGTTAGTGATGCCAGACTATTGCCTTGCCTACATAAGGACATCCATTGACTGCTGGTAACAGGCAGCTCAGCCAGTGCTAAGGAAAAGCCATGACTATGGGGGGGGGGGGGGGGGGGGAACAAGACTAAACCAATGCAGAAGTGATGGGCTGAGCCTGGTTCACAGCAGATCTATACAACACAGTGGGTAATACCAAGTGACCACCAGCCCCCTGGGTACGCTAGAGTTCTTGCCATGGGTAGCTCCAGGAGAGCCAAGCCAGAGGAGAAATGGTGGGGAGATTATGGCAACACGCTGTACTTTAGACAAGGGGTGGGCAAATACCAGCCCATGGCCCAGATCCATGGTTAGTCCCTGGCAGGCTCCCACCGTTATATTTACCTGTGCCTCTACAAGCAATTGCAGCTCCCAATGGCCACTTCCGGCTGCTCCTATTGGCCAGGAATGGTGATCCGTGGCCGACAGGAGCTGTGATCGCCGGTAACTGTGAAGGTGTAGGTAAATATAGCAGTGACGCTACCGGTTAACTGGCTAACCTTTCACATCCCTAGTGGAAATCAACAAACTGTGGGTATTCAGGCCCTAAGTGATTTCAGATTCCAAGGCCAGAGGGATCCACTGTGATCATCCAGCCTAACCTGCCATTTAACACAGGTCAGAGAACCTTTCCAAAATGATTTGAGAGCAGATTTTTTTGGGGGAAAACGTCCACCTGAACTACAAAGCCCTGAACTGAAAAGGTGGAAATTTACTCTTCAATAGACCTCAACGTATGTGGTGTTCCATGTTTAAAGAAGCCAGTGCGAGACTCGGAAAGCCTTCATAGTACTTAGCCACTCACCAGTTTTTTTAATAGCTGGGCTCTATTTGCCTACAATTAATTAATAAAAGTGACAGTCGCAGAACTTTTGTGTACCCAATCCATGACCGACCAAGAGAGCAGAAATTGGTTCTACAGGGGCATCAGTTATGCAGGCAATGGATGATGCCGAAATGCAAAAACGATGGCTGTTTGGAACAGTCTGTAAACGTAACCCTGGATCTGCATGGTGTTATTCCAAAGAAACAAGAGAACCCTTTCGACACAACTGAAAGATCTGTTTCCTCCTTCCAACAACGTAAAAGTTATTTTAAAAAAAAAATGAAACAGCTACGTGAATACAAGGCAGCCCAGTGATGAGGCTGGCAAGGTCCACTGAGCCCTAGAAAAATAATCAGGGCCTTCCCATAAAGTTGCTCTGATAGATCATACCGCCAGTGCTTCTTTTCAATGAGGAGACATGTCGTCAGAGATCAGGCAAACAGGGCTACTCTGTAAATTAAGGAGTTAAAACGCCTCATTGTTATAGTTGGGGGAAGGCCCAGAAGCAAATTCCTAGAGGGGCACTTTCTGCCTTCATGTTCATCACTGAGCCTTTCGGGAGAAGAAAATGCCACAAAAAAGTGTCAGATCCTTACCCAAACACCATGGTGCCATCCTTCCTGATGCCAAACTGAGCATTCTGCACACCTCCGGCACTTCTCACGAGCCTCCCATCGCTCACGATGTTTCCCAGGCATTCTCCAGTGACCATATCAAAGTAGCCACCATTTTGTGCCACAAGGCACTTGCCACGCCGTGCAGTTTCTGTCACAGTGGCGCGAATGCTGGAATTGCAACCTCCCAAGCCACCGGGCTCTAACACGGAGAAGGTTCTCAGGGGATTGCTCACAAAGGTAAAGTGGCCATAGACTTCCCGTCGCGTCTCACTCACTGGCGAGAAGTAAGACACGAATCCCCTCGTTGTGGTGATGGGGAGCTCAGCACTAGTGTTACTGGGCCAAGTTTCATGCGTTACGTTGCCGTGCAGGACAGCTTGGCAGTCTCTGATGTACCTGTGATGGTGACGAGGGCCGTGGTAGGAAGGAGGATATGGCAATAACAAGTCGTCATTTAATGAATTCCTGAAAGGAAGAGAGGGGTGAAAATTGTGAAATCTAGTTTGTCAACCAGCTCATCTGGTTCACCCGTCTGTCTGAGCAACTTACAGGGCCACTGAGTACCTAGCAGTCTTTTTTATGGATTTAGCCTCAGAACCCTTCCTGAGAGGGAAGCCATTACCCCGTTACAGAGGAAACTGAGGCACAAGCTACATCCACGCAAGCCGTAGCAGGAGCCCTCTCAGCCTGGGCTGACAGACTTGGGCTTGTGTGGCTCACGCTGGCACTCCATAGCCCACAGCTTGAAGTTGCAGTTCAGACTCTGAAGCCTAAGGGAGGAATGGACTTCAAAGTCCAAGTCACAACTTCCAAGTACTCTCTAAAGAGCTATTTTTAGAGCACCAAGGCAAACCCAAGTCTAGCAACCTGAGCTGGGAGACTCACTCCTGCAGTGTACGGAGACTTAACCAGAAACACTAAGGCCTTGTTTACACTTAACTTTTGTTTTTTTGAACTGTGCTGGCATAATTAAAGAGCTAACCCTTTCCTCTCCCCACACGCTTCAATCCATGCAAGTATGGTATTAAAGTACTTATATTAGGACAGTTTATTCCAAATGAGCAAAGTGACCTAAGCTATACCACTATAAAGCACCTTACACTGGCATAACTACATCTACACTAGGGTTTTTGCTGATGTAAAGATGGTGGTTATAGACGTGTGGGGAGGGTTTTTTTTTTTTTTCCTTTAACATAGTTACGACAGTAAAACTCTTGACACGCAGATCAGATTAAGTGCCTTCCCCAAGATCACATGGAAAATATGTGGCAGAGCAATGACTGGAACCTGTTTCAAGTTTCTAAGCTCCTACCCAATATGGAAACCAGCATTACCTCTAAAATATATTGTAACTGATCCGAGGAAAGCCTATCTTCAATATACAAGACAATGAGGTCTGGTCTTCAGTACAGATCTTTATTGGCACAACTCGGAGGGATGAAAAATCCACGTCCCAAAAGCCATAGTAATACCAACCTAACCGCCTGTGTAGGCAACACTTTTGTCAGTGGGAGAGTTTCTCCTTCCAACATTGCTACTGCCTCTTTGGAAGGTGGATTAATTATGCATAAGGAGCCCAGCAAATCTTCAGCTATCTACTTTATATCCATGGTTGTGGATGTGAATGTCCTCAGCTCGTTTTTGTGGATGCAGATACAAAATCTGTACCAAGAACCCTGCAAATCTGTAGATATCGACAGGTGTGGGTGCAGATACCCACAACTCATTTTTGCAGATACAGATGCGGATACAAGCTAAGAGGATAGGATTGCAGTTGTGCCAATGCAGTGGTTTAAGTGCAGACATGCCCTTAAGACAGCGTTTCTCAAAGTGTGGGTCACAGCTGCCAGGGTCTGTCATGCCATTTCTGAGGATTCTGGAAGTGCGCTTCCCTATCACAGCTGTGTAGCGTGCCAGGCACGCTGCAGGAGGGGGTGTCAGCCCCGGAGGAGGAGTGCAGCACTGTGACTGCAGGAGGGGTGAGTCAAGTGCTTCTTTTTGGGGAGGGGGAGGGCTTAACGAGTTTCCTTGGCTCCCCCCCCCCTCCCTTTTTTTGGCTTAACTTTGGGGGGAGTGTCACACAAATTCAATTAGCATTTTAGGGGGTATCAAAAAGTTTGAGAACCCCTGCCTTAAGATAAAACATGATATAAAAGAAATATACTATGAGACATATATGGTTCACTGTTTCTTCAAACTCCCAAAACCCTGATCTATGCTTTAGAATAGCCCTAAGAGGTGTTTAATTAGGCTTGGCTGATCACCAATGTTTATGGAGCATAATTTGGTTGAAATCATTCCTGAAAGGAGACTTAGTAGTAATCTACTATTGGTATGACTAAAAAAGTAAAAACTTAAACAACGAATAGTCCAGCAGCATCGTAAAAATGAACAAAACATGCAGATGGTATCGTGAGCTTTCGTGGGTATTACCTACTTCTCGAATGTTTCTTTCCTGGCACATTCTTTCTTTTGTAGTGTAGACAAAATTCTTAGCTTCATCCAGACCACAACAGTCAGGCTGTGTCTAGACTGGCCACTTTTCCCGGAAAAGCAGCCGCTTTTCCAGAAAAACTTGCCAGCTGTCTACACTGTCCGCTTGAATTTCCGCAAAAGCACTGACGATCTCATGTAAGATTGTCAGTGTTTTTGCGGAAATACTATGCTGCTCCCGTTTGGGCAAAAGTCTTTTTCTGAAAAACTTTTGTGCAAAAGGGCCAGTGTAGACAGCAGAGATTTGTCTTCTGCAAAAAAGGCGATCGGGGCTTTTTTGCAGAAAAGCGGGTCTAGATTGGCCACGGACACTTTTCCGCAAAAAGTGCTTTTGCGGAAAAGCATCCTGCCAGTCTAGACACTCTTTTCCTAAAATGCTTTTAACTGAAAACTTTTCCGTTAAAAGCATTTCTGGAAAATCATGCCAGTCTAGACGTAGCCTCATAGTCTCATGTCCAGGAATCCTTATCTTTAATGGCTTTTCTGTCTCTTGTTTGCTTTGCTCATGCGGTGGCTCCACAAGCAGTTAGCTGTATTACATATTTTGTACCCGCCCCTACACTAGTCAGGTTCAAGTGAAGCCATTTCAGAGCAGTCTGCACAAGGGGGGGGGGGATCTGATAAAAGTGCATTTCCCAGCTAAATGCAAGTCACGTGGGAGATGGGGCCTCCCACCGAGTAGAGCAGAGCAAAGGCATCGCGCACCCTTTTTGAAAAACCTTCAGGCCCCTGCCAACAGCAAAACTTTTTGAGAAAAAAGAAAAGAAAAGAAAATAAAAGAAAAGAGGAACTGACCGGGGCAGCAACACTTGATGGGGGAGGGGGGGTTAAGTTACCTCACGCCCCCCCCTTGAATTTCTTCTGCGCTAGACCGTGTGAAAGGGGCGGCCCGGCCGAGACCCCGCCCGCCGCTGCTCACGTGCAAATGCCGGGGGGGGGGGGGGGGCAAAGCAGAGAAAACTCGAGTCAGGAAGAGAAAACGCTTTTCAGCTGCCGCCGTGAGAGCACCGGGGGGGGCCGCGAATGGGGGCAAAGGGAAACCGGGCCGGGCGGCTCGAGACTCACCCCGCCTCGCCGCCGTGCGCCGCGCGGAGCCAGCTGAGCAGCGCCAAGGAGGCGGCGACAAACCCCCCGGGCCGCCGGCTCGCCGCGCGCTCCGCCGCCAGCGTGGAGCCCGCCATATTGAGCCTGCCCGAGGGTCACATGACTGCCGGGAAGGGGGGGGGGGGGTCCCGTCACGTGGCGAGAAGGGGGCGGGCTGGGGGCTGCGCGGCGCCCAGTGTCCGCCCGGCACGAGGCCGGGGGGGATCCGCGCAGCTGCAGACAGGCCCCGGGGGGCGACGTTTCACAGCGAGGCTGCTTCGCGCGCCGCCCAACCCCCCCCCCCGGCCAGCCTGCGCGCCCCCAACGCCTGCCTGCACCCCCCCCGCATCGGGTCACGTGCCCCCCCCACTCGCCCCCTCTGTGGGGAGCCCATGAGGGGACCCGTGTTCCCCGGTTCTTGCCTAGCCCCGTGGGCCGGAGGGGCGCTCTGCGGGGCCGCTGCCGGCGGGAGCCAGGGATGCGCAATCCCGGCTCGCGGGGGCTGCTGCGACTCCGCATTTGAAATGTGCTAAGGCCGGGGCCAGGCTTGCTGCATGCAAAAGGCAGATCCACAGCGGGGTGCATGCGGGACCCAGCATGAGCCGGGCAGCAGCACTGGGATCTGGTCCTGGGGGGGACCGGCTTGTAAGCCAGCTCCTCACAGCACCAGCTCCTGCTTCTCCCGCCTCCCCCTTTGCTGCTTCTGGTACAGAGGGCAGCAAAATAGTCAAGTTCCTGCGAAGTTTATCAAGTGGTGGAGTACTGGCTCATGCCCCTAATTCACAGTGCCCACAGCCAGGTTTGGAGTTTCTCCTGGTGGTTCACACATGCCTGAGTGCACAGAGAAAAGTAGATTCTGCACATGGATGGAAAAAGATTACAGAGAGCATGGTTCCAACCAACAGGAGCCTTGCTGGGTCTCACAAATTCAGCTGCATTGTCCTGATATTTGGTGGGTTGTTGTTTTTTCCCACTCCCTGAAGCCCCTGGAACACTTTGGTGCCAAATGGTCAGAGGCCGCAGGGAGTGCACTTGGTTTTATGGGGTCCGCTGAGTCAGGTATCCAATGGGTGGCATAACAAAGATGATCAGGAGCTTCAGGGAGTAGCTGAGTTAGTCTGTTACAGAAAAAAACAGCAAGCAAATGGTCTGGTAGCACTTTATAGACTAACAAAACATGTAGATGGTATCATAAGCTTTCATGGGCACGGCACAGCCCACTTCTTCAGATGACCAGAGTTATGATTAGAGAAGAAGGAAACTCGAAATAAATAGGAGAAGGGAAGGAGGGAGGGGGGGGAAAAGATGTTCTGTCGCCCACCCCCCTACCTCTATGCATAAAGTATCAGGAGAAAGGGTGCTAAACCTGAGTAGATAAAGATCAAAGTCAGTGGATGGATAAGGCAGGAAGGATACCATTCAAAAAGTAGCTAGCACTTTCATTGATAAAGGTTCCACCACCCCATATTTTTATTTAAGACCATAATTAATTGAATTGAATTTGCATATGTATTGTCATTCCAAGCTTTCCCTGTGGATTTGATTTGAGGAACTGGCCTGTGACAAGACCGCCACATTCAGATCTGTGAGATTATGGTTAGATAAACAGAAATGTTCTGCCACTGGCTTCTGAGTATTTTCTTTACGTATATCTGATTTGTGTCCATTGATTCTTTCACATAGAGAACATCCAGTTTGACCAATATATATAGTAGAGGGGCACTGTTGGTATTTGATGGCGTAGATCAAATTACTAGATGAGCAGTCAAATGACCCTTTGATTTTGTGGCTTGTGTTGTTTGCTCCAGTGATGAATTCATCAGTGTAGATATGTGGGCAGAGTTGGCATCTTTTCTGGTTGCAGGGCTGGGTTCCTGGAGGCTTATGATGTGGGTGGGAGATCCAGGGAAGAAGGCCTTAGGGATAGTTTGGATCATGCTGATGGAAGAAACAACAATGAACAAGCTGGCTACGTCTACACTGGCACGATTTTCTGGAAATGCTTTTAACGGAAAAGTTTTCCGTTAAAAGCATTTTCGGAAAAGCGCGTCTAGATTGGCAGGACCCTTTCCCGGAAAAGCACTTTTTGCGGAAAAGCGTCCGTGGCCAATCTAGACACGCTTTTCCACAAAAAAGCCCCCATCGCCATTTTCGCGATCGGGGCTTTTTTGCGGAAAACAGTCCTATGCTGTGTACACTGGCCCTTTTGCGCAAAAGTCTTTCGGAAAAAGACTTTTGCCCGAACGGGAGCAGCATAGTTTTTCCAGTAAAGCACTGATGATTTTACATTAGATCGTCAGTGCTTTTCTGGAAATTCAAGCAGCCTGTGTAGACAGCTGGCAAGTTTTTCCAGAAAAGCAGATGATTTTCTGGAAAAACTTGCCAGTCTAGACACAGCCGCAGGGTTCAAAGCCAATGAACATAGTAGCTGAAGCTTAAAGAACAGGGCAATATCAGTGCCAGACAGCTCCAAAAGAGGGCACAAGTCGCACATGAAATGGCTAATATCCTGCTCACAGAATGACAGAGTCAATATCAGAAGAGAATGGAAGGGTGAAATTAGAAAGCCATGTGCCTAGGTTTCAGCAGCCAGCTGGAGACATACTCCCCTCACTGGGGCTCCATTGGGGGGCTCCCAAGTTTGAACCCCTAGATTTCATGATTGGGGTCTGCTTGACGCCCACACCCTGACTCAGAGGCAGCTCAAATGCAATAGTTCAGGCCGCTTGAAGCTTTGCCTTTGGGACAGAGAGTTTGTTATAAAAAGAGCGAGGGACAGGATTATTAAGAATAATAAACCGCTGGTTATTTAGGCAATTGAAGGATCGTTAGAACATCATGAAAACATTGCCGGGTACTCAAAAGATAAGGAGGAAAAGTGTTGTGCTGCAGGGATCTGCATTTAGATCACTGCTGTTAAACTTCTCATAAATGTTCTTGAAAAAGGGCTAAACAGCAACTATTACATAGCTGACTGCAAAGAGTTTCAAAGAGATCTCACAAAACTTGGTGATTGAAGATGGATGAATTTCAGTTTTGATATGTGCAAATTAATGCACATGAGAAAATATAATTCTAACTATAGATACAAGAATGATGGGGTCTAAAATAGCTGTTACTACTCAAGAAAGAGATCTTGGAATCCTTGTGGATAGTTCCTTGAAAACATCTGCTCAACGTGCAGTGACAGTTTGAAAACTAAAAAGCTAACTGAATACTGGGAATCATTAGAAAAGGAATAGATAATAAAACAAAATACCATATTGCCTCTGTATAAAATCATTGTATGCCCACATCTTGAATACTGTATGGAGATCTGGTCACCCCATCTGAAAAAAGATATATTGAATTTGGAAAAGGTACAGAAAGGGTAACAGAAATGATTTGGGGTAAGGAACAGCTTCCATATGAAGAGAGATTAAAGAGACTGGGACTTTTCAGCTTGGAAAAGAAATGATTAAAGAGTGGGGGATATGTTAGAGGTCTAGAAACTCATGAAAGGTATAGAAAAATAGAATAATGAAATGTTATTCATTCCTTCACTAACATAACACAAGAAGTTTACCCAATCAAACTTATGGGCAGCAGATGTTAAACAAACAAATTAAATTATTTTTTCACTGTGGAACTCTTTGCCAGGAGATGGTGGAAAGGCCCAAACTATAACAGAGTTCCAATAAGAACAAAATAAGTTCAAGGAGTATAGGTCCATCAATGACTACTAGCAAGACTGGGCAGGGATGATATCCCTAGCTTCTGTTTGCCAGAATTTGGGAATGGGCGACGGGATGGATCATGATGGTTGTCTCTTCTGTTTAGTCCTCCTGACATACCTGGCATTAGCCAATGTTGCCAGACAGGACACTGGGCTAGAAGGACCTTTGGTCTGACCCAGTATGGCCATTCTGATTCTCTTACATAGAGCTGAAATGTATCTGCCCCCCGCTGTAACCCACTAGATCCCACTTCCCTTCCAGAGCTGAGAGAGAGCCCAAGAGACCTGACAGGGTCTCTCTCTCCCCCCCCCCCCAAAGTTAGTAACTAAGGAAGAATATACATTCATATTTTAAGGCTAATTAGTGTTCCTTAAGTGACTTGCCATAAGACGTCAGAATATGTTAGTGTTAGAGATGAGTGAGTCTACTATTTATTTTTCTTTCTTTTATATAGGAATGAGTTACAGTGCTCGTGCTAACTGCTAAGTTGTCTGCCAAAAATGCAGTTTTTCAGTGCATTAGTAGCCTGGGACAGAGATGATGGGGGGCGGGGAACGGCGGAAGAAATTGGTTCCTCCCCATTTGGTGCTTGGCTTGTACTGAGTGTGCTCATTAACACTGCTGAAGCCACTGTCCTCAGTCTGCCTCCCCATGCTCTCACTCCCCCCCATCACAGCCTGCACAAGTGTCCCCCCCAAAATCTGAAATGGCACCCCTGCTCCCCTGTTCAAAGTGACTGTATAAAGCAAGGGGGACATACTGCAATGTATCTATCATAAGCCAGAGTGGCTAAGAAGACATGTTCTGAACCAGGGAACTGAGAAAAGATTTGTGTCATGCACCCAGCCCAGGAAATAATCTTTCTTAATTTCTATGTTGTCTAAGGGACAGGTTACAGAGGAGAAAGGACTTGTGAGTGTGAAGGCAAGTGTCGTCGGGGATTATCATAATGTGTCCTACAAGAATAATAGTATAAATAAGCACAAATACTAAGAACAATGTCTGCAATTCCAGGCATCCATATTCCATCACCAGAGCTGGATTAACTCTTCTGGGTGTCTGGGGCCACAGTAGATTTTGCCAGGCAGTAGCGCAGCAAAGTCGAGGCGGTTTCCTGCATGCTCTGCTTCCCTCCCTCCATGCTGTGTCTCCACCCAGAATACCAATTCTGTAGCCAATGGGAGCTGTGGAGGTGGTGCTTGGGCACAGCAGTAAGTGGAGACCCCTGAGTTTGAGATCTCTGATGTAGGCTCCAGAATACCCAGGCTAATACAGGCAGTCCCCGAGTTACGTGGATCCAACTTATGTCGGCCCGCAGTTACGAACGGGGTTTGCTCCGCGTCTCCCTGGTCTGCTGGACTCCAGCAGACCAGGGAGACGCGGAGCAAAGCCGTGGAGCACGCGGGCAGCGGGACAGCCCATATGCGCCGCGGCTGTCCCGCTGCCGGCGTCCTCAGAGGCTTTGCTCCCCAATTCCCTGGTCTGCTGGTCTCCAGCAGACCAGGGAGACGCGGAGCAAAGGCGCGGAGGACCCGGGCGGCGGGACCGCGATGTGTCTCGGTCCGCCGCCCGCGTCTCCCTGGTCTGCTGGGGGCGGGGGCACAGCTAGTATGCCCTCCCCCCCAGCAGACCAGGCTTTTCTCCGGACGCCTGTGGTAGAGCAGCTGGGGCGCTGCCGGTTGGTCCCGCAGCGCCGCTCTGGGCACTACTGGACCAACCCGGCAGCACCCCAGCTGCTCTGCCCCAGGCGTCCTGATTCAGCCGCTGCTGGTCAGTTTCAGCAGCGGCTGAATCAGGACGCCTGGGGCAGAGCAGCACCCCAGCTTCTGTGCCCCAGGCGTCCACAAGTCAGCTGCTGCTGAAACTGACCAGCGCTGACTACAGGAAGCCCGAGACAGAGTTGCTCTGCCCCGGGCTTCCTGGAATCAGCCGCTGATCAGTTTCAGCAGCAGCTGACTTGGGGACGCCTGGGGTTCTTAAGTTGAATCTGTATGTAAGTCAGAACTGGCGTCCAGATTCAGCCTGTTGAAACTGATGAGCGGCTGATTCCAGGAAGCCCGGGGCAGAGCAACTCTGCCTTGGGCTTCCTGTAGTCAGCGCTGGTCAGTTTCAGCAGCGGCTGAATCTGGATGCCAGTTCCGACTTACATACAAATTCAACTTAAGAACAAACCTACAGTCCCTATCTTGTACGTAACCCGGGGACTGCCTGTATCCTGTCCCCACAGAAGTCAATGGGAGCTTTACCACTGTCTTAAATGGGGGACAATCTCCTGCCTACTCTTCCCCCATCTCGAAGTGAATGGCATCTACTCGTCAGTGACAGACTCATGCAATGAAATCTTCATTCATTGGGAGGGTTGACTGGTCAGAAGTGGGGAAAAGTCCATTAAGGAATAACATGGACTGGTTCATTTTCTGGAGTAGGTTTATATTACTCATTGCTGCTCTTGACACATGTCCAGAACTAACTGCATCTGGAGGATCCGTAATACTTGGCACTAAAACAGTGATTTACATTCACTAACGCTAATGAAGTGCATGTGCCTTTGAATGGAGGGCCAGAGATATCTAGGGTGGGGGTGTACTTCAGACTCCTGTAGATATTGTGGGAAGAGTCTGAAGGCATATGCCTACTCATGGGCTTGGGCGGGAGCTCCTTAACTCCCAAAACTTGTCCAAGGGAGCTGCCAGAAGTAGTCCTGGCAATCCAATCCCAGGTGCTCTCAAGCAGAACTGCACACGTGTGTGGTGCTAGTAGGAATTGTGCTGCTGGAGGTGGTTATGAAACCCACACACCTCCTGTGGTTACCATGCAGTAGCACCTAGACCACAGCAACAGTTAAGACCAAGAGACTGCTACAGCATGGGCTAGGATCCAGCTGGCTTTTAGCTGAGAGGGTAGATGCTCCTGTTCTCTGCTTCTGAGGGCCCAGGTTCAAATCCACCTCGTGGTGGTTATGCTAACATCTGCATCAGGCCTGTCTCCATGGATGCTGCTTGTTTGTGGTGGGTATTATAAATCCCCTGTGGGCCCTTCATTTGGTCAACTCCTGACCAAATTCCCCTGGTAATGACATTTGACAACATCCCCCTCCCTATACAGGCAGTCCCCGACTTACATGGATCCGACTTATGTCGGATCTGCACTTACGAACGGGGCTTTTTTCGCCCCGGAGCTCGCGGGCGGCGGGACCGCCCAGAGCGCAGCGGTCCCGCCACCACGTCCTCCGGGGCGAGAAAAGCTGCTCCGGGTCTCCCTGGTGTGCTGGGGGGGACTCCCCAGCACAGCAGGGAGACCCGAGCAAAGCCGCACAGGCGGCGGGACCCCGCTGCCCGTGCGGCTTTGCTCCTTTGCCCCGGGACCTCTGCGCCTCCGCGGCTTTGCTCGGGTCTCCCTGGTCTGCTGCGGGGGGGGGAGGGGGCGCAGCTAGTGCGCCCCCCCAGCAGACCAGACTTTTGTTGCGGGACACCTGGGGTATAGGAGCTGGGGTGCTGCCGGGTTGGTCCTGCAGGGACCTACCCGGCAGTGCCCCAGCTGTTCTGTCCCAGGAGTCCAGATTCAGCCGCTGTTGAAACTGATCAGCGGCTGATTCCAGGAAGCCGGGGGCAGAGCAACTCTGCCTAGGGCTTCCTGTAGTCAGCCGCTGATCAGTTTCAGCAGCGACTGAATCTGGAGCCAGTTCCGACTTACATACAAATTCAACTTAAGAACAAATCTATAGTCCCTATCTTGTACGTAACGCGGGGACTGCCTGTAGTCTCATCTGGACACAGCATGGTTCTTCACATCCAGTCCTAAAGTGTGCTGTGTTGTGCCTGTGTGCTATCCCCTGCACACAGACGGCTTAAAATGCTGTGCAATGGTCTAGGAGAATACCAATTAAATCAGTAAGCAACAATGACTGACATGGATTTTTACAACAGGCTTTCATTATTTCAGAAGCACTGACAGTCTAGCCTTATGGATACTAAGGAGTAAAATCAATTTTTTATGACTACATTCTGCTCCCAGATCCACATGACAGAACTCAAATCCAAACCTCCACTTTCCCCCCAGGCATGCGTCCGCCACAGATGTCAGGAGAGCTCTGTGATCATGGAGAGAGGAGACAGCTCTTGGGCCAGTCTGGCAGCACAAATTGCAAAATTTTTGGGGGAAGGGATGTGATGAATCCACTTTTTACTCACTTGATATAAACCGCTAGCTCTAAATAGGGAAAGTTCACATTTTTATTGCAGAAACCCAAGCCTGTGACTGAGCAGCACTGAATGCATTTCTCCCTAAAACCATGGTGGGTTTTTTTCAGATGGCACACAGTGGAATCTCCCATTTCTTGTGAAATCGATTCGTTATCATTTGATGAAGAAGTATGTGTGTTTGTTGTGCCAGATTGATGGTGTCCTCAGCTAGCCATTGCCTTGCTATTAGAAATTTGGTTTTGTAAACGGCGGGATAGGTAACTATATTGCTGTCGCTTAGTAGGTGGCTTGAGGCAAACTGGGCATGTCCTGTGTAGTGGAGTTCAAGAAGTAGCCCAGACAGCTGCATAAGCAGCAGCAAGTGCATCACAAAATGTCAGTTGGTGAATTGACTACACTACTGGCATTATTGTGCCAACCACTTCCCATTCACAGTGCCAGAGTGGAGGTCGATATCGGTAGTTAGTCTCATTTGAGCCAGAAGCAAAGGAAAATACTGCATCTAGGTGAAACCGAAGGATGAATGTAGGTTGCACTCTGTAATTACTTAAGCTGGAATTTCATCAAGACACTGTGATAACACTCCTTATCTTGTGCACTGTTAATTCTTTAACAGCCATGGTTTTCCTTCTGACCCAGAAGACAATACCTCTGTGCGGGTGATGCCTGTGAACAGCAGTAAGTTGAGACCCCTGGCCCCACATCCAGAAGCTGCTGCTAGAGGGGTGTGCCAGTCACTTTGGGAGCCATGCTGCCCAAGGTAAGCACCACCTTCTGACCCCGTCTCACTCTCCAACCCTCTGTCCTAGCCCAGAGTCCACACCCCGCACCCAAGTTTCCTCCCAGAACCCACACCCCTCACCTCCTCTTATATCCCAAACTCCCACCCCAGCCCAGACCCTGCAGGGTAATGAACACCAGGTGTGCAAGAGTTGGGGAGGAAGTGAGTTACAAAGCCCAGGGCACTAAGGGGATGGCCTACTAGCTACTCCCTCTCTCATAGCAAAGATACTTCAATTCAGGTGTTTCTGCTTGGTGGAAATAGGGCTAAACAATGAGGTGGCAACATTTGCAGATGTTACTCAACTGCTCAAGATAGTTAAGACCAAAGCAGACTGTGAAGAGCTTCCAAAGGATCTCACAAAACTAGGAGAGTGGGCAACAAAATTGCAGATGCTTCAGAGGGGTAGCCAAGTTAGTCTGTAACTGGAAAAACTTGAAAACAATGACTAGTCTTGCAGCACAAAACATGTCGATGGTATCATGAACTTTCATGGGCACAGCCCACTTCTTCATATGAATAGAGTTATTAAAGGTCCAGTTTAAAAATAGATAGGTGATGGGGGGAGCTTTGCGTGGGCAGCCCCAAGGCGTGGCCCCTGCTGGGAGGGTGGCGTGGGGCGGCCACGGCTGGTGAGGCTGAGCCTGGAAGCCTTTTCTTCACAATTTGTGAGTGCGGCCCCTCCCCCGCCCGTTTGCCCCTCCCCGGCTGGCCACCCCCCCGCCCCTGTGCCCTCCCTGCAACTCCCCCTCCCCGGTCTTTCCCCAACAACTCCCCTGACTGTGAACCCCCCTTGCCCAGCTGTGCCCCTTCCCCAGCCTGTGTGCCCCTGCCCATTATTCCCCCAGAGGCGTGGGTTCGAATCCCACCCCAGACAGGGCCCTTGGTGGCTCTGCTTCTTGGGGGGGAGGGTATGTCTACACTAGCCCCCAGTTAGAACTAGGGAAGCTAATGTAGGCATTCAAAGTTGCAAATGAAGCCCAGGATTTAAATTCCCCGGGCTTTATTTGCATCTTCCTGTCCGGTCGCCATTTTGAAATTTCACTAGTCCGGACTAATTGCCCACAGCTACACGCGGCAGGGAGCCGGTAGTTCGAATTAAAGCCCTAATTTGAACTACCTGTTATTCCTCTTGCAAGGAGGTTTAATGGTAGTTCAAATTAGAGGCTTTAATTTGACCTACCAGCTCCCTGCCGCATGTAGCCGCAGGCAGTTAGTCTGGACTAGTGACATTTCAAAATGGAGACTAGACGGGAAGATGCAAATAAAGCCCAGGATATTTAAATCCCAGGCTTCATTTGCAACTTCGAATGCCTACATTAGCCTCCCTAGTTCGAACTAAGGGGCTAGTGTAGACATACCCTAAGAGATTTAAATCAAAGCTATTTAAATCAATCCACCCTTCTTCAGAGGCTGTTTGGTCCATCCCTGAAGGAGAAAGCACATGGCTGCGCTCATGGAATAGGTCCTAGGCTAGAGGGTTTTGTTGTCTGCTGCCTGTCTTGTTCTGGACAGTTGAGCTAGGGAGTTGAAACAAAAGTTCTCTTAATCCCTTTGAACTGTTTCATTGTATAGTGAGGCTGATTCTTGTCCATAGACACCAAGAGTTGGACAGTTTGTGTTGGGGTTGGAGTCTGAGTGATTATAAGGCGTCTAATAATAAAATCCTTTTGCAGAGTGAGGAGTGGGACTGGGACCCCAGCACTAAGTGATGTGAACAGCTGCATGCTTTGGAAGTCTTGAACTGGCTTGCTGTGGATGAACCTGCCCTCCCGTTGTCCTTGAATGGAGAAAAAAGGGGGAATCTCCCAATTTATGACAGAAAAAGAAGGGAAAGGGGGAGAAAAAAAGTACCTGTCAGTTGTAGTGCCAGTGCTAATGAGGCTAATTGAGTGGGCTGTAAGTGTCCCATACTTAGTTTTTGATGTCATTTGAGTGTTGAATACTAATACAATAAAATTAAAAAACCAACCTTTAACATTCAGCAATTGGGTAACAGAACAATAACTTATTTTTTGTGCAGCACTGGGGTCTACACTGTGGTTTCCTTTCCCCAGTTCCTGATCTAAGGACATATCTACACAGCAGCGTTATTTCAGAATAATGTCAGTTATTCCAAAATAATGTAGTGCGCGTCTACACAGCAAACCCGTTATTTCTAAATGAATTGGAAATAACAGGCTTCTTACTCCAACTTCTGTAAACCTCGTTGTATGAGGAGTAAGGGAAGTCAGATGAAGAGTACCCTATTTTGAAATAAGTGCTGTGTAGACAACGCAGTAATTAGTGTAGTTCAGGCTGTGTAGCCTATTTCAAGTTTAACCCTGCTGTGTAGATGTGCACTAAGACACATGACCTGTTTGGTGCATCTTGATATTGTGAAGAGCAGGACTTTAACAAGGTTAAAAAAAGAACTAGATGAATTCATGGAGGGTAGGTCCATTAATATTTATTAGCCAGGATGGGTAGGAATGGTTTGCCTAGCCTCTCTTCGTCAGGGGCTGGAAATGGATGACCGGAGAAGGATCACTTGATGATTCCCTGTTCTGTTCACTCCCTCTGAAGCATCTGGCATTGGCAACTGTTGCAGACAGGATACTGGGCTAGATGAGGGCAGGGGACTGGACTCAATGACCTCTCGAGGTCCCTTCCAGTCCTAGTATTCTATGATTCTATGGACCTTTGGTCGGGCCCAATGTGGCCACTCTTATGCTCTTATGCATTGTGTGATGGATCTTATTCAGAACCTGGGCAGCATGTCACACAAACCCAGTCTTCAAAATATGTCTGAATGACAGGCTCATCTGAGCCATGAAAATATTACAACAGCAGAGAATGTAATGGATGTTGAGTGTGTTCAGCACCTTGCAAGACTGGGTCCCTAGGTAATAAATACCCAGGATAAACCAATTCACCCAACTCCACTGACTGTTGGAGAGATGTGTTTGAAGTCAGTGAAGTTACACAAGAGAAGAATTGTGCCCTGCATGTTCAGTTGTGACTGGAGCTGGGCAGAAGGAGAACATTCGGAACTCTTGTCTCTTCACCGACAAGTCTGAAGGACTGCTTAACATAGTGAATGCTAGTGGGAAGGGGGTAGGTTTAGAAGACAAAATAAAAAAAGAACAAGTTAAAAATCACTTAGAAAAGTTAGATGCCTGCAAGTCACCAGGGCTTGATGAAATGCATCCTAGAATACTCAAGGAGCTGATAGAGGAGGTATCTGAGCCTCTAGCTATCTATCATCTTTGGAAAATCATGGGAGACAGGAGAGATTCCAGAAGACTGGAAAAGGGCAAATATAGTGCCCATCTATAAAAAGGGAAATAAGAACAACCCAGGAAACTACAGACCAGTTAGTTTAACTTCTGTGCCAGGGAAGATAATGGAGCAAGTAATTAAGGGAATCATCTGCAAACACTTGGAAGGTGGTAAGGCGATAGGGAACAGCCAGCATGGATTTATAAAGAACAAATCATGTCAAACCAATCTGATAGCTTTCTTTGATAGGATAATGAGTCTTGTGGATAAGGGAGAAGCAGTGGATGTGGTATACCTAGACTTTAGTAAGGCATTTGATATGGTCTTACATGATATTCTTATCAATAAACTAGGCAAATACAACTTAGGTGGTGCTCCTATAAGGTGGGTGCATAACTGGCTGGATAACCATACTCAGAGAGTAGTTATTAAGATATTTAAGAGTAGGTTAGATATCTATCAGGGATGGTCTAGACAGTACTGGTCCTGCAATGAGGGCAGGGACTGGACTCGATGACCTCTCATGACCTCGATGACAGAGCCTTCGAGTCCTAGTATTCTATGATTCTAACCACTGACCCATTATAGGTTTGAAAACCTGCCCGTAAAAAAGCCCATCTTGCTGCCAAATTAGCACTAATCCAGGAGTGGCCAGACAAAAAGCCAAAATAGCAATGGATACAGTGCAAAGAGCCGAGGGAAAAAATTGTCAAGCACAAAAAAAAAGCCTTTTTAAAAGCAGAGCATTGCCCTTTGAAGGTGGCCATTTTGAAGTCTGCACTCCATAACTCCAGCTCTGTCTCTTTCAGATAGAACACGCTGCCCTTTTCAGAGCCATGGGTGCAGGTGTGGAAGTTGCAATTTTTTCTTTGCAGAGCCGCATGCAGCTCGCGAGCTTTGGGTTGGCCACCACTGCACTAGTCTGACTCAGCTACCATAATGGAGTTGCTCTGTGTGTTGCAGGGGTAGATTTTCTTTGTAAAGACGACTCCCTATTCAATGCTATAACTGGAGCTCGTATTGCTCTGGGACTAATCAATCGCTGATCTGCGTATGGGACAGTCCAAGCTGATCGTCTGTAACATATTGGCATTTTCAGTAGTAGTAGAGGAATCCTCCAAGGACTCCTACCGCCACACCTGTGGTATGAGAGGAACATCCATCTGTGGAGAAAGGTATTGAACATGGCTTACATGGTGCTATACAGGACGACCCGCATTCCCCTTCTTCATTCCTTATGCATTTGAAAGACCAAGGACACTTTCATCAGGCTTTCTCCGTTCCTTTCCCAGCTCAGCCACTGGATTGGGCCAGGTCTACATTAGGCCCAGCAGCTCAACTTACGGCACACAGCTTACTGGCTTATTTTAAGCTGAGGTTGGTGGCATCCCCACAGTGGGGGGCCAATGGGAGCAAATGCTCCCATCGGCTTCCCTTACTCCTCATGAAAGGAGGAATACCAGATGCTGGCAGGGGCACCCTCTGAGTTTGATTTAGTGAGTCTTAATTAGACACCCTAAATCAAACTCCAGAAGCTCAATCACAGCAGTAGCAATCTTCCTTTTAGTGTAGACAAGGCCTCAGTGTTTGACCTTGGGCAAGCCAGCCGGGCTCTCTGTGGTCTAGTCTGCATAGCTGTAAGATGGGGACAATGCTACAGTCCTACCTCATGGGAATACTGTGGGGCTACATTCATGTTTATAAACTCCTTTGAGCCACAGAGAGAAATCTGTATAAAAGTGCCAAGTATTAAGAGTGTGAAATGCTCCACAACTCTGTGTGAATGGCTTTAGTCAATGTGCCTACATGCATTTGATAAATGGACAGGATTTCTGAACAGGATATGGCCAGTTACAGGAAAAGCTAGCAGCCAAGAGAAGGATTAATATCGACGTTTCTGGATGAGGAAAATAAAAGGCGTCATGTCTGGAGTCCTCAGTTATTAAGCACCCCCTACCTGTAGAATTAAAAACATGTTCAGTTTATAGATGCTACTGAAGATCCTTCTCACTAGCCTTTAGACTATCTTAAAAAAGCTGATTTGGGCACAATGGATTGTGTTTACTCCACTATTTCTGATATTTTTATGTACAGATCCAGGATTCAAGAAGCTCTTCAGATACACTTTACTTGATACTTGTGTAGAGAAGTGACAGAGATATTACTTTGCATACTCATTATTTGTCACCTACTACTCATATTGTGAGGATTGTCACCTAACTCCCCTATTTCTCCTCCCTAATGGAAGGGCTCCCCATCCAACCAAAAATTTGCAAGGTGTCCTGGTGTGACTGCCTTATTCACATGAGGACTGGTGACATGTTTTGTGAATATTCTTGTGGAAAAAAACCAAAGTTGCTTCTGCCCAGTTTAAATCGCACTGAAGCATGTGGTTATGGGAATGTTTCCATTGGCTTTACCTGCAAAGACCTTCTCTCTTCTTTTAACTCTTCGCAATAGTCGCTCTTGGTCCTTTACCCTAGGTGGGTGTTCAAAATTCTCACCTGAAGAAGGGAAAGATTATTTGCATGAAAGATCTATGGACACAGGAGGATTATTGTTCTTCTCTGGTATCAAGCACATACAGGGTATGTCTACACAGCAAAGTTATTTCAAGATACCAAAGGTATCCCGAAATAGCTACCCTGTGTCTTTCGAATGCATCCGCTATTTTGAAATATAGTGGAAGTGCTTTTTCACCATCCCTGTAAAACAGGGTCAGCTCAAGCCATTCCTGCGCCCCAGGCAGCAGGCGCATGACGTATGCGCCCCCCCTCCCTGGTGCACTGCGCACCTTACAGCTGCAATCGGGCACGCGGCGCCTGATGGCAGCTCTAAGGGGCGCTGCGCAACCCCCAGCCCCAGGCGCACAGCGCCTGATTGCAGCTCTAAGGGGCGCTGCGCAGCCAGGTGCATGGCGCCCCTTACAGCTGCCATCAAGTGCCTCCCATAGGTTGGTGCCCTGGGCAGCTGCCTGGCTAGCCCCCCCCCTATTTCGGCCCTGCCTGTAAACCTCATTCTACGAGGTGTAAGGAATGGCTCGAAATAGCGCTTTATTTTGAAAGTTGTTGCTGTGTAGAAAGCGCCAAATGACTAAATAAGCTATTTTGAAATAGACTCGAAATAAGCTATGCAAAGTGTGTACCTTATTTCGAGTTTTGAGTGCTGTGTAGACACACCCACATTCTCCTTTCATTAACATTCCCCAAATCCTCAACTGGGCTTTGTAAGCCCTCTTATTTGAGATGCCTTCAGAACACAGGACTGGAGGAACAAATGCAGAAGGGCCCATTTCAAAGGATCCCTTTTGAAAGACCGGAGGAGGCCTCAGGCTGAATGCAAGATAGTTTGTTTGCATTGGCCTTGTGTATCATGGCGTGTTACATACAAATACCATCAGGATTAAAGGTATTGAGAGATTATCCTGCTGAAATGTTTCTTGTATTCATGTTTCAGATTTTCAAAAGTGTTAATTATCCTAGGCATTAGAATGAGTAAAAAGAGCTTGATTTTCCTCTGATTCCGCCTGATTCTGTGATCTGATACAAAGTTTCTATGATTCCACCTGATTCTGTGATCTGATACAAAGTTCAAAGAGGCAATGGAAGTCCTTCCAATCCATTAGTTTTAGGTGAGGCCCTTGATGCTTTGTCCTCTTTGGAAGTCACTGCTATCTCGCTGGTAACATCACAATTGGTTGCTAAGCAGATGGTTATAATGTCAAAAACAGAGGAGTGTGATGTCTGGGTGAGGACTATACAGTGGGAATATGCGAATATTGAAGAAATCTGTACAAACCAACACAATTCTTGAGCTGACTACGACAGTGTTTATGGGAGGTGTTGAACATGGAAAGGGATAAAGATTGTTCTTATTCCACTGGTGAGCTATAGAACACATTTCAGTTTGAGATGGAGAGTAATGCTATGAAGCATCAAGTCGATTTGCATTGCATGCCTCACACTCTTGGATCAAAACCACTGCAACTTCTGATTTCAATGGACTAAGTCAAGAAATTCACTCACTGGACTTTCCAAAGCATCCCTCCTCAGGCTTCTGCCATGTGAGAATGGTCTCCAGCCAGCTGGGTTTGTAGAAGTCAGAGAATCCAGCCATACCACAGAGCATAACTGAGGAGAGGAGGAAGAAAAGGACATGATAAACCCACAGTTCAAACACTACAGTATCTTTATAAGATCAGCCTTTAGAAAGAAAGACACTCAAATATCCTTGACTCAGAGGATTCATAATCCTGCCATCCAGTCCTATTAGAAAGACAGCAATCTGACAACTTGTAAATTCCTTTGCCTTCAGAAGGGCACTCATACAAATAAGAGATTGGGGCAGAAGACAGATTAGGGAAATGATTAGATTAAATAGTTTAACTCCTGGCTAATGAAATATTTTTTCTAATGTCTTTTATCATTTAGTTTTAAATGTCCCAAACAGCATGTCTCCCATCACGAAAGCCAAAAAATACCCTGTACCCCAAACTCAAAATTGGATGTCAAAGACAGGCTTGTAAATCCATGGGGGAGGGGGCACCTAAACAAATTTACAGATGTGCAAAACACACTGAAGTCATTGTATGCCGTGTTTCACAGCCATATTGGCTCCGGGACCAACTTTTGTTGATGTGAGAGATTAGTGTTCCAATTTACAAAGAGTTGATGAAGAAGAGCTAAAGTTTGTCTCTCCTATCAACAGATGTTGGTACAATAAAAGCTATTCCCTTACCCACCTTGTCTCATTAAATGCATTGTCAGACAGAAGTTCCCACTGGCTTCCATCTGACAGTTTATTGAATACTATTGACTAAGGGTACGTCTAGACTTCCCTCTAAAATTGAAATAAGTTATGCAATTTGCACCATGCAAATTGTGTATCTTATTTCGATTTTATTTCAAAATAGGCTATTTCGAAATTTGGTGTGGCTACACGGCACCAAATTTTGAAAAAGCACTATTTTGAGACATCCCTTATTTTTTGTGGAATTAGGTTTAAAGGGATGCCAAAATTATTTCGAAATAGTGGACGAGTTCCTTGGACGTGGGGTAGTTATTTTGGGATACCTCTGGTATCCTGAAACAGCCTTGAAGTCTAGACATACATAAGAACATAACAACGGCCATACTGGGTCAGACCAAAGGTCCATCCAGACCAGTAGCCTGTCTACCGACAGTGGCCAATCCCAGGTGCCCCAGAGGGAGTGAACTGAACAGGTACTGATCAAGCGATCTCTCTCCTGCCATCCATCTCCACCCTCTGACAAACAGAGGCTAGGGACAGCATTCCTTACCCATCCTGGCTAATAGCCATTAATGGACTTAACCTCCATGAATTTATCTAGTTCTCTTTTAAACCCTGTTATAGTCCTAGACTTCACAACCTCCTCAGGCAAGGAGTTCCACAGATTGACTATGTGCTGTGTGAAGAAGAACTTCCCCATATTTGTGTTAAACCTGCTGCCCATTAGTTCCATTTGATGGCCCCTAGTTCTTGTATTATGGGAACAAGTACAGTAAACTTCCGATAATCCAGCACCTTTGGGACCTACGGGGTGCCGGATTTTTGGATATGCCGGAGTATCAGCAGGTACTCCGGAAGGGGGGCTGTCAGGGGTCTGGGAGGGGGGGGGGTCAGTGGGAAATGGCACGGCATGGGTCAAACCCTCCATCGTTTTGTAGAAAGGTGGGGGAAGCCCCACACAGTCGCCGGTGACAGGCCAGCTGGGGCTGCAAGCGACAGCGGTGACTTGGGGAAGCAGCAGGGCAGAGCAGCTGGGGTGCTGCTGGGTTGGTCCTGCAGTGCCACCCCTCACCTGAACGGCGCTGTGGGACCAACCCGGCAGCACCCCAGCTGCTCTGCCCCGCAGCTTCCCCAAGTCCACCGCTCATCAGTTTCAGCAGTGGCAGCTGCGCGGAGCAGAGCAGCTGGGGTGCTGCCGGGAGCTGAGCAGGGAGGTGAGAGGTGGCGCTTCAGGACCAACCTGGCAGCACCCCAGCTGCTCTGCTCTGTGCCTCTTCCCCAAGTCCACTACTGGTCAGCTTCAGCAGTGGCAGCAGCGGACTTGGGGAGGCGGTGCGGAGCAGCTCCAATTGTCCAGCTGGCTGGAGCACTTCCAGGTTCCAGTTGGTGCCAGACTATCGGGAGTGCCGGACCACTGGATGCCAGACAATTGGAGTTTTACTGTAAATAACTTTTCCTTATTCACTTTCTCCACACCACTCATGATTTTATAGACCTCTATCATACCTCCTCTTTAACCTCTCCTCATATGGGACCCGTTCCAAACTCCTTATCATTTTAGTTGCCCTTCTCTGAACCTTTTCTAATGCCAGTGTATCTTTTTTGAGATGGGGAGACCACATCTGTATGCAGTATTCAAGATGTGGGCGTACCATGGATTTATATAAGGGCAATAAGATATTCTCCTTCTTATTCTCTATCCCTTTTTTAATGATTCCTAACATCCTGTTTGCGTTTTTGTCTGCGCTGTACACTGACTGGACATCTTCAGAGAACTATCCACGATGACTCCAAGATCTCTTTCCTGATTAGTTGTAGCTAAATTAGCCTCCATCATATTGTATGTATAGTTGGGGTTATTTTTTCCAGTGTGCATTACTTTACATTTATCCACATTAAATTTCATTTGCCATTTCGTTTCCCAATCACTTAGTTTTGTGAGATCTTTTTGAAGTTCTTCACAGTCTGCTTCTGTCTTGACTAGCTTAAACAGTTTAGTATCGTCTGCAAACTTTGCCGCCTCACTGTTTACCCCTTTCTCCAGATCATTTATGAATAAGTTGAATAGGACTGGTCCTAGGACTGACCCTTGGGGGACCCCACTACTTACCCTTCTCCATTCTGAAAATTTACAATTTATTCCTACTCTTTGTTTCCTGTCTTTTAACCAGTTCTCAATCCAAGAAAGGACCTTCCCTCTTATCCCATGACAACTTAATTTATGTACGAGCCTTTGGTGAGGGAAATCTAAGTACAGGCAGTCCCCGGGTTACGTACAAGATAGGGACTGTAGGTTTGTTCTTAAGTTGAATTTGTATGTAAGTCGGAACTGGTACATATTGTAGGGGAAACTCTAGCCAAACATTTTTTTTAGTTTTGGATAGCATAGGGAAAGGTTAACTCCCCTCTAATGTTTGTTTTGCTGTCTGTTCCCCTGTTCAGAAGATTTCACATCTATTTCTGTCCCTGTGACAAACTCAGGACTAAAGGAGTAACTCATCAAATACCAAACAGCTCTGCACCATGCTTTGAGCTAATAGCTTTATTTCCACACACCACCCAGGGTTCTAGGAGGAGGGTCCTTTTTTTGCTAACACAATGAGGCCAGCACTTTGTTTGTTTTGGTGGAGTCTTTGTTTGCCCAGGGAGCCCAGCATGTATAGGGGGAGGAGGGGCGGAGAGGCTGCTTTTGTCTGCTGTTCGGCAGCCTGTTGCTCAGGGGAGGGGGCAGCCTGTTGCTGGCAGGGGGGGAGGCGTGCAGGATGCGAGGCCGCAGGGGGGGGGGAGGGGGGCAGCGGGCGTGGGGAGGCACTTTTCCTCTGCCCGGCAGCTCTGCGGGATCCCTGTCCCTGTGGCCAGCTGCTGCAGGCAGAGGCCAGTTGGAGCCGGCCGAAGAGGAGGAGGAGGTGGATTCTAGGACCCAGGTGAGCGAGCCCCGGGGACGCTGCTGCGTTCCGGGAGCCCGGCATGTATAGAGGGGAGGAGGGGCAGAGAGGCTGCTTTTGTCTGTTCGGCAGCCTGTTGCTCAGGGGAGGGGGCAGCGGGCGTGGGGAGGCACTTTTCCTCTGCCCGGCAGCTCTGTGGGACCCCAGTCGGAGCCGGCCCGAGGAGGAGGAGGATCCTAGGACCCAGGTGAGCGAGCCCCGGGAATGCTGCTGCGCATGTGCAGGAGTTGCCTCACCCCGTTCGTATCTAGGGATCCGACGTAAGTCGGATCCACGTAAGTAGGGGACTGCCTGTACACTATATCTACTGGATCCCTCTTGTCCACATGTATGTTGACCCATTCAAAGAACTCCAATAGATTAGTAAGACATGATTTCCCTTTACAGAAACGATGTTGACTTTTGCCCAACAAATTATGTTCTTTTATGTGTCTGACAATTTTATTCTTTACTATAGTTTCAACTAATTTTCTTGGTACTGACCTTAGACTTACCGGTCTGTAATTGCTGGGATTGCCTATAGAGCCCTTTTAAAATATTGGCGTTACATTAGCTATTTTAAATCAGAAACAGATAAAAAGGATAGGTTACAAACCATAGTTAATAGTGCCACAATTTCACATTTGAGTTCTTTCAGAACTCTTGGGTGAATGCCATCCGGTCCCGGTGACTTGTTACTGTTAAATTTATCAATTAATTCCAAAACCTCCTCTAATGACACTTCAGTCTGTGACAAGTCCTCAGATTTGTCACCTACAAAGGACGGGCCAGGTTTGGGAAACTCTCTAACATCCTCAGCCGTGAAGACTGAAGCAAAGAATTCATTTAGTTTCCCCACAATGACTTTATCATCTTTAAGTGCTCCTTTTGTATCTCGATTGTCCAGAGGCCCCACTGGTTGTTTAGCAGGCTTCCTGCTTCTGATGTACTTAAAAAACATTTTTATTATTACTTTTTCAGTTTTTGGCTAGCTGTTCTTCAAACTCCTTTTTGGCTTTTCTTATTACATTTTTACACTTAATTTGGCAGTGTTTATGCTCCTTTCTATTTACCTCACTAGGATTTGACTTCCACTTTTTAAAAGATGCCTTTTTATCTCTCACTGCTTCTTTTACATGGTTGTTAAGCCATGGTGGCTCTTTTTTAGTTCTACTTTTTTTTTTTAATTTGGGGTACACATTTAAGTTGGGCCTCTATTATGGTGTCTTTGAAAAGTGTCCATGCAGCTTGCAGGGATTTTACTTTAGTCACTGTACCTTTTAATTTCTGTTTAACTAACCTCCTCATTTTTGCATAGTTCCCCTCTTTTAAATTAAATGACACAGTGTTGGGCTGCTGAGGTGTTCTTCCCACCACAGGAATGTTAAATGTTATTATATTATGGTCACTGTTTCCAAGCAGTCCTGTTATAGTTACCTCTTGAACCAGATCCTGTGCGCCACTCGAGAATTGCTGCTGCCCTAGTGGGATCCTGTACTGCTGCTCCAAGAAGCAGTCATTTAAGGTATCAAGAAAGTTTGTCTCTGCATCTTGTCCTGAGGTGATGTGTACTCAGTCAATATGGGAATAGTTGAAATCCCCCACTATTATTGAGTTCTTTATTTTGATAGCCTCTCTAATCTCCCTTAGCATTTCATAGTCACTGTTACTGTCCTGGTCAGGTGGTCGATAACAGATCCCTACTGTTATATTCTTATTAGAAGAGCAGGGAATTACTATCCATAGCGATTCTATTGAACATGTTGATTCATTTAAGATTTTTACTTCATTTGATTCTAAATTTTCTTTCACATATAGTGCCACTCCCCCACCTGCATGACCTATACCTTAGATGCATAAATCCCAGAGTTGAAATTGCTGCCCTTCAGTTTATAGTCACTGCATATAACAGAAGGACATAAGCTTATTCTACTTCTGCATGTCATCTAGTTATGATAAGGGAAGAAATGCAGACGGTAACATACTAGCTAAATAACCATTCATGACACTTTATATGGAGTATGGTTCACTTCTTTAGCATAACTAATATTTTCTGTAACCTTAGATTAATGTTTCATCACTGCTGGGATAAAAAACAGGTTTATCATCATATGTCAGAATCTGCTCTGCTGTTGCTTCATTATGATTAGGTTACATACTATTTTCCATAAAGAGGTCTCGAGAGGGAAACTGGAACCCATTGCTTTCGATCATCAGGTTTATTTTCATCATGCTAGCACAGAAAATATTCTTGTAATATTGGGATCTCTGGAACAGACGATCTGAGCATCCTTTCTGGGTACAGAAGAAAACCAGGTTATTGTATTGTATTTTAATACATTCATTGTTAAAAAGAATCACATTGGAGTAGGGAGGCTGAGATCAGATAGATCTGATTTTGGATTTAAACACTGCAAGATAATTTAGCCTGGGCATCTTTACTAATGCAAAGGGGACAGAAAGGGCACACTTTTCTACACCCTGGAATGATCTGGCCATTGGAAGTACAGAGTGAGCATCAGTCCATCAGCACAAGAGAGATGATACTCTCAACCAGCATGTTGTCATGGCTATCTGTAGCCAGACGTGAACCCCCATTTTAACATCCATCTTTGTCTGCTTGAAAGCATGCAGGGCACATAAGAGCAGAAAACAGCATGATCTTTGAAAACCTTGGAGCAGGAGGTTCAGATATACTGGCTCAGTGACCATGGACAACTGTAAGCAGAGATAAGAGGGTGGTCAAACTAAGAGGCTGCACAAAAGTGTCCTTGACTTAACCCATTTTGATACGAACACACAGCAGTCCACGGGGGGAGGAATCTCCCGCCCAACAAGAACATCCGGCACTCCTAATTTAGCTATCTTCATCTCTTACAAGTGTAAATTAACTTGAAACTTGTTTGTAAGAACTGGCGCCACAAAACGGACCAGTACAATTTGGCATCTTAAGATAAGAAAGAGAATATTGGCCCCCAGGGGTATAAAGATGAGTCCAGCAGCACACCTATTTTGTGTGTCAATCTACCACCTATCTGCTGGTCGGGTTTGGTGTTTGACCTCCCGAGGTTCCAGAGGGGACGCCCACCTCGTATTCATCTTTCTGACACGCTGGAGTCGAGAGGCACAGAAGGGGGTAAAAATTGTACCTGGATGTGGTCCTTTGTTTAAGTATATATATACATAGTGTTAGAGCTCTTTAAAGATTAAGCTGTCACTTGGTACCATTATTTCTATTTTCTATCTTTACCTTTTCCTGTAATCATTTTTAAGACCTATATATATATATTTGCTAGCATTTAAGAAATAGAGCAATAGCCATTGTAACCATATGATGTATAAGCTTCTTTAATAAACCTGTAACTGTTTAAGCTTTAACCTGACTCCTTCAGTTGCTGTAATAGAACCAAGCACAATTTAAAAGAACTTCAGCCGGTCATAAAGGGACAGACATAGGGAGAGCTTGGGCGTTTGGATCTGTGTTACTCCCAAGTGACAAGATCCGTTGGGGCACCTTTTCAGCCTTTCCTAGGCTGCCCACTGCGAAGGAACCCCTGTGTTCTAGCAGCTAAAATCTAAGGGGTAATAAGCCCTTCCTATATAACGGGGCATCTGTTGGCCTGCTGGCCACCCTCTGCAATGGGACCCCGGTCCTAGCAGTAAAGACACGGACGTTAACCCTTTTCTCGGAAACATACACACACACACTGCCCTGACTGTCGGCTGACACTATCACTTATAATTATACCAAGACATGCATCAGTTGCCCTGAGCCTAATTACAGTTGTTTTAAATATTGTTATACTTGAGCAACCAAGAGCTTGTCTCCACTGAGGAATGGATTGATGCTGCAGGGATTGATTTAGAGGGTCTAGTGAAGACCCACCAAATCAACCGCTAATCACTTTTCTGTCGACTCTGGTACTCCACTGGAACAAGGTTAGAAGAGGGACTCAACAGAAAGTTTCTTTTGTCAACCCAGCACAGTGTGGGCCCCACAGTAAGTAGAATTAAGCTGTGTTGACTTGAGTTACATTGGTAATGTAACTCTAATTGCACAGCTTAGGCCAAGTCTACACTAAAAGGGAAAGTCAAATCAAGATACGTGACTCCAACTACGTTAATTACGTAGCTGGAGTCAATGTACCTTGTTTCGAGTCTCCCTGCCATCCCCACAATGGGAGGGCTATGGGAGCAAACACTCCCATTGTTTTTCCTTACTCCTCACAGAAGTAGGAGTACCGGCCATCTATGGGGACCCCCTCTGAGTTTGATTGAGCGACTTTTAACTAGACTCACTAAACCGAACTCCGGAAGATCGATCACAGCAGTGTCAATCTTCCATTTAGTGAAAACATGAACTGAGATCAGCCTGTCCCCGTAGTGTCGACCTACCCCAAGTCTTAAAAACTGAGGTGCTGAATGAATTATGGCTGTAATGGCAGTGGGGGCTGCCCTGACCATCAGTAGCTGCTCCACAAAGCCTGAGAAGAATATCCCCACCATGCAAATCCCCAGCACCAAGCCAAGATGCTTGAAGTAGACAGTAAGGAGTAAAATTGCCTAATAATGGGAAGCTGAACTGTGAAGGCCAGGGGAAAACATCAGATTAAAACATACAGGTGCATTCCCTGGTGCCTTATGCAGCACTCCAGAATTTAGGGCAGCTGTGTTTGAAGGGCAACATCAGGCTACACACATTTGGTAGAATCTCATCCCTCTCTGCCACATGTTAAGTATCTTCTTGTCCGACATGATCCACTAAAATGATGAGCTGCCTCCCAGACCAATCAGAGTAGAGGCTGAGATGGGCAGCATGTGATCCCCCTGTTTGTCCCCAGACACACACAAATGAGTAACTGAAGCAGGTTGCCCTCATCATCCAAGTCTAACCCCACCATGAGTCTGTATTCCCCACTCATCTTCCTTCACCACTCCTGTGCTGTACCAGACGAGCCTCACTCAGGGTCCTCCTCTCTCTTGCCTCCATCCAAATTCTTCCACTTTAATAACGCTGGAATGAAAACGATATGGCAGTATCCACCCCAGAACTAAACCAATGTACTCTCCTATAGCCTTTCCATACTGGTTCTCCCTCCTTTCCCTCTTAGCTCTTTCCAAAGTCCATCAGAGCTTCTTTCCTACAGAAACAGATGTTGAATTTTCTGCTTGTTGCTGAAGTCCAATGTAGCAATTGGCCATCTTAGTATATCTAGAAACCCTATCAATAAACTGTGTAGGACAATGTCTTCTGAACAAGTTTGACCTGTTACCTCCACATATCCAATATTTCACTCATAGCTATATCTTGTATGTCCATTACCATCCTGCTTTCTCCCCTCCTTCCCTATTTCTCTCTGGAGTCATTGCTCCTAACTGTCTGTCCCCGCCATCTTGTACATCCAGGTCAGCCCCTTTACTTCCCATTGCCACTTCTGTTGCAATTCTAACTAATAGGAGAGCAAAGCCACAATCAACAAACACTTCAAGTCCACTCTGCCACATCCCCATGTTGTATCATGTATATTTCTCCTGTGATGGCTGCTAACCCTAATCTGGGCACTTACCGCATCTGCAAACAAAAAGTAGAAAAGCTGATGTGACAGGCAATAATCTGAGCATCCAGACATTGTCATGATTTTCCTACAGGCCTTGGTGACAATGCAGGAACTGCCATTATCTTTCCTGTTGAATAAGCAGGACAACAGTCACGAATAGTTTAAGTGTCTGAAGACAAGACTCCGGTAACTAAATGTACAGGTGTATTCTCTTCTCAGGGTGTATGTGGAAGAGTGAAACTCCCACACATCACTTAGAACATAAGAATGGCCATACTGAGTCAGATCAACAGTCCATCTAGTCCAGTATCCTGTCTTCCAACAGTGGCCAATGCCAGATGCTCCAGGAAGAGGGAACACAATAAGTAATCATCATGTGATCCCTCTCCTGCATGTATTTTATGAATGTGAATGCAGGTTAAAGAGTAGGGAAGGAGTGTCCCAGAGACTAGAAATGGTCAAAGATTATCTGTTGATAAGGAATAAAACTCACCAAGTTCCAAGCAAATATGCAAAGCATTTATCACTCATTTCCTCTGTAAAGCAATTGATGTTGTCAAATGTAGAGTATGCAAAAGAAGAGTCTGTTTGGTTCCACAAATGAGGAAGAATCCAAAAATGTAGTTCTAGGGTTGGTTGAAATTCTGAAAGCCAATCAAAGCAGAAAGTCCATAAATAATGAAGTGGCAGCAAGAGCGACACAGCACTTTCCTAGTTATTCAACCTTTCTGCCTTCTGGCCTGCATTAACAATAGCAGAACATATGGTTAATAGCGTACTATGGAGGGTTTTCCCCGTGGCATGGGGGATCAGATACACTCCATATGCATCCCTTGAAAGATCTATGCTTCAGATGAGCCATTTCCTGTGAGATACTATACCACAGAATTATGCACTCTCTTGATGTCCAAATCGCTGGGTACAAGGTTAATCCATCAAGTCAGTCATGACCGGACACAATGACAGGAATGTATTTGGAATGATTTTGAACTATTACTTTGGGGGATGCAATAAATCAAGTCTAGAAAAGTCTTCTGGTTTTTAACAAGCGTTAAAAGGCTATGCACCTGACAGTTTGGAGATGACACAGCTAGACAAGCCATGAAACAGGCAGTGGATTTAGCATGAGTGACTTTGAAGAAAACATTATCAGAACCTCAGTGAATTTTCCAGGGCCACACAATAAACCAGTGCAAACCGTTCCCTTTCTAGCGATTAAATACCCTCCTTCCCCACGTATCTACTGGGATACAATACACAGGAGATGCCGCTCTGTCTCTGATAAGTGCCCTGTTCCTATGCAGAAGATATACCATGTGCTTTATAAGGCAAAACAGATGGGGGACACATTTCAGTATAAACACTTGCGGCATTACATTAAGTGCCCTTTTGCACCATCCCATTGGAATTGATGCCACTTCAATTTTACCTTTGAAATACTCTGGGTCGCTGTGCCCAAAAGAAAGAGCTGCTTTTTCAGTCAGAGAAGACAACTTCTTCACCAGCCTTTTGACTTGGGCCTGCTGAGACAGTAATTCACGTTCTGAGGGCCATTTCTCCAGGGCTCCTTTCAAATGAACTGCAGAAAGACAATGAGGTGTAGTGAATGATCACAGCCTTTAGGAGCTTGTGTATGTACATTAGTAACCTGATTGGACTTGTGACAACTTCCCCAGTTGGTCAGCAGATACTTTGCCAAGCTGTATTATCACACTGTGTGTGAACTCTTCCTCTCTGTTGAATAGTCACTAAGATCCAGGAACCTATCGCTGCTACCTTGGGAGAAGATGGGAGAAAATAAAGCAGGGCCCTCGGATACCCTGGGGTGAAAAGCATGATGTTATTTGGCAGGTGTCAGCAGGTGGCACTGTTGCACATAGTCTTGCATGGGTTGTGTGTATGTGCGAGCAACTGTTCAGTCTGGGGAGGACAAGCTGTGTTAGTCTTTGATAATGCAAGATTCTGTGTGGGGGCAGGTGTTTTTGGAGAGGGAGTTGAGGGAAAGTTTGCTTTCCAACATATGCTCTGTTTAGAATCAACTGTTGCTCCTTGGAAACCAACCATTGGGAGTTAGTCTTAGATTCCTGGAAGGAGGGATTGCTCTGCATGCTGTTTGACCATCTCTGTCCCAGGACTCACTATAGCAGGTAAGTAAAACAAATCACACTTAGACTATATCCAGGCTCCATGCCACTTGTTTTTACTCCACTGTGAAAAGCCCAGACATCCCCTACCATATGATGGAGGAAGGTTACTAATGCCAGAGCAGGACACTGGTGATTAAAGATAGAGGCTATGCTGGCTGCTCAGACAGAGGGAGAAGGACCAACTGTGAACGCTCTTAACATGTTCAAGGATTCCTTGCTGCCAGAAGCTTTTAATCTGCCTCAGAGATAGGGCAGCCCAGACTCACACTTGGTCCTTCGGTGGGAGCAGTATCCAGGGTCAGAAAAGACATGGTAATATAGGGGGTATTTGAGGGAATGAGATAAGGCCCCACTTCCACGCCACCCCCTCTGCTGAGGCCCCACCCTCACACTCTCTCTTCCCGCCCCTGCTCCAGTCCCCCACCCAGGCCCCCACCTGCCCGCCAATCGCTGCTCTCCACTCTCCTTGAAGTGTCCCCGGAACAAGGCCATGTGCGGCCTGCACAGCGGGCCCTGTCTCACACGGGCCCTGAGGTGCCCAGGGGACCATGCTTCCTGCTCCCCCCTCCGTCCCACGGACAAACAGGCAAGGGAAGTGTCTGGCCACACTGGTATCCCATGGGCAGGAGAGGCAGGGCTGGCTTTATGAAGTGCGAGGCCCAATTTGAACCGTTTTGGTGGCCCCTCCCCCCCGGATTTTTTGTTGAGGGAAAAAAAAACCCCACAACAAACCACAACCACACACAAATATCACATCAAGTAGATCTGATCAAAATGTATATCTGAACATTTAAAAAAAAATGCCATCCTTTATTATGCAAAATTTTACACAAAAATAAATCAGTTGCCTTAAGTTGGGCTTGTTTAGTTTGGAAAAGACGATTAAGGGGGGACATGATAGCAGTTTTCAAATATCTAAAAGGGTGTCACAAGGAGGAAGGAGAAAATTTGTTCTTCTTGGTTTCTGAGGACAGGACAAGGAGTAATGGGCTTAAAGTGCAGCAAGGGAGGTTTAGATTGGACATTAGGGAAAAATTCCTAACTGTCAGGGTGGTCAAATATTGGAATAAATTGCCAAGGGAGGTGGTGGAATCTCCCTCTCTGGAGATATTTAAGAACAGGTTAGATAGACATCTGTTAGGGATGGTGTAGACGGAGCTTGGTCCTGCCTTGAGGGCGGGGGGCTGGACTCGATGACCTCTCGAGGTCCCTTCCAGTCCTATGATTCTATGATTCTAAGTGTAGGTCAAATATTTTCAATTGCAAACTATCCAATTTTTCAATAAAGTTTAAAGTTTGATTTTTAAAAAGTTACCAGAGAGCATTGCAGTTTTCTGTTCTATTGATTTACTTTTTAAATAGCAAAAATGAAGTCTTTGTTAAGAAAGTTCAGTTCTGTGGTCAAATTCCAGTCCTTAGTGATTTCAGCATCAATGATTTCACTAGGTAATATGGTACCTCACCACCATTGCCTCCTTTGCACTGCACTTCAACACATATTGCCTGCATGTTGAGTCCAAGGTCAGTCTACACAAGATTTTATCAAAGATTTTTGCTCAAGCGATCACTGAGACAAGACAAGGACTCTCAATTGATTCTAGTCAGCTCTGCCTTTAAACACTGGATGTAAAGTATCAGATATAATTGAGGACTCCCAAATAGACTCTACACCACCAGAAATAAAACCTGTTTCCATCTTCTGTGACTTTCAATTAGATGTGACTCACTATCCTCTGCTTAGTGTTCAAGTTATGGTAGACCCTAAGCCAGGTCATATTAAGTTCAGGTCTTTTAATCATACAATATGGATTACAACATTTCATTCTCCCAATCCAAGTCTTAAGTGAATTTCAACCCAAAAGAGCCAAAATTGATCACCTTGAGTCAGCAAGTGTGTCTACTGATCTCTGTGGCAAAGTAAGTTGTCTATATAAATAAGGTTTGCTCGTGAAGCCTTTTCCTATAGTTGATTAACAGATGGCAGTAGATAGCTCATTCAGACCACTGGCTGATAATAGTTAGTCACCCTGACCAGTCATTAATCAGAGTCATGGACTCACCCTACTCTCCATTGTCTCTATGATTCTCTGATGACCTGCGACAAAAAAGGAGGGTGGAAAGGGAAACTGAAGGGAGAGACCTCTCTAAATTCACCAGTCAAAGAGCAGTATTGCCAACCCCAAAATCACAAGGAACACCTACACAAAGTTATGAGAATGGTCTACAAATCATAAGATTTTAAAAAAATAAAACGTTGGATTTTTATTGGCCTTTTGTTTCTTGAGTATTTAGGGTTTATGTTTTAAAGCTTTCCTCCTTATCTGTAAGGCCCAGAAGAATAGAGAACTTTTTTTTAAATGAAAGCTGAGATTCCTACATAATCAATTGACGCCAGACCTTTAGAAAAACACCAAATGTTTTGAAACTCATGGTAAAACAATGGAAGAATTCTTGTGAGCCCATGCTTTGCCCACAGTATAAATAAAAAAAAAACACACACAATATCTTCCCCACTAAACATCCTAATGAGATACTGCAAATGGTGAACTGAATTCAACAGCTCCTGATATGAACAGGTATCAACCTAGTTTTTCATATTTGAGATGGGTTACCAGGAATCATACATGACAATATGAAATCTTTGCACTCTCAAGTCAGCCTATTCACAAAGCACCTATAATTGTGATCCATGCATTTATTGGATAGTGAAAGAGAAAGGAGGGGAATTTGTGTAGATAAATGTTCAAATTAAAAAAAAAAAGTCTGAAGGAATTAGAACTGGGAGCCTACATCTCATGTTCAGAATTGACTAGGACACTTATGACCAGATTTTCAAAGGTGTGGAAAGATCAGATAGATATATTTGAAGATCCGAGTTGGCAACTGTCTCTTTAGGAGCTTAATTACCTTTGAAAATCTGAGCTTAGATTTCCAGGTCCAATTTTCAAATATGACTTTAGTCACTCAAGTGCTTTTGAAAATTTTAACTGGGGGCCTAAAGGCAGGAGATATGGTATTCCTTTTAAAAACTTGTGACATATATTTTTAACTAAATTTTATATTATTTTTTTCCCAAGGGCAACTAACCCCTCCGGCCCCCTCACTATGCCACTGCCCCCCCTCCTGCAGATCTATCATCTTATGCATTTGCAAGATCTGTGAGAGCCGTCCCATGAATCTGCAGTTAGTGTCTGTGGCGCCTGCTTTTGAGTGGTGTCTCAATGCTGCCACTTTCACCTCCAAAGACGGGGCTTCCCAAAGCAGGCCCTTGTTGCAGACTCCCAAGGCATCCACAGGTCTAGTCTCCTTTCAATGGGCCCACTTCCCAGGGCTCATTGATCTTGGATCTGGCTTCCATCCCCTCTCTAGCCCCCATCAGAACTACTGTGCCCTCCTGGCTTAGGAAAGGAATAAACAGGAGGATTGGAAATTAACCCGCCCAGTCTCACATCCCCTAGGCAGGGAATGAGCCATCTACATTAGGCCCCAGCTGGAGTATCATGTCCAGTTCTGGGCGCCACATTTCAGGAAATGTGGAGAAACTGGAGAAAGTCCAGAGAAAATCGACACAAATGATGAAAGGTCCAGAGAACATGAGATATGAGGCAAGGCTGAAGAAATTGGCCTTTTTTACCTTGGAAAAGAGAAGACCGAAAAGGGACAGGAGAGCAGCTTTCAAGTATCTAAAATAATATCATAAGGAGGAGGAAGAAAAATTGTTCTGCTTCGCCTCTGAGGTTAGGATGAGAAGCAATGGGCTTAAATTGCAGATATTTAAGACCAGGTTAGACAGACACCTGTCAGGGATGAGCTAGGGCTACTCAACTTTGGAAGCCCCAGGGGCCACACTGATACTTACAGAACATGCTGAGGGCCTCAACTTACGTGTGGTTGCATATGCAAGCAAATATATACAAATAGCTTCTCTCACACTGACAGGCATGAATGCAAAGATGAAGGCAAGACTACACAACACACAGGCCCCATTTAAGTCAGTTCTGCTGATATTAATAAAATGCAGTGTTTACCCGATTTCTACCCATGTGACAGCACTTTTCATGAGCAATGACAGTCCAAGAATTTAACTACTAAAACACATATGAACAGAAGATCATTACACTGACTACATTTGTTTTGGCTCCCACTCGCCAGCCACGTGCTGATCCCCACATAAACCCAAACTGCAGCGTGGGGCGCAAACAAACTGGCTGTGGGCAGCATACCATGTTAGTAATAAATATTTTATAAACCTTTACCTTTTCTCTCTGCTGCCATGTCTCCTCTCCTTGCTCCATCATCTCCCCTGGTGGCTGCTGCCCCCCAACTCCTCACCGTCCTCTGCTGTCCTGACTCCTGCCCTTCTCACTGCCCTCAGCCCTCCTGAGACCTGCCCCCCTCCGCCAGCCCTTCTCTCCCCCCTGTGCCCACTCCTCCAGTAGCCTCACACTAATCAGGTGAGTTATCCCTCTTCTAACACCTCCCTCTACACACCTGCCCTGCCTCTCTCCTCTGATGCTGGTCCCTCCCCTGCAGGTGTCTGCCCTTCTGCTTCATGCCCGGAATCCCCTAGCACCTGCACCTTCCCTTAGCCCTGCATCCTCCTGGTGCTTCCCCCTTCCTTCACTTCCCGTGCCCCCTCTGCCCTCTTTTTCCCTGATGCCCACCCCCTCACCACCCTCTGCCCCATTCCCCTCCTCCCCCTGTGCCCTCACACGTCTTGCTCCATCCCCACCTTTCTCATGCCCACCCCTTCTTTCAAGCCTTCTCCCACCACCTTCCCCTTTAGCCCCCAATGCCCTTCCCCTCTCCTCTCCCCATATCACCTTATCCAGGCCCTGAGGTACCAGCTCAAGGGTGAGGGTGATCGTGCTGGCCATCTCCTCCAGCTCGTCCTCGTGCTCTTGTTCCACCTGGCCAGGAAGCCCCGGGTGAGTGACGATAGGTGTCTCTAGCCCCGAGTCGACAGCTAGGGGTGGCAAAGGGCCTGCACCCTCCTCCCCAAGATGCGGTGGAGCTCGTCGGAACAGGGGCAGGAATGGGGTCCTGCCCCGGAGCGAGAGCTGCACTCCCTGACCCTGCCGGAGCTCTTTGACCTTGCTCCTGACTTGCTCAAGGCTCCGGGGGTGGTGTCCTCTCGTGGCCAGGGCCTCGACCATCCAGCCATAGATGTTGGTATTTCGACGTCTGGAGTGGAGATCCTGCAGGGTCTCCTCCTCCCCCCAGACATCTAGGAGGGCCAGGATCTCCACCCCAGACCACGATGGGACATGCCTTTTGGTGCTCTTGGCAGGCTCCTGGGAGCCCCGTGCATGCTCCCTATGAAGGCCACTGGGCTCTCGGGGGGGGGGGGGGGGGGGGGGCAGATTGAGGCTGGGCCATAACTCTGCAGCAGTGTGGCAGTCAGAGCCATGCAGTAAGTGCAGCTCCCAGGGCCAGCTTCCTGCCACAGGGCTTGTCCTGGGTGCTTGCAGCTTTAAGAACTGGCAGGAGACAGGAACTACAGAGTTTTTATTAGTTTGGACAGTGGCCACCAGGCATAGGCGTGCACAGCACATTTCAGTAGGGTGTGCACTCGGGGAATTTTTTTTTAAAGGCGAACATTTATTGAATACTCAGTCATAAAGGACATTATTTTTTATTCATCAATCAAACTAAAGAAACTAAAACTGAACTAAACTTAATTTTTTTTAAATTAACAACTAAACTTTACTTTAAAAATACAAACTTAAAAAATGAGACACAAAATAGCAAATTTTTGCTGCAGTGATAACCAGGCGTATACAAAGATTCACTCAATTTTCATGATCTTTATCTTTAACCAGATAATGAGCTAACCCAAACTGACTAAAACAGATTAAGGTTTCTTCATCTTCCTGTCCTAGAGAATGAGACGTTGCACACCAGGTGTTATGGACTTAAATTCCTCAATCACATCATTGTAATAAACTGACAAAGCCAATTCTTGTTCAATGTACAAAATCATGAGTGAGTTGAGGCGCTGTTGGGACATTGTACTTCTTTGTTTGTTTTTTACATATACTAGTTTCGAAAAGGCTCTTTCACATGAACAGCTTGTAACAGGTAAGACTACAAAGCATTGAATAGATTTGTAAAAGGCCTGGAACATGGAAGACCGATCCGATTCCTTTAGCTAATCAAGCCACTCTCTGGGGCCGTGTCCAGACTCAGGGGTTTTTTCGGGAAAAGTAGCCTTTTCCCGAAAAAACTTCCCCTGCGTCCAGACTCAAGCCGCGTTCTTTCGAAATTATTTCGAAAGAACGCGGCTTTTCTTTCGATGGCGGTAAACCTCGTTTCACGAGGAAGAACGCCTTCCTTCGAAAGTTCCTCTTTCGAAGGAAGGCGTTCTTCAATGTAAAGAGGCCGTCTTCGAAAGAGAGCATCCAGACTCGCTGGGTGCTCTCTTTCGAAAAAGCGGATTTTTCTTTCGAAAGATCCGCGTGCAGTCTAGACGCGATCTTTCGAAAGATGCTCTTTCGAAAGATGCTTTCGAAAGAGCATCTTTCGAAAGAAGCCTGCAGTCTAGACATAGCCTGGTGGTGTTCGTAGTGCTACCTTTAGGAACAGATCCGTCGTAACCCTGAAGCAATCCGACTTCAGCTTCCAACTCATCCAAGGATGCTTTAAATTTGTTGGCAATAATTCTCATATTGTCCCTGCCAATGTCTAAGCTCAGTAGTTTTCCCATTGCAGTCACAATTTTACAAGTCTCCTGTTCAAATTGCTGGTCAATGCCGGTAATCAATGAGTCTAGGAGTGGGTAAAATGAAGTTATTCTCTCCTGCTCCTCTTTTGTATCTAAGTGATGCTGGGACTCAAATGTGTCATCAATACGAGTGGACGTTTTTCTCTTCTTAACTAGGGGAATTGACATATCATTCTCTACACACATTTTCACACTGTCATTGAAAATAGATTGAAAATATTCTGGGCTACTTCTCAATGCAGCCAAAGAGTTATACAAGTTTTTCACCTCTGTCATTGTAGTAAGTTGAGATCTGGAGCTTGAAGAGCCTTACTCACTTTTACCACCATCTGGAGACTAGGGTGCATCATGTGAAGGGCAAAGATGAACTTGAATGAATTTAGTTCATGGATAAGGCCCCGGTTTTTATTTTAGTGTCAGAAAGGTGAGTTGTTTCGATAATCTCTTGTAAAGCTTGTAAAATGGAGTAGTTTTGTTTTACAGCAGCCACTACTTCTGCTCTGTATGCCCATCTTGTGTTTGATATTGACTTCAAAGTCTTCAACTGGGATCCTACTTCTTGTGAAATCTTCTCCATTACTGCATGTCGCACAGGACTCCCCTCCATAAAGGCATAAAGAGTCTGAATAACACCAAAAAAATCAAAGACAGCTCTGTTTTGTTTACTTGAAGTGCATGCATCTATTAGGATGAGGTTCAACCAATGAGCATAGCAGTGTACATAGAGTATTTCACTGTTTCTTTCTTTACATTTCATTTGAACTTCCGAACAGTAGATGCGCCCGTCAATCTCACTGATGACCCGTCAATTTTAAGAATGCCAAGGACGTCATTTAACGGGTCAAAAATAGACTGAGAATCAACTGTTGTTAGTCTCTGAACAGACACAAAATGTCCAACTGGACTATGTTTTTCATTGTCAAAATACCGCACCACAATGGACATCTGTTCATGGTGTCCACAGTAAGTAGATCGCTGGCAATTATTGAGACCATTTCTCCATTTAGTGAAGACACAATCTTTTGTTGCACAACGTTGTGCAAGGCCACGGTTAAATCATTTTGAATGCAATTACTCAGATAGGAAGCATTTCGAGGAGATTATTGCACATGCTTTGCCATTATGGGATCATATTTTTGGAGCACATTGACAAGATTTAGAAATAAACCTTTCTCAAAACTGTCAGCTTTTTCATTGTGACCCCTGAATGGTCTCCTACCTTTCGCCAAACACAGAACAATGTCAATCAGTCGCTCCATTACACTTTGGTTATAGCACCGTTCTTCTTGTTCAGACAGATAAGCCTGCTTGCCCTCATCCAACAATACATCAATAGGTTTCCCTTCATTAAAACTTGACCATGAAGAACAGCTCAACACATGAGATTTTGACAGTTGGTGGTTTTTAAAACGTTCGTTAGCCCTATGCCAGTTTCTGAATCCCTTATCAATAAATGCTGGATCAGTGTGACCTTTGTTTGCTGCATCATTAGAGGAGAAGAAACGACAGTAAAAGCAAAATTCTGTATCCTTTGATGGGCTATATTCTAACCACCTATACTTTTCATACCAATCGGACTGAAAACTTCTTTGTTTATTCCCTATTTTACTTCTAGGAAACATGCTCAATCTAGGCTGATAAGGACCTCTAGATAATCGAGACTGGCGTTCTAATCTATTTTTTGGAATATCACAGACCAGGTCATCAGATGGAATGTTTGATGGCTTTGAATAGGAACTACACTGACCTGAACTAAGAGACAAAGTCTGTTTCTGTTGGTCATTACTCAGTTTATTGCACGCACTGGAACTGGTGGTGGCATTATCTTCATGTAAGTTCTTAACCGGGAGTCTGAGATATTTGTACTACTATCAGCACATTCATTATAATTCAGTTTGTCTCCTCCTTTTCTGATCTTAACAATGAACTGATCCATATTTTAAAATTAAAAGAGGGTATCATACGACTGAATTAAAACGTAAAGCCACGGGCTTGTTATGCTATTTCAGTAGAGTACACGTGACAAAGATTACAAACACTGTAGACACTGCACTGGGCACGCCTGACATGGCCACTTATATAGGTCAAAGAATTTTCTAGAATAGTAGTTGGAGGGGGAGGGGAGGACCAAGGAAATGCGGTGCCGCAGTAGTGGGGACGCATGCTGCGAGTGAACGTGGGTTTCCTATACATTTCTACAGCATCTATATTACGCAATTCGGCGCTTATTGCATACTACAACAATCTATACTTTAAAACTAAAAGAGCATATCATGCGATTAAATTAAAACGCAAAGCCACTTTTTTTTTGAGACATTAGGGTGTGCCTGGGCACACCTGGCACACCCCGTCCACACGCCTACGCCACCAGGGCACCTGTGTTATTTCCTGGAGGCCTCTTTTTTCGACAGAACTCTTTCTTCCACATCCACACACACCTTTTTCTGAAAAAACTTTTTCAGAAAAGGCATTCTTCCTTGTAGAAAGAGGTTTACCGCTGTTAGAAAACCCCCTCCATTCTTTTGACTTTTTGTCGAAAGAACGCAATAGCAGTGTGGACACAAGTATTGTTTATCAGGAATAACAGCCGTTATTGTGGAAAAACGTTGCAGTGTAGACATACCCTAATTTTCATTAGATTCATTCTATAGGCTTCTAGTTGGGGTCATCTTATGGTCTGAGACCTCCTACTGAGACACCATGGACCTCCTGATGAGACACTATGGTACTTTTCCACTAATGCGATCAACCAGTGGTTCTGTACATCAGAGCATAGTACCACTGACGGATGGCACTCTCTGGTATGTTTTGCCTTCCTGTGAACCTCTGCTCTTCATCTCATGCTCTGCAGACAGAGTGTAAGTGTCAGTTCACGTACAGCCCTGAGTGGAGTTCAGAGATGACATAAGACTGGCTCGTCATCAGAAAAACATTGTTAGTTATTTATCATTCTGTTAGGAGGATAAACGCTGTCATAGTAACAATCCACAAGACCCTTCCCCCCGATACACACATACCCAACCCCTCCAAAATATTCATCCTGCCAACAGCACTGCAGCTATTTCACATGTTACTGGTTGAAAACAGATTAAAGCAAACAAACATGAAATCAGCAAGTGCAACATTGGTGTGCGTCTACACAGCCAAGTTATTTCAGAATAACAGCCATTATTCCAAAATAACTATGCAAGCAACTACACAGCAATTCTGTTATTTCAAAATAATTTTGAAATAATGGGCGGCTTATTCCGACTTCTGTAAATCTCATTCTACGAAGAATAATGCCTCTTCCGAGAAAGCTATTTCGAAACAAGGCATGTGTAGATGCTCCACTTCTGCTATTTCGAAATAGCCCCTCACCAGGGCCATTCTAAGTTATTCCTCCTGGGGCTCTAAATCGAGATAGCATGTCTACATTAGGGAAGCCTGCCTTGGACTAATTTTGAGGCTTCCCTGCAGCGTAGACATGCTATTTCAAAATAAACTATTTCGGAATAACTATCCTGGAATATCTTATTCCAAAATAACTGTGCACTGTAGAAATGCAAATACTATGGCTGGTTTGCTGTTGAGCTCTGTCCATGCCCAAATTATAAAACAGATTCAGATCTCACACCTGGATAACTCTATTGACTTCTGTAGAATTAATCCTGATTTATGCTAGTATGAAAGCAAAATCTGACTCAAAGTATGGACCAAAATCCTAGTCTCACTTGCAGAAGACGGTTGGCACATTCCTACAGGCACACTGCAGAGACGTAGTCAGACAGGTTAGCCGCCTACCTGAAAATTCCTCCTGCATATTGGCAGCCTGGAGTAAGCCAGCATAGATGGCTCTACAACTTCTCCAGACTCATCCTTCCTAACAATGGGCAAGTGGGTGTTAGCCAGAGTATTATGGGCTCTGAGACCCAGCCACCAGCAATGGCAGGTCATGGGGAGGCATTGCAGCTGGATACAATACAGAGTACTAACAAAGCAGCTCCAATCCGCCTTAGCCCTAGAATCTGGGAAGCACATAGATCATGTTCATCCACCTTTGGCTCATCTCTGTGGGTCTTGCCAAATAAATACAATATTGAGCATCATCGAGTGGATGAAATATTCTTTCTTCTGCATATTTCACTCTATGTCCCCCGCAAACAACAAAAACATTCTATGCGTTGCTTTTTAAAAATGACCCTCTGTGCTTCTCTGATGATATCAGCTTGATGCAAAAGGGCATCTAGAGCACTTCTGCTTTTTTTTAATTTGAGAAACTAGCCATTCCAAATAATTTAAACAGGTGTAAATGTATAAACAGAGAGACCTTTCATGGTGCTATTAGGAACTAAGGTTCGTTAATAAGAACAGTTATTTTAAACAGGAGAGTTTCATATCCGGCTACTATGACATTTTAAAAAACAATTGAGTTACAGTACCTTGCAAAATATGAAATCCAAACACTCCGTCTAAATTGATGTCCCTTTGTTTATTTTCCAGGAAGACAGTTGCATTTTCAAGAGCAGAAATGATAATGCTCCTTGAATCAGCCTCACTTTTTGACAGATTGGACTTTAAGAGAAAGATCAGCAGCAAAAAGACAGGGAACGACATTTCTGCTTTGCTAGTTTGCTTGGAGAAAATTGTGCAACTCAGAGCTGTCAGGTGTTCACAGCTGTTCCTGTGTTGGGCGACTGGCATTTTTCCCTCCCTCAGATTAACTATTTAAGTGTGCTGTGGTATCAGTGTACAGATGCGGGGCCAGTTTAAGCAGTCACTCTGGAGCACATCTCGGGTTCCTTTTAATGTACTTGGAAATATTTTCCAATGGGTCAAAATCTGGACTTGTTTTAACTCAGGGCAAATTCTTATTGCTTGAAACCCACAAAAAGGATGAAGGCTTTGTCCTTGCGCAAGGAGATGGCGAAGCAGTGAACAGTCTGTGCCGCTGACAACAGAAGACTGAAAGTATGTGCCAGATTAAGGCATAACTAAGTGACTGTTTACAGCCTCACAATATGAGGGGCCACCAAACAAAAACTGACTCAATTTCAAATTTTATTGAAGTCAGTTGATAAATAATGGGGATATGGGAAAAAGAAAATTATCTCCAAATACAGACATTTTAGTTAAAATAGGATATATATATATATATATATATATATATACACACACACACACACACACACAGGGCTTGACAAACCACGGTGAAAACCACTCACCAGACCTGCACTGCGCATGTGCGAACCGCTGGTGAATGGGGCGACTGGCTGAAATGATCATTGCACTTGTAAAATTAGGATTTATACAATGAAGTATGGCGGGAGGGAAATCTCAGTGGTTTGAGCATTTGCCTACTAAACCCAGTGTTGTGAGTTCAATCCTTGGGGGGGCACTTAGGGATCTAGAGCAAATCTGCCAGGGATGGTCCTTGGTCCTGCTGTGAAGGCAGACAGGGGCAGCCTATCCATGTAGGTGAACTCGGCAGTCACCTGGGGTGCCAAATTCAAGGAAAAAAATACACTTCCTCCTGTCCTTGCCACAAGTTTCATTTGTTTCTTGCCAACTCCCAATATCCCCCCTTTCCCTCTCTCCCTGCCACTTCCCCCTCCCGTAACGCCTGACGCTGCTGACGCAGTGCCGGCAACTAATTCACTCTGAGTGCTGTCAACAGTTTGGGCCAAAAATTAAGCATGTAAGTTGTTACTTTTGTGTGTTTTTCCTGTGTGTTTTTTTCATCAAGTGATCTATCATCAAGATTGCCCATGGCATAAGGAGGGAAAAGAAAGCCCTCAGGAGCTGTGTATCGTAAACAAAAGGCTGAGAAGGAAAAGGATGAAGCAAAACAACAGGGATCCTTCCTGAAATATCTTTTCTTTAATCCAAATAAAGGGGGAAGCAGTTCACAGCATCCAGATGAAGGAATTTTTACTTGGAGAGGTTAGCTCATATCCTCATGTAAGCAGTTTGGAATATGAAGGAATATTACTTTGAGATGAGGGTACTGTAGAAACCATTTCATATTTAGCTAGAAGCCATTCTGTATAACAAAAGCCATTTCAGTTTCTTGTGTCTGCACGTATACTAGAGGGAGTGAACTGGCCTTCACCGAGGTGGGAAGAGGCCAGAAGGATGCGCTGTTGGAATGTGTTAATGAACTATTTTAAGCTGAAGCTCGAACTCCCTCTAAACCTGTTTCTTTCTCTGCTGATAATAATTCCTCTTTGAAGTTCGCTTTGATTTCTTGCCCTGACGTCAGACTTGTTTGGTTAAGGGTATAAAACACTAGAATTAATTGTATTAGCCAGCCTTACTGGGCCTGGCTTTGCTAGAACCACGTTTGGCTCACTTTGCTTTTATTGGCCAATAAAACTGTCTGTTTAGCCGCGTAAACTGAGTGAGGCTTTTGCTTCGACAGTACCTCACATCCACAAAAAAGCTGTTTGGAAACTCAAGATAATGGAAACCTACTTCTAGATGAAGGCAGCTCACAGCATCAGACTGATGGAAGTAGAGAAAATTTATTATCCTTCAGAGACAAATGCAGAAATCATAGTAAATGAAGTAGAAGGAATAAAGAATGAGGAAGTTACAAACAAGTTAAACTATGGGGACCCAGCTTCATGGCCAAGATGTGATGACAGTGTGCGGCAAATTCTTGTGGAACATGGACCCAAACAAGTTAATGAATTTCCCTTCCCTAAGAATGGAAATAAAAGAATATTCTCTGCTCACTCATTAAGGGGGAAGAAATTAATCGAAACTGGTTACTATATTCAGTGTCGAAGGACTATGTTTTGCTTTTGCTGCAAGTTGTTTAGAAATCAAGCAATTGGTACATCACTTACTGAAAATGGTTCGAAGGACTGGAAAAACATATAATCAATTCTCTCTTCACATGAAAGAAGTAAAGAACATTTTGAATGTTTTCAAAATTGGAGAGAACTTGAATTACAATTGAAAAAAGGAAAAACTGTCAAAGAAAATTTACGTGTGATCAAGGGAAAAGAAGAATATTGGTGACAAAAATTAGAGCGTCTGATTGCTTTAGTGAGAGTTCTCAGTGAGCAAAATATAGCAATATCCTTTCTGTGGCTGTGGTAGAAATGAAAAATTATACACTCCAGGTAATGGAAACTTTTAAAAATGTGTTGAATTCCTAGCTATGTTTGATCCAGTCATAAAGGAGCATCTAGGTAAAATAACTGATCATGAAACAAGTTAAAATTAATAAAAACATATCTGCGTTTGACAGTGGTGCAAGAGAGACTTGTTGGACTTGCCACAATGTCAATAGAACATGAAATAGCTTGAAAACTGGTTCTAAAAGAACTAGTGACTGACTGAGTTTTCAAAACGTAAAGCAAGAAAAGTCATGTTTTAATAGCACAGAGTGTTTTTTATTTGGAGTATTTTGTAATTACAGGTTAAAGTTCATTGAAGAGTTTTCTTAGTTCTTTCTATATTCGTATGGTGGTAATGGCAGTTAAAACAGGATAGCGTAATGGACTATTTTGGATTTGTAATAATAAAAATTATAATTAACATTTTTAATGCATTTTTATTTGAAATCAGACTGAAATATTATCTAGCTGTCATGTACAAATCTATTCTGAAAATTTCTTGTCTCTATTTTAATCTGATCTCAGAAACATTGGTTGGACGGACGGAGAAACCAAATAATTATGTCTGTTTAAATAAATACACTTAAGAAACATTAAACACAAAATAGGGGCAAAATGTTTCCCAGTTTACCAAAAACCTCAGCCTAGATCTGCCCTTGGGGTTTGGGGGTGGGGGCGTCGATTGCATTGTTCGCCTAGGGTGCCAGTTGCTGGCAGCTAGTCTATGGCCGCCCCTGAAGGTAGAGGACTGCGCTCAATGACCTTTCAAGGTCCCTTCCAGTTCTATGAGATAGGTATGTCTCCATATTATAAGTTTGCTATCTGTCTCCAAAGGCAGCATTTTCTTGGCCAGCTGCTATAGTAGAATTCTGGCCATGCCTTCATAGTTTATTTAAAAAAATTAATAATCTCATTGCTGACAAAACTGGGGAAAATGTGAGGTTGAAGACGGAAGCGTTGTCAAGCAGATCTGTCAAGCTCATACTTGTATGGGACTCGCCCTAGGAGTGACTTCATGTAAACTGCCTCTCTTGGCTGGTAATAACTGGAAGGCCGCCATCTTGTTTGTGGTCCAGCACATTCAGTCATATAGTGTCTTCACTCCTGATTTTCATTTTCTGAAGTGTTAGTGCGTTTTCTTCTTTTGATCTGTATACACATACGATTGTGTATTTTAGTGTATGTACACCGCTTTCTGTACTATCCATGCTTCCTATGATTGAGTTTGCAGGTGATCATCTTGGGTTGAGTGGATCTTGAGGAGGATTAATTTGTGTTGGCTTCCTTCATTGGTTTTGGGAACCCTCACTGTATTTTTAGCAGTTACCAAAGGAGGTTGTGGATTCCCCATTACTGGAGGTTTTCGAGATTAGCTTTGACAAACACCTGTCAAGGATGAATATGGCAAAAGAAAAATTTGAATAATTCATTGTTTCAAATTAAATCAGAATAAACATTTGTAAATATATTTTATATATAGTCTGGATAAACTTTGTATTTCCCTAACAAAATTAATCAAACGTTAATGTTAGGTAATTCTTCTTATTCATGATGTAAAACAAATTATATATTCTCTTTTGTTTTTCTATGAGAATATAGTTTTGTTTTTATATATTTGATATTCTTTCTGTGAAAATAATACATTCATTTTTATAGTATGGGATCTCGTACACGTGACATAGCTGAGGTCCTCAGAATGTCATAAACTGGCCCTGGTTGCAAGCTGGGTCACTGTTTGCAACAAAAACGGGCTATTTCCAGTGTCCCTCCAACTGGATTCTTTGGTCTGCAAAGACACTTTCTGCCATAGTATGAAGTGGCCTTAAGCATTCCCCTTGCATAGTGGGAGTCTTTGCCAGCAGAAGGGGAAGGAGAGGAGCACACACTGGTGTTTGGATCGAGACACAGAAAAGAGAGTGTGTGATTGACTCAGCTGACCCCCAACGGGTATAAGGCATTGGGAACTTATTCCAATGATGGAAGTTGAAGTAGCAAAGGGCCAGAACAGCAACTGACTCGCTCAGGCCACCATTCTGCCCTCAGACGCTGAGGAAAATTTGCCCTTGCATCCAACCATTCTTCCTGGGATTTGGCCGTTCCTTCCACCTTTGCTGTGGCTGATACCACAGCTGTAGCTTGCTGTGATGTGCTCCATTCTGCTTCCATACAAACAGCTCTATTTTTATTATGCAGGTATTGGGGGAAATCCAATCAAATTTCTGTCCAGTAAATGTGACTATCCTAGCAACCTCCCAACCAAACATTCACCAGTTGCAACATGGCTTTGCTTCTGAGATCCGACATTAACAGAAGTGTCATGAGCAAGACACGAGAAGTAATTCTTCCACTCTACTCTGCAATGATTAGGCCTCAACTGTGGAGAAATTGGAGAGGGTCCAGAGAAGAGAATAAAAAAGATTAAAGGTCTAGAAAACATGAGCTATGTGGCAACGCTGAAGGAACTGGGCTTGTTTAGTCTGGAAAAGAGAAGACTGAGAGGGGACATGACAGCGGTTTTCAGATACCTAAAAGGATATCACAGGGAGGAGGGGGAAAATTGTTCTCCTTGGCCTCTGATGATAGGAAAAGAAGCAACGGGCTTAAACTGCAGCAAAGGAGGTTTAGGTTGGACACTAGGAAAAACTTCCTAACTGTCAGGGTGGTGAAACACAAGAATAAGTGGCCTAGGGAGGTTGTGGAATCCCTATCTCTGGAGATATTTAAGAGCAGGTTAGACAGACATCTATCAGGGATGGTCTAGATGGTGCTTGGTCCTGCTTTGAGGGCAGGAGACTGGACTTGATGACCTTTCGAGGTCCCTTCCAGTTCCAGTATTCTATGCTAAGCAGGCCTGCAGACAGGAATTCTGGGCCCAAGGGCAGCACAATCAACGGGCTCCCTATTCCCCTCCCTTGAATGGACCCACAAGCCAGAGAAACCCTAGCACCACTTCTCGACCAGGGGATCCCCTTGACAGTTGCATCCGCCACTTGCCTGGAAGTGTCCCTCCCTCCCCCTGCATCTACCTGGAGCAGCCCCACATCACCTACAGATGCACCTCTCCTCCCTTCCCCAGACCCAGCCCACAGTATTTCTAGAATGATAGAGCTGGAAGGGAGCTTTGGAGATCATCAAGTCCAGTCCCTTGCACTCAAGGCAGGACCAAAAACCATCCTGACCATCCCGACAGGTGTTTGTGAAACTTGCTCTCAAGAATCTCTAATGATGGAGGTTCCACAACCTCCCTAGATTTTTAATTTTTTTTTTTCAGGAATAAGACTTTATAGCTTTAGGATTTATGATGTGTCCAAGCTAATGAGTTATATGGCACAGAATGTTTCATATAAAGAGGCAAAATCACGTAGCTGTTTGAAACAGCAACCCATCAGGAACTGGCTTTAACATTAAGTTTCCCTGGAATGATTCCACACACTCAGGGTTGTCCCTATGCAGACGCGAAATAAGTGGTTGCATGGGGCAACTGAAAATTTGGGGCACTAAATGTTTAGGTGCCCCATGTAGCCCCATGCTGCGTGTGCCTCAGGTTGCTCTGGGAGGGAGGAAGGCAGCCAGGGCTACTGTCCCTGTCCCCGTCTCCTTCTGCTCTTCCTCTCATTCCTCTTGGCAGGGAGAGGAGCCCTGCGCAGCCTCTCTGGCTGGTCAAGCCCCACCTGCTCCTTGTAGAAAGGCTCCTACCACTTGGTGGTGCAAGTTGGAGAAAGGAGGAAACTCAGCAACAGGACTGGGGGCAGGGGGTTGGTTGTCATGGGCTCCCCCATTGTGCGTCAGCTCCCCGCCCCATCCTCCCTGCTCTCTGGAGCTCCTGCTGGGCCTGGGGCAGTGCTAATAGAAGGTGCCGCAATGCAGTTCCTCCTCTGCCCCATCAGTTCACCCCAGCCCCACCAGTATTTGAATGCAGAGGCTGGGAAGCCTGAGGGTCGCAGACCAATGCAGAGAGGAGGTGGCACCAGCACCCCGTGGATGACACTCCAACCCTGGTCAGCCCCTTTGGCCCAGGCCCCATGGAGCAACTGGAGGCTCCCAGTCCCCCCACCTCTTCCCCACCAGCACCCCTGTGGAAGATTCGCAGTTTCTCCTGCCCCATCCTTCCTCTATCTGCAGTACCCTAGAGCAGTGGTCACCAGCCAGTAGATCAGGATCTGCCAGTGGATCTTGGAGCCTCTGACGGGTGATCCTGACTGGTTTCACCAGGAAGCTCGCAAGTGCTGGCACTTCAGTTGCCCCTTCCCCACTGTCCTGCTGCTCCTGCCCTCTGCCTTGGAGCTGCCCCTTGGGAGCCTCCTGCTTGCTGTGCAGGGTGTGGGAGGGAGAAGAGGGGGGCTCTGATGTCAGGGTGTCCCTCCTCCCCCCTCTCCTGTACCTGGCCTCCACCCAGAGAGAAGAGGATGGAGGGAGCGTGGCAATGCCAATCTCTGTCACTCTCACAGTGTGTGTGTCTCTGTCATTCTCACAAACACGCACTGTCCTTCCCTCTCATCTCCCAACCCAACACAGACATGGGGGGTTCTTACTCCTTTTACTGCTTGCAAAGTGGATTATTTTTGGTTTTTGACTTTTCCCACCCTGATCCTCCTGCTACCCCCAACCTCCTGCCCCCAACATGAATCCCCCTGCACCCAAAATCCTTCCCAGAGCTTGCATCCTGAAACTCATCCTGGACCCCAATCCCCCACCCTGGGCTAAGCCCCGAGCCCTTCCCACTCTCCCAACTCCTTGGCTCAAAACGAGAGCCTTGATCCCAAACCCTACCCCAGCCTGGTGAAAGTGAGTGAGGATGGGGGACAAAGGAGGATGGAGTGAGCAGGGTGAGGCCTTGGAAAAGGGGTGGAGCAGAGGCAGGGCCTCAAAGAAGGGGCGGGAAGGAAGAGGGGCAAGAGTATTTGGTTTGAGGTAGATTTTACATTGCACTTAAATTGGAAAAGTCACCTTGTGTTTAAAAAGGTTGGAGACCACTGCCCTTGAGGGAGGTCCCAGCCCCCTTTGCCCCCCCTCCCATCATCAGCACCCTGGAAGGATATCCCCAGTTCCTTCTACTGCTAGATCCCTCCCCCACTAGCTGTACCCCTGGGGAAGACTCCTAATTCCCCCTGCCTCATCCCTCCTTTCATCAGCACTCATGGGAGGGACTGGATCTCCCCCAGTTCACCCTGCCCCATATCCCTACCATCACCAGTGCCTCTGATCCGAGGAGCAGTAGTATCGGGGTGGGGTGTGGGGGGATGAGCAGCAATGCCAGCTGCTCTGTGCATCCAGGTCAGTTTCCCTATGTGGGTGTTGGTGTGGGAGGAGTGCAGGGGTTGCAGTGAAGGAGTGCCGGGATTAAGGGTGCGGGAGGGGGAGCAGGCCTGTCTGTATATGTGCTGCCAGCTGCCAGTCCCCTCCTTGCTCCCTGCTGGCCCAAACTAGGTGTGAGCAGCAGCATCCCTGCACAAATCAGCTGGGAGCTGGTAAATGGTGGTGGGTGGCGGAGCTGAGTTGGGCCAGGAAGGAGTGGAGCATGGCTGTGAGCCGGAGAAGGATGGGTTTGCTTGCTAACCTGGCCTCGTGCTCTCCACACAGCCTGGGGGGATTTGTTTTGGCCAGCAGCTAAGGGCTCTGCTTGGGGGCTGGGGAGAGGGCGAGCGGGCCAGGTGGCATGGAGCAATCCAGACCTCCCCCCCAGGTTTTGTCTAAGTAGTATGCCCCCTTGACACACTGGGGTCCAGTGGGCCCCCATTTTATAATCCTACAAAGAGCCTCATACATCCTAAAGGACGGGCCCCGGAGACACTCATAAGCTTGGGGGACAAGTTTTGCTTTGCATTCCAAACAGGAAAATAATTCTCAAACTGACTTAATGTAAAATCTGTAAAAGAGGAGACAGAAGTTCAGAGTAAAGTACAATCAAATAAAACCTCAGGAGGGAATTAGCTGGAAAAGGGTGGGGGCAGTGTATGGCATGATAGCATCTCTAATGTTTCAATAAACAGATAGGCATCAGGGAGAATTGATAGAAAGCTCACCCGCCCACACACTCTCTGATCTCTCACTACTCCGATAACCACTTGGTAAAATGAACCTTGCAAATACGGTAAAACTCCAATAGTCCGGCATCCAATACTCCGGCGCTCCTGATAGTCCGGCATCAAAATGGCAAGAGCCTAGTGAGTGAGCTTCGGCAAAAAATGCGTCACAAGTGGCAGCAGCTGAACTGAGCGAAAAGGGTAAAAAGGGTTAAAAAAACTAAAACATTACAGTATACTGTATACAGTATGTACAATAAAAAGGGTTAAGAACACTTTATATACAGTATACTGTACAGTATATACATACTGTGTACGGTATATACATAACCAGCTTATAGTACCTCCTGATACTCCATGTGGCGGGTTTTAAGGGTGCGAGCTCCACACCCCGCTGCTCCCCCCGCGCCAGGGCCGGCGGGGTGGGGTGGGGCTCCGCGAACCCACCGCCTTCGGGCCCCTCGTAGTCCCGATATCCGGGATCCGTAAGTGAGCCCGGGACGGGGTGCGATCACCCCTCGCCCGGTATGGGGACGAGGGGGCTCGGCGGACCCTGTCCGGTGCCTTCCCGGGAGGCCCCTGGCCGGGGCTCGGCCGGGGCTCTTGAGCCGTCCCTCTAGTCTTGGTCTCTCTAGTCTTGATCCCTTCCTCTCGCACCCTCTTGGCGGCGGGAGGTTGGGTAGTGGGTTCGACTATTACAGCCTGGAAGACCTGCGCCGAGGTCGGGGTGTGGGGAGTGGGGGACCCGGGCCCACCCTCGCCACCGGGTCCCAGCCCGAGGCCCTAAGTGGGGCGGGTGCTTTAAAGCGATCCCCCCACGGCAGGCAGGGCAGCTGCCCGAAACTCGCCTGCCCACGGGTGCCAAAACGGTCCCGCCTCGGACTCCTTCCACTCCCACGCCGCCGGCCCCCCGGGCCGGCACAAGGTCAAGTCACTTACCCCGTCGCAGACGCCGTGCCCGTCCCAGGGCGAGTCGCCAGCTGCTGGGGTCGTCTCCCTTCGTTGCCCAGAAAGCCGGGTGCTTGGGGTGCCGGGAAGCCAGGTTGGCTCCCCCCTTCCTGAGCGTCCCCGAGCCCCTGTTATGGGCGCGGGCGGGTGACGTCAGGGGCGTAAGCCCCGCCCCCTCCGGGGCTCTCCAGTCCAGCTTCCACCGGAGCGCGCCCGTGGCTCCGCCCCGGGGCGCAAACCGTGGCACCCGAGCCGGGCGTTTTGCAGCTGCCTGGGGCTTCCCCCGCTTCCTCCGGCGCGCGCCCGCCCCCGCTCTCTGGCGCGGCGGGGCCGGCGGCGCCGCGCTGAGCGGCTTTCGGCCGTCTACGGCTGCCACTTCTCACTCGGGAGGGGGGCCTCCCCCGCTCCCTGTGCGGACCCCGCTGGGTCCGTCACACTCCGGCATATCTGATAATCCAGCACCACCTAAATCCCATAGGTTCCGGATTATCATAAATCTACTGTATTAGAATAGTGATAGAAATGTAGCCATGTTAGTCTGGTGTAGCTGAAACAAAATACAGGACTATGTAGCACTTTAAAGACTAACAAGATGGTTTATTAGATGATGAGCTTTCGTGGGCCAGACCCACTTCCTCAGATCAAATAGTGGAAGAAAATAGTCACAACCATATATACCAAAGGATACAATTAAAAAAATGAACACATATGAAAAGGACAAATCACATTTCAGAACCGAGGGAGGATGCGGGGGGAGGGGGAAGGAAGGTAAATGCCTGTGAGTTAATGATATTAGAGGTGGGTAAGGGGAGATGTCTGTGAGTTAATGGTATTAGACGTGATAATTGGGGAAGCTATCTTTGTAATGGGTAAGGTATGTGCTGCAAACATAAAAGAAACTTCAAATTTATTAATACAGGTTAAACCTCTCCAATCTGGCACTTTCTGGTCTGGCAACATCCATGGTGTGGCATGAGTTTAATTAGCAGGATACCCACTTATCATGGGTGTAGGTGAGTTTTCCACGGTCCCATAAAGTTTGTTTAAAGACACCAGTCCTAGCTGTCAGTGTTCTATGCTGTTATTTAGCGCTAATTTGCCCCTAACGGTCTTCTAAGACAGTGTTTCTCAACCAGTGGTATGACTACCCTTAAGGGTACTCAGAGAAGTCTGGGGGGTACATCAATACAACTGAAATTTGGAGAAAACTGAATTTTTGTTTTAAGTTTTACGGCACTTTATTATTTTTGTACTTTTCACACCCAAAAATGTAATTGCCTGCCTGGCTACGATTAAGTTGTTTAAACAAATGTGTTGCAATGATAGAAAAAAATTGTATGTGTCTGAAAACTATAGATACTGGGGGTACTTATAATTTTTTAAAAAAAGGGGGCACTTGATAAAAAAAAATTGAGAAATGCTGTTCTAAGAAACCAGCAAACAGCGGAAGTACTGGTAATGCTGCTAAACCATACTCATGTTTTTTATGCTTTATATCCAAGACTTGGCAAATAATACAATCTACTCCCCGTGGCGAGTAGATTGTAACCCAGAAGAGGCGGGTTCGGGCGATCTGCGCATGCGATCGCCGGACAGCGTGGCTGGCGAGCAGGGCTCGCTGCGGTTTGGCAAGCCCTGTTTATATCTATTTATTTCCTTGTGCCAATACATTACAATTGTGTGACAACACTAACATTTTGTTATGAAGAGAGCTGATAAGCTTTGGGTAGGCGTAGGCATATGTAAGGCGTATCAGTACGGTCATACATTATTAAGCAGGATTGCAAGTGCTGTTCCATTTATTCACCTCAATGAAATAAAATTGTAGAAGTCCACTCACTACAATATTGACCTCCCGTGGTTCGGCAAATTCTCTGGTCAGATCCCAAGGGTGCTGGACTAGAGCAGGGGTTTGCAAACTTTTTTTCTTATGATCCAGTTGAATAAAATTGTTGATGCCCATGACCCAACATAATTTGACTAGAGCAGGGGTAGCCAACCCATGTCTCTTGAGATGCATGTGGCTCTTTGATTAAGGAAATGTGGCTCCTGCTGCTTCTGAGCCGTGCCTGGACTGCTCACAGCTGGCCGCTCTGAGCACGGTGCCCCAGTGCCTGCCCACAGCCGGCTGCTCTGCGCACATGCCCAGCACCTGGAGGGAGAAGCGCTTGGCAGCGGCAGCTGCTCCGGGACCAGGCATTAGGTTAGAGCAGGGTGTATGTGCCTGGCTCTGGGGGAGAGGAAGGGGATTTGGTTAGAGTGGGAGGCTGGGGGTGCTTGGCTCTGGAGGTGAATTGGGTTAGAACAGGGGGCTGGGAGTGCCTGGCTTTCCGGAGGGGGGAGGGCATTGGGTTAGAGCTGGGGCTTGAAGCACCTTAAACGCAAAGTCTTTGTGGATGCAGAATAAGGCAGCCAACTCAGATGTCATATTTAAATTCCAGGGCAAAAAAAGAATCAGCATGTATCTGGTTTACACAGTGTTTCTTTAAAGAAAATTCAAAGGCTATTGTTTGCCAGGCTGAAGCAATTATTCTCAGGTGTGAGTTTCTCCCTTCTTGGTTTTGAGCCTCTCATATTTGCAATATGGGACAGACCTGAATTTTTAGAACTATAAACAAGCCATAATCTTCATAAGTAAAAAAAAACCGAGGAAACCATACCAGAGAGCAACAAGCTGGAGTGAAGCAGACACTTCAAATTGTGCTAATTTACGTCTCAGTTCAGTTTAATTTTAAAAAACTCTCAGGACACCATGGGGCAGGAGTGTTAAATTTAAAATACGTGGTGGGGATGCTTTTTTTTTTTTTTTTTTTAAGTGTGAGGATATCACTGTACTTTTAAAATGTTTTTTTTTTATTTGATGTTTGTTCCTTGTCAAGTTCTCTGAAGATTTATGGATTGGCTGTGAATTTTTTAAGTGACTAGAGACTTTTTTATTGTTTTTTGTCTGAAATGTCCTGTAATGTTATTTTTATCACTAAATTTTGTGTACTATATCTGTTTTTCTATATATAGATATACAAAAATAAATATATAATATGTGGCTTTTCGCAGTCTATCCAACGCTATTTTGGCTCTTGGTCTCTAACTGGTTGGCCACCCCTAGACTAGAGTGTGGGCTCAGGAGTGGGGCTGAGGATGAGAGCTTTGGGCTGTAGGAGGGGGCTCTGGCTTTGAGAGGCAGGTCAGGGCTAGGGCAAGAGATGCTTACCTCGAGCAGCTCCTGGTCAGCAGTGCAGCGGGGGTGCTAAGCATGGGTGGTCATGGCCCACACTGCTTTCCCCAGGTTCCCTTGGCTGCAAAGGATGAAACAGAGCCAAGGGGAGCTGCAAGGCTCCATGACCATGGCGCCGGTACATAAACAAACCGGGGCGGCCAGTTGGGGGCTGCGTCTACATGGGCAATATTTTGCACAAATACTCTTTAACACAAGAGTTTTTGCGTTAAAGTATTTGTGCAAGAGAGCATCTACACTGGCATGTGTCTTTGTGCAAGAGATGTACTTTTGCGCAAGAGCATCCGTGCCAGTGTAGACGCTCTCTTGCACAAGAAAGCTCTGATGGCCATTTTAACCATCGGGCTTTCTTGCGCAAGAAATTCATGTTGCCTGTCTACACTGGCCTCTTGCGCAAGAACAGTTGCTCAAGAGCATCATAGGTCTTGCGCAAGAAGCAATGATTTCACACATTAGAACGTCAGTGTTCTTGCGCAAGAACTCCCCGCCAGTGTAGACAGGCAGCACGTTTTTGCACAAAAGCAGTCGCTTTGGTGCAAGATTACACCAATGTAGACACAGCCAAAGTGTTTCTGAAAGTGTTTCTGTGGTACACTTTCAGAAACACTGCTCTAGAGAGGTTCGACCTGTACTAGCTTAGGCTAATTTGTGTATTTTCCAGCTTTGATACCACAGACACTTGATTTTCAAACAGGACATCAATAGGAGCTAATGGTCCATTACTTGGCACTTGGCAGGAGTGAGCTCCAGATATGTGATAACTTCAGCCCTGTGCATGTGAAACTCCCTGTTCGCACTTCAATTACACTTCCACCCTTACCGATGTGCAGCTACATGCCCAATTTTCTCCTTGGATTCTAGGGATATAGAACCTGCCAGCTCCTCTTGGAACAAATACTGATTACCCAAGGGGAAGAAACACCCTACAGACGCACAGCATTACTTTCCAGTCTGTTTGTTTCAATGCCTATGAAAGTTTTCCAGCTGCTTACCTGAAAGAGAGCCATGTGCAAGATGATTCACTCTAGCCATTTCTCCAAACCGTATAGATTCGAGTGCTTCACCCTAAGTTAAGACCTTTCAGAGCTTTGATTTAGTACAGGGGTCTCCAACCTTTTTAAGCACAAGATCACTGTTTGAATTTAAGTGCAATCCAGGATCTACCTCAACCCAAATGTCCTTGACCCACATTCTTTGTGCCCCTTCTCTGAGACCCCACCCCTTCTCAGTCCTCCCTTCCCTTCCCTTCCCTTCCCTTCCCTATCCTCCCTCTCTTTCATCAGGCAGGGGCAGAGGACTGGGGCACAGGCTCCGGTCTTGGGCTAAGGGATTTAGAGTGTGAGAGGGGCTCTGAGCTAAGCCTGGGGCAGGGGGTCGGGGTACTGGCTCTGTAAGGGTGTTTGGGTCCAGGGGGCTCAGGACTAGGGCAGAAGCTTGGGGTGCAGGAGGGGGCTCATGACTGGGACAGGGGTTTGGAGCTGGCTCCCGCTGGGCACGGCTTACTTCAGGTGGCTCCTGGGTGGTGGTGCAGTGGGGCTAAGGCAGGCTCATCCCTTCCCTGGCCCTGTACCACTCTCCAAAGCAGCCAGCAAACTCCCTCCATCCCCAGCCATGTTGTGCCACAGCCCATTCAATAGAGACAGAATATAGAGTGGGAGAGAGGGCACCCTGACATCAGTGCCCCTTCCTCTCTCTTCCCTGCTCTGCACAGCGAGTGGGAGGCTCCTGGTCGTGGTGGGGAAGCTCTAAGGCAAAGGGCAGGAGATGTGCAGCAGTGGGGGGAGGGACACTTGAAATGCCAGCACTTTATAGCCTCTTGGCCAAACCAGTCAGGATCACGTGTCAGGGGCTCCAAGGTCTACCAGTAGATCCTGAGCTACTGGTTGGTGTAGGGGAGCCTGGACAGCTCTCCCTTGACAATTATAATGTCTGCCTTGTCCACAGTGCAGATCTCTGAAAAGCAAAACCCACGCCTGTCTCAACTCTGGCAAGCAGGTAAGGCTGGGGATGAGGTGAGAGGGGAAGAACTTTGAGAGCCAGGAATGTTTTGCACAATCATGCAAATTTAGCATGGTACAGTGAGACCATGCCAAAACGACTGGGAGCAACCTGGTACCAGAACATTCTGTCTCTGATAATTAAAAAAAAATTCCAGATACAGCCATAAAACTGCTAACAAAGCACATCGTTTTGCAACATCCTAAGAAGCAGGATGTAACCCCAAATAAGGGCATTGGGCATTTTACGTATCTTACACAATATGTAATCAATTGGTAAATACTATTAGAATGGTCAAGTGTCGCCTTGCTATAAAATGTGCTTAGTAAGAACAATCGGTTGGGAGGGAAGGAGCCGGATTGACCCACAGGTCCTGCTTGTTGTAACTAGAAGTAGCCCTTTCACACCGGTGACCCTAGATGGGTGGGAATCAAAGGGACCATGACCTCCTGCCTGGTACTGTAGGCGGCATATGGGTGAAGTGTAAGTGAACTAGGCTTAATTATTGTATTATAATAATCTTCTATTAATTGCTTTTGCATTGTTCTGTGCTGTATTGCTTTAAAATTTATAATATTTAAGGTTTAAATTGTATAGTAATTGTATGTTTTTGAGGCTTGTAAAACTTAACAACTATATTAACTGTTTAAAGCTTGCAATAAATAAGAAAGTGGTTAAGTCCCTCCGGAGTGTCCTGGTTTCCCTAGAAACTAAAATAAATGGAACCACACGACAGTTGATGACCACTGATTTAGTAGCTCCATTATGGGCTTTTCCCAGAATTTGTTAACAGTAAGGCTACGTCTAGACTGGCCCCTTCTTCGGAATAGGCATGCTAATTTCGAACTTTGGAATAGGGAAATCCATGGGGGATTTAAATATCCCCGGTGGGATTTAAATAAACATGGCCGCCGCTTTTTTCCGGCTTGGGGAAAAGCCGGAAAAGAGCATCCAGACTGGCGCGATCCTCCGGAATAAAGCCCTATTCCGGAGGATCTCTTATTCCTACTATATCCTCCGGAATAGGGCTTTATTCCGGAGGATCGCGCCAGTCTGGACGCTCTTTTCTGGCTTTTCTCCAAGCCGGAAAAAAAGCGGCGGCCATGTTTATTTAAATCCCACGGGGGATATTTAAGCCCCCGCGGATTTCCCTATTCCAAAGTTAGAAATTAGCATGCCTCTTCCGAAGAAGGGGCCAGTGTAGACGTAGCCTATGTCTTGATGAAAAACCACACTTGGGAGACTTTTTTTATGGTTGATGTGTGATCCGACAATGCACTTTCATCATATTACACCAACTCATTATATACTTTAGCCATTTCATTTTTCAGTGACTCTAGACCTTTTGAAATCTGAGAGTATTTACATTAATGCTCTGAAAAGATCTGTACAGTTTTTAAAAGCCTATTACTCCTATCTGAGAATTTTATATATGCTGAAAGTGCTTTCATGTGATGAGAGGGCCTTTAATAAAAACCATGCAGTTAGAACATAAGAATGGCCGTACTGGGTCAAACCAAAGGTCCATCTAGCCCAGTATCCTGTCTGCGGACAGTGGCCAGCACCAGGTGCCCCAGAGAGAGTGGACCAAAGACAGTGATCAAGCAATTTGTCTCCTGCCATCCTTCTCCAGCCTCTGACAAACAGAAGCCAAGGACACCATTTTATCCCCTGGCTAATAGTCTTTTATGGACCTAACCTCCATGAAATTATCTAGCTTCTCTTTAAACTCTGTTATAGTCCTAGCCTTCACAGCCTCCTCTGGCAAGGAGTTCCACAGGTTGACTACACGCTGTGTGAAGAAGAACTTTCTTTTATTAGTTTTAAACCCGCTACCCATTAATTTCATTTGCTGTCCTCTAGTTCTTCTATTTAGGGAACTAATAAATAACTTTTCTTTATCCGCCCTCTCCATACCACTCATGATTTTATATACCTCTATCATATCCCCCCTCCGTCTCCTCTTTTCTAAACTAAAAAGTCCTAGTCGCTTTAACCTCTCCTCATATGAGACCCGTTCAAAACCCCTAATCATTTTAGTTGCCCTTTTCTGAACCCTTTCCAAGGCCAAAATATCTTTTTTTAGGTGAGGAGACCACATCTGTACACAGTATTCAAGATGTGGGCGTACCATAGTTTTATACAGGAGCAGTAAGATATTCTGTGTCTTATTTTCTATCCCTTTCTTAATAATTCCTAGCATTCTATTTGCCTTTTTGACCACTGCTGCACACTGTGTGGAAGTTTTCAGAGAACTGTCCACGATAAGTCCAAGATCTCTTTCCTGATTTGCCATAGCCAAATTAGCCCCCATCATACTGTACATATAGTTGGGGTTATTTTTTCTGATGTGCATTACTTTACACTTATCCACATTAAAATTCATTTGCCATTTTGTTGCCCAATCACTCAGTTTGGTGAGATCTTCTTGGAGTCCCTCATAGTCTGTTTCTGTCTTGACTATCCTAAACAGTTTGGTATCATCTTCAAACTTTACCACCTCACTGCTTACCCCTTTCTCCAGATCATTTATGAATAAGTTGAACAGGATTGGTCCTAAGACTGACCCTTGGGGGACACCACTAGTTACCCCTCTCCATTCTGAAAATTTACCATTTATTCCTACCCTTTGTTTCCTGTCTTTTAACTAGTTCTCAATCCAAGAAGGGACCTTCCCTCTTATCCCATGGCCATGTAATTTACACAAGAGCCTTTGGTGAGGGACCTTGTCAAAGGCTTTCTGAAAATCTAAGAATACTATATCTACTGGATCCCCCTTGTCCGCATGTTTGTTAACTCCTTCAAAGAACTCTAAGGGTATGTCTACACTACAGCGCTAATTCGAACTAACTTAGTTCGAATTAGTTAATTCGAACTAAGCTAATTCGAACTAACGCATCTAGAACTAAAAACTAGTTCGAATTAGCATTTTGCTAATTCGAACTAGCGCGTCCACATTTAGTGGACCCTGAACCGGGGTTAAGGATGGCCGGAAGCAGTGCCGGCAGGGCATCAGAGGAGGACTTAGAGCGTGGAGATACTGTCTCAGGCTAGCTGAGGGCTGTGCTTAAAGGGTCCCGACCCCCACCCCGGACAGACAGTTCTCAGGGGTGCCCCGCTTGCAAAGCAGTCCTGGCTTGGAGTGCCCTGAGTGCCTACACTGGGCACATCACACCACTCGCCCATCAGCCCAGCTGCACTTGCCGCAGGCTGCCATCTGGGGAGAGGGTGCAATTGGGGGGCTGCAGGAGAGCTTCCATCCCCAGAAGCCTGCAGAGCCAGCCCAGTCCTCCCCATCGGGGGCTTGTGCCCCATTCCTCCCTCACCTCCTTCCACTTACCCTTCCCTAGCCCCTCTTCTTGATGTACAAAATAAAGATAACGTGTCTTCCAAAATGGAATCTGTCTTTATTGAACAAAACTGGGGGAGACTGGGAAAAGGAGGTGGGAGAGGGGAAGAGAGAGGGTGGGAGAGGGGAGGGCAACTAAAATGATCAGGGGTTGGGAACAGGTCCCATAAGAAGAGAGGCTAAAGAGACTGGGACTTTTCAGCTTAGAAAAGAGGAGACGGAGGGGGGACAGGATAGAGGTCTCTAAAAGCAGGAGTTGGGTGGAGACGGTGCATACAGAAAAGTTTTTCATTAGTTCCCATAAAGAAGGACTAGAGGACACCAAAGGAAAGGAATGGGTAGCAGGCTTCAAACTAGTAACAGAAAGTTCTTCTTCACAAAGCAAAGAGTCAACCTGTGGAACTCCTTGCTGCAGGGGGCTGTGAAGGCTAGAACTGGAACAGAGTTTGAAGGGAAGTGAGATCAAGTCAAGGAGGTTGGGTCCATGGAGTGCTATTAGCCAGGGGGTAGGAGTGGTGTCTCTGCCCAAGGCTTGTGGAAGGCTGGAGAGGGATGGCACAAGACAAATGGTTTGGTCACTGTCTTCGGTCCATCCCCTCCAGGGTCCCTAGGGTTGGCCACTGTCGGCAGACAGGCTACTGGGCTAGATGGACCTTTGGTCTGACCCAGGACGGCCATTGTAAGCTCAGGGCTCAGGGTCGGGGGTCTCAGTGGACCCCCTTGATTCTCTTGCACACCTGCTCCTGGGTGGCCAGGCTGGCAGCTATCCTGCCCAAGCCGGCCACTTTCCTGTGCCTAGTGCGGAGATCGTGAACAAGGTCCATGATGTCCGCACTAGCCCAGGCGGTTGCCCGCCTCTTGCGGTCCCAGGCAAGCTCCCGGGAGCCGACAACCTGGTCCCGGGAAGAGGGGGAGGGCTGGGGGGCATCGGGTGGGTGGCTCGATCCGTGCCAGGTGCAGGGTCTGCTGGCTGGGTGCTGGCAGGCTTGCACCTGGCACGGGCACCGTAGCCAGCCCGTGCCCCTTTAAAGGGTCCGGGGCTGGGAGGGGGGCAGTAGAGTTTCCCTGGTGTTGGCCAGAGTGGCCACCAGGGAAACCTGGGGAGGGCTAGCCTCTCACTAGTTCGAATTAAGGGGCTACACACCCCTTAATTCGAACTAGCTAGTTCGAACTAGGCTTAATCCTCGTGGAATGAGGATTACCTAGTTCAAACTAAGCACTCCGTTAGTTCGAATTAAATTCGAACTAACGGAGCGCTAGTGTAGCACCTATGAAAGTTAGTTCGAACTAACGTCCGTTAGTTCAAACTAACTTTGTAGTGTAGACATACCCTAATAGATTAGTAAGGCAGGATTTCCCTTTACAGAAACCATGTTGACTTTTGTCCAACAAACTGTGTTCTTCTACATGCTTCAAAATTTTATTCTTTACTATTGTTTCGACTAATTTGCCCGGTACTGAAGTTAGACTTACCGGTCTGTAATTGCCAGGATTGCCTCTAGAGCCCTTTTTAAATATTGGTGTCACGTTGGCTACCTTCCAGTCATTAGGTACGGAAGCTGATTTAAAGGATAGGTTACAAATCACAGATAATAGCTCAGCAATTTCCCATTTAAGTTCTTTTAGAACCCTTGGATGAATGCCATTCGGTCCCGGAGATTTGTTAACATTAAGTTTTTCTATTTGTTCCAAAACCTCCTCTAATGACACTTCAATCCAGGACAGTTCCTCAGATTCACCACCCACAAAGGACGGTGCAGATTTGGGAATCTCTGCAATGTCCTCAGCTGTGAAGACTGAAGCAAAGAAATCATTTCGTTTCTCTGCAATGGCTTTATCGTCCTTGATTGCTCCTTTTATAGGTCGATCATCTAGGGGACCCACAGGTTTTTAGAAGCAGGCTTCCTGCTTCTAGTGTACTTAAAAAACATTTTGTTATTTCTTTTTGAGTTTTTGGCTAGGTGTTCCTCAAAATCTTTTTTTGCTTTTCTTATTACATTTTTACACTTGATTTGACAGTGTTTATGTTCCTTTCTATTTATCTCACTAGGATTGGACTTCCACTTCTTAAAAGATACCTTTTTGTTCCTCGCTGCTTCTTTTACATGGTGGTTAAGCCACGGAGACTCTTTTTTAGGTCTCTTGCTATGTTTTTTAATGTAGGGTATACATTTTGCGGAAAAACTTGCCAGTCTAGACGCAGCCTATTTGTTTTTCATGTTACATTCCAGCGCCTTGATATTTTTATACCCACTGCCTCTTCTTGTCCCCCACCCCCCATTTATTTTAGTTCAGGACATCCATCACCCTGGTCATCTGCAGAAGTGGGCTGTGCCCCCCAAAGCTCATGAGCCCAGCTACATGGTTTGTTAGGCTATGGGCAAAAGCGGCGAGTCCGGTGGCACCTTATAGACCAGGGGTCTCCAAACTTTTCTGCCCGAGGGCCGCATTAACTATCAAACAGCAGTTCGAGGTCCAAATAAAAAACAATCAAAACATGGATGTTGTTTTTAATTATTTATTTAATATTATTTTATTCAGTTATTATTTAATAACACATTGATACACTACACATGAACACCTGTATTAGTGTGAATGGTGAAATTGTTTCCTGGATGCCAAAATAGAGCCCAGCCCACTAGTGACCTCATGAGAGAGCTAGCCAATAGGATAAGAACGCACTGGCCAATAGGGAGCAATTGTCCACGCCAAGTCCCAACCCCTCTTGCTGTGAGGGACGCGCAGAGCCCGGGCTCGGCCGTCGGTCCGCAGGGCGTGTGGCCGTCCGTTGGCGGCTCCGATCCCCCGCACCCCCGGCCGGGGAGTCTCGCTGCCCAGGGCAAGGGCTGCGCGGGTCCAGAGTCCCTCCTCCGTCCCGCTGGCTCCTCCGGCTTCCCTCTCCTGGCTGCCTGCCCAAAAGAAAGTGAGTGCCGGCCGCCCCTGTCCTTCCGGCCCCTCCCCCTTTTGAGCCGGCACGCACGGGGCGTGCCGCTCACCCTGGCGTCCCTGCCCCTTCTCCTCCTGGGTCCTGCCGCCTTCCTCGCCTGCCGCGCCTGCGGCTGTGCGCCCTCGCTCCCCTCCCCGTGGGCTTTCCCCTGGGCTCTGCTGCGCTGCGCCGCTCGGCACTTCTCCAGGGGAGGGGCTGTTAGTGCGGGGAGTTTCTTCCCCGTGACAGTCTCCACGGGCCGGATGAGAGGGCCGTAGTTTGGAGACCCCTGTTATAGACTAACTGAAGGGCTGGAGCAGGAGCTTTCGTGGGCAAAGACCCACTTCTCAGATGCTTGCCAGGGTGGGAGGGGTTATTTTCAAAGACAAAAAATCTCCCGCTGCCTACCCAGCCCCTCCCCTATTTGAATCCCGCCCCTCCCCTCAGCATCCCTTCCCCTGGCCTCCAGGCCCCGCCCCTCCCCTCCCCATCCTTTCCCCTGGCCTCCAGGCCCCGCCCCTCCCCTCCCCACCCCCCCCGCCCCTCCCCTTCCCATCCCTTCCCCTGGCCTCCAGGCCCCGCCCCTCCCCTCCCCATCCCTTCCCCCGGCCTCCAGGCCCCGCCCCAGAACGCAGCCTCGCTCTGACTCCAAGATGGCGCCCGTAGTGAATACGCTCTATCTCCTTCCTCGCGCGCTCAGAGCGGCCCCTGACCTTCCGCCTCCCCCCCCACTCCCCACGGCAGCGTCACGACAAGATGGCGGCGCCCGCGCTGCTGCTGCCGCTGGTGGCGGCGGGGCTGGCGCTGTGCGCGGCGCTGCTGTGGCTGCGGGGGCGGCGAGCGGCGGGGGCGGGGGCGCGGGGCCGGGTGTGCGTGGCGGTGCTGGGCGACCTGGGCCGCAGCCCCCGCATGCAGTACCACGCGCTGGCCCTGGCGCGCCACGGGCACCACGTCACCCTCCTGGGCTTCCTCAGTGAGTGAGGCCGGGCCGGGCCCCAGCGTCCCCGCCCCCGCCACGGGCTCGCCCTGGGGCTCCCGCGGGGGCTCGTGTCCTGGCCGTGACTCTCAGCCCGCCCTGCCTAAGGGGCGGCCCGTCTGGGGTCTCCCCCCCCCCCCCCAAGCTTGGCCAGGGGCTGTGAGCCCGCCCCCACCCCAAGTCGGCCCCGTCTTTAATATGGAGCCTCGGAGCAGCAGACCCCTGTCCCGCGATGCAGAGCCATTGCACGGACACACAATGGCTACGTCTACACTGGCATGATTTTCCGAACAGGCTTTTAACGGAAAAGTTTTCTGTTAAGAGCATTTTTGGAAAAGCGCGTCTAGATTGGCAGGACGCTTTTCCGCAAAAGCACTTTCTGCAGAAAAGCGTCCGTGGCCAATCTAGATGCGTTTTTCCGCAAAAACGCCCCGATCGCCATTTTCGCGATGGGGCTTTTTTGCGGACAATACTATGCTGTCTGCACTGGCCCTTTTGCGCAAAAGTCTTTCGGAAAAAGACTTTTGCCCAAACGGGAGCAGCATAGTATTTCCGGAAAAGCACTGATGATTTTACAGGAGTTTGACAGTGCTTTTCCGGAAATTCAAGCGGCCAGTGTAGACAGCTGGCAAGTTTGTAAACTTGCCGGTCTAGACACAGCCAAAGTGTATCCCTGTTCACACCCCTAGTGGCAAAAATGGGGCTATAAAGCGGATAGCGGAGGGGGGGGGGGGGCGGAGGAGGAGGGGGAGGAGGTTGCAGGGCTTCACCAGTTAGCTTTGCTCCCTACAATTAAGATTTAAGTGCCTTCCCAGCTTGCTAGGGTGACAGTGGCCAGCCTCATGTGCCCGCCCTAAAAGCTTCTTACTCTCAGCAGACTGCATCCTTGTGACCCAAGCATCCAGTGTGGCCTGGGATGGTTACTGGTCCTAATATGAGTGCTGCTCACTGCAGTCTTTGTTCAGCTCAGAAGTGCAGCATCACCCACTGGGACCTGTTGTCCTGATGGGTCATACTACAGCTGCATATACTCATCTTGGTATTCTAGACCAGTGTTTCTCAACTTTTTATTTTAACAAAATACTCCTTAAAAAAAAAAAAAAAAAAAAAAGGTACCCCCAGTACTTAGTTTTCAGACACACAGGTTTTTTTTTTTCTATCATTGCAACACATTTGTTTAAACAACTTCATCATAGCCAGGTGGGCAATCAAATTTTGGGGTGTAAAAAGTATAAAAATAATAAAGTGCTATAAAACTTAAAACAGAAATTCTGTTTTCTCCAAATTTCAGTTGTGTTGACGTACCCCCCATCACTTCTCTCGAGTACCCCTAAGAGTACTCATACTGCTGGTTGAGAAACACTGTTCTAGATGTTTCAGAGATTAAATGGTCCTCCCTGTCCCCCCCCATTCACTCTTACTTTTCAATTTTAATAACATTCTCTGTTACAGTAACAGTCTTGTATAAACAGATGGCTACAGAACAGTTTCTTTTTCTTTCAGGCACAAAGCCACACAGTGACATTTTGTGCAATGAAAAAATACACATTGTCTCAATTTCAGAACTTAAAGTGTTGCAAGGTATGTTCATAGAGTTAGATCATTTTTAGTTGTTCAGATGTATCAATATTTCACATTCTGTCTGTGCTCTGAAGATATTTACCATTATTGTTCAGTGAAAACCAGTTCTTAAGGTTTGAATTTAACTCCCAGAGTACAGTGAGTATCATTCTTTTAAAGAAGGGTGACAAATTTATACTGTCATAAAGTTATTTTTTAAAATCTGGCTCATAATTAGAATATTAGTTTATCCTATGTGGAAGCTATATACACTTTCATCATGTTGAACAATCTAAGCACTCACCTGAAAACTTGGACAATGCCTTGAAAGCAAATTAACTAAGCAAGTCTTTGAAAATAACAAGTTGATGCTGTTTGTGTGTGTGCTAACATGCACTGTGGATTTTTCTTTTTTCTAAAACAAAGACCATAAAGTAATGTTGGTTTTTAAATTTTCTTCTGTATGTTGACTGTAAATGAATTGCATATTGAGGATGTGCTATGTGAAATTATGACAAAGATTTCTGTCATTTTATAGTTGGTCCTAAGATTTTCCAGTATATTACAAAAGTTATTGCACAGGCAATACAACTGTTCTATACAATGCTGAAGATAGATCGGCCTTCTTATATTCTTCTTCAGGTATATATATATATTTATAGATATATATTTATGTGTGTTATTGTTTCACACTGTAGTAAATTTTCATCAAAATACAGTGACATCATTTTGATAAAACTACTAGTGCAGAATGAATAGTGGAAGTAAATTTATGCAAATATGAAATTTGCAAATATATTAATCAACCTTTGTATTTCACCTTTTTATTAATTTTTGAGCATTCAGACTTCATTGGGACAAACACTAGCAAACTGAATTTAGAGCAGATGTGTGAGTATTTACCAAAAGCAAATTTCAATAGGGTATTTGAGAATGGATTTCAAATTCTAATCTAATGCATATTGCACAAATCATGACGTAAGCAAATGTAGAATTCAAAATGATCTATGTTTAATAATCTAATCAGAACAGAATATCACAATTTGTCTCGTATGAATTACAAATTTTATGTTCCTTTGTAAAAATCACAATTCATACTGTGGTGATTAATACAAATGCTGTGTTTTTCGGTCAAATATTTATTTAAAATTCATTCCCTTTAAATGTTAGAAAAAGGCCTCACTTTCCTGATGTGAATGAATAGTTCTGTTCTAAGTGGAATTAGTGTTGATTGCACATGTCAAATTCAAAGCACGAAGAGGTGAGTCTTTTATCCATAGAACAAATACAATATGAGTGAACAGCAGTATGAACTTCAGTGTGCTGCTTTCCCCCTCCAAAGTGCTTCAAACTTCACTTCAAGGTTCCATCTCTAGGGCTATGTCTAGACTACAAGGTTTTTGCGCAAAAACCTGCAGCGCGTCCACACCTTGAGCGTGTTTTTGTGCTAGAAAATCTACAATCAATCGACAGAACAGAGGACTTTTTGCAGTGTAGATATGCCTCCTTCTGTGAGGCATAACTCCTTTCTGCGCTACAGCTCTTGTGCAAAAAGGCATGTGTGGATGCTCTGCAGGGGTTTCTTGTGCAAAAAGAGCCTATCCAAAAAAGCACAGGTGCTCTGATGGCCATTCTGTGAATGGCCATTAGAGCTTTCTTGCGCAAGAATGTCCATGCAGTGTGGATGCTCTCTTGTGCTAAAGCTCATTGCTTTTGCTGTGCGCTTTGAGGTCTGGACATGCTTTTGTGCAAGAACTCTTCCGCAAAAGGCTTCTTTTGCAAAAACCCTGCAGTGTAGGCAAAGCCTAGGAGTGAGAAAATAGCTCTGGTTCCATAACAATGAATCTGGATGTGTCTACTGCTATTTAGAGATGGTTGTGGTTGTTGCGATGTGATTTATGACCACTAGGGACTGGAGTGAGATTAGCCAACTCTTTCCCCATACATTACCGAGTAATTTGCTTGATTCCTGACTAGTCATAACTTGGGGACCGTATTTGAACCAATGACCTAGATATTTTGTAAAGCAGTTTCAGTCCATTCCTTTCCTTTTCTGGCAGATGATCTGCAGTTTGTCATTTGGTTATAATTTGTTGTTATTTTTGTTTTATTTATTAAACAGAATCCTCCAGGCCTGCCTAGTATAGCTGTTACCTGGATGGTTTGCCTTGTACGAAGAAGCAAACTGATCATTGATTGGCACAATTATGGTTATACTATAATGAGTCTGATCCATGGAAGAAACCATCCTATAGTACAAATTGCAGAGTGGTTTGTATAGAAATATTTATTTTTCTCTTAAAATTGTATAGCGTTTACAGCATTCATACAGGTGGAAGGCAGCAGTGACTAGGATACTATTGACTAAGTGCCTCTTTAAAGAGGCACTTTATTTTTAGGCTCCAAATTGACCTATATTGTTTTGGAGGTGTCCTGTAGAATTAAATAGAAAATGCCCTTTCTCTGGGTGATCCTACAAACCTAATAGACAATTCTATCCTTGCTATACCATTCTGTAAGATGGTTCCAGAAAGCTAAAGAAAATATTGTTCTCTTTTAAGTTTGAGAGTAATTCCTGTTCCTGTTATTCTTTTTGTATTCTATAAGATTTTTCACAAGAATGATTATGCCCTTTTGAGGAACATCGTCCAGAAATAGCTAATTATTGTGTGTGTATGTACATACTAATGTTCACATGTGAAGTGTACACATAGAATTGTAAAAAGCCTGATGACTTAGTGCTGGTCTGCATTAGAAAATTAGATTGATTTAACTGTCAGTCTGGGGTGTGAAAAATCCACACGCCTGAGTGATGCAGATAACCCAGATTAGGTGTTGTCACCTCTCTGGTAGATAGATTACCTACACCGATTTAAGAATCCTTTCCATCAGCATAGACAGTGTCTACATTGAAGAGCTACTTCAGTGCACTGCTGTAGCATTTTAAGTGTAGACAGCCTTAACAGTCCTAATTATTTCTGAACTTAAGTGTCATCCATTTTATACTGTTAAGCTGCAACCATGCTTCTGAAATGCATGAGCTGCATATAAATCAAGTCAGTAGTAACCTGGGTCTGAATAGATGGGCTGGAGTCATGATGATAAGATGTACATGGCTGTATCAATTATCTCAAATTTGAATATACAGTAAAAGCTGTGTTACCTAGCTCTGTATCAACCGGAAAACTCTATAAACCAGCATTTCTGATCTTCATTGAAAGTTCTAGTCCAGTTAGTGTGGAATTGGCAAGGATCTCTATGTGGCTGCATGTGGCTCCCTCATAGTGGCAACATGTCCCTGCTGCTCCTAGGTGGAGGAATGGCCACAGAGGCTCTGTGCTGCCCCCATCTCACATGCTTGCTCTGCAGCTCCCATTGTTTGAGAACTATGGCCAATGGGAGCTGCAGGGATGGTGCCTATAGGCAGAGACAGAATGCAGAGCTGCCTAGCTACGCCTCTGCCTTGGAGGAGCATGGACATGTCACTGCTTGTGAGGACCTGTATAAGGTGATTCTTGACTGGATCTGGCACCCCCAAACCTCTCCCAGGCCCCAACCCTCTGTCTTGAGTCTGGTCCCATGCTCAAACTCTCCCTGAATCCTGCACCCCTTCTGTCCTCTGAACCCTTAAGTCCCAGCCTGGAGCCCCTTTCTGCACCCCAGAGCCCACACATCTAGCTGCCCACACCTCCCACACCCAACCAGTTGCCCTAGCCTGGATCCCCCTCCTGCATCCTGAACCCCTCATTTCTGGCTCCACTAAAGAACCTGCAGCTCCCTCAACTCAGAGCCAGTACCCACTACCACACTCATCCCCCTGCCTCAGCCCACTCCGAACTATTAGTGAAGCAGAATATTTGACTAACCAGCACCTCCCTCCCCTCCCCCCCCCCCCGCTTCTGCATGCTGGATAACAAAGCTTTTGCTATATTCTGCTTTTTGCCTTGCTTTTTATGACTAGATCAGAGGCAGCAGCACAGGGGTGGGGGTGTCAGGCAAGCTCAGGGATCTGGCTTAAAGCTGCAATGGGGAGGGGAGAGGTGGCTGGGTGGCTACCCCCCCCATCTGCCCCCCCCCCCGTGTAAATGCTGAAATTTTCAGTGGTTACACATATACCTGATAAATGCATTTTAACATCCCTACTCTATATACTGGGCTCTTTATTGAGTAATAGCAACACAGACATAATGTGCAAGTTAAGAAGTAATTGAGAAATTAATATTGCAAGATACAGCTCCTGATAATTTTAGGCAAAATTATGTTTAATTATATTAATTTTCATTCCATAGATTAGACATTGGTGAGAAACCGATATTCAGTGTCACAGTTTCATTAGATGGGAATGGTGTTTGGCTTATAACTGAAGTTTAATTTCTATCAGGTATGAAAAGTTTTTTGGACGCCTATCTGACTACAACTTCTGTGTGACTAATGCAATGAAAGAAGATCTACAGAAGAATTGTAACATCAAGTAAGTCAAAGATCTCACAACACAAATGATTGTGTATAGATTTTCACTTAAATCATCTAGCTAGCCAGCCCTAATGCTTTTGGATTCATAGAAGTCATATTGTATAATCAGGGATCCAAAAAGCTTCTTTCTGGCTAAGAACTAAGACTTGGAAAAGTGTATTTATCATCAAAGAATTGTTACTAATTCAATTTCCTAGTACTGAGAGGCCAAGAAACATAGAGTTGGTAGATGTACATTTCACTAAACTTTTGTTACCTTTTTTTTACTTGGTAAAACTTCTCAGTAGTTCCACAAAACTTAACTAAAGCTGAATATTTATCCCTCCTGTGTAATTTGCTCTCCAAGAAATGTTAGTGACAGCTAGAAGGTAGGGATGTGATAGTGTACGTGTTTAACCTTCATGGTTACACTCAGCACAGCCCCCACCCTCCACCTCTGCTGCTGTATCAGAGGCAGCAGAGCAGGTGGGGGGAGCAGGCACCCCATGAGCATCTGCTCTTTTTAAGCAGGTTCCCTGCGAGCACCAGCTCCCAGGGATCTGCCTGCCCACCCGCGCTGCTGCCTCTGGGTCAGCAGCTCAGGGTGGGGGGAGGTAGGGAGAGGCAGATGGCTCTGCAGGAACTAATGCTTGTGGGGGAGATGACTTAAAAGCTGGTTGCCCAGGTGCACCGGTTCCTGCAGAGCTGCCTCTCCCCCGAGTGTAAACTTGTAAGCACTGAAAATTTCAGTGGCTACATGTTTACAAACCTCTCCCTCCCGCCCCCTTCTAACATTCCAGTTAGAGAGGGGACCTCTGGGATTTTTGGCACCCACGCAGGCATGGAAGTAAGCATGAAGTGATTGAGTGTTTTAGTAATAGTGGAAGTGAAGGATGAATCTTCTATTGAAATTTAACCATTGGAGGAATTCCTAACCTCAGAAGAACATAAGTATGAGTAATAAATAAAAGTAATTCCTGGTTAGAGAGAATTTTTTGTGTGATGAAGCAGCTAGGGTGTGAGCGCACCATGGATAAACACATTGGACCTTAAAAAAAGTTCACAATGAAAAGCATTAACAACTAAAATAGATACTTTTCTTTCTTGATAGATCAAGGCCCCCAATCCTGTCTTTAACTTTTTGCATGTGATGAGTGGTCATACTGAAGTCAGTAGAACTAATCAGCTGTTTAATTGTTTACAGTTTAGGGGTGTTTTCAGAATCAGATGATTAATTGTTTTGTTCTATTGATACTTTTAATTGCCTTTTATATATATATAATTATTTGTTTCTCCACAGAGCAATAACCCTATATGACAAGCCAGCTTCTTTTTTTAAGGAAACATCGTTAGAACTTCAGCATAAATTGTACATGAAACTTGCTAAAGATTATGCTCCATTTAAAAGTGGGTACGTATAAGTAACAGATGCTCTAACAGTCTTTATTAACTAAGACAAGCCAGCATACTTAGTTTAGAAACTCAGTATATGCTTCTTCCCCATTAACTGACTTCAGCTCATCTTGGCTGTTGTTGATGTGATTCACAAGTGCATGTGGAATGGAAAAGGGTGTTTTTTTAAGGCGTCAAGTACCAAATAATTTTATCCCACAAGTCACTGAATATTTATAGTCCAGAAAAACAAAAGGGTAGGCTAAATCTAAATACTTGTTTTTCTTAATGCAGATCCATGGATGTGATCATGCTACCATTTTAGTTACATTGCTCTTGGGGGAATTCTGTGCCAAAAAAATTAAATTAAATTAAAAACTTGTGTAATATTTTACAATTCTGCAAATTTTATTTCTCAAAATAACACTGCAGAATCACACCAGTTTCAATTATTTTGGCAATTTATTTCACAATATTTGTCAGCAAGTATGTCTGTAACAGTACACACACACACACACACACACACACACACACACACACACAAATTCCCTCAGGAGTAGAATTAAAATAACTCCTGTGACAACCCAGTTCCTGTTTCTCTGCCTAATCCCTCGTGCAGAGCCCAGATGGGGGGCCAGGCACTCACCAACAACTCCCCAAAGCCGAGCACCTACCCCAGATACCCATACACCCTCCCTCCAAAATCTAGCTACAGGGCCCACCCTAACTCAGATACCCACCCTTTTACATCTTAGCACCCATGGCTCCAGAGGAAGGAACAGCTTGATGCTTGATCCCAGGCTTGCTTGGCACTTCCTGTGCGTTGCCATCTCCTTCCCTTAGAGGAAACTGCAGCTGCTGGGAACCCTCCATCTTCCCGTAGAGCAGCGGTTCCCAACCTTTTCCAGCTGGGGACCCTACCTTAACAATTCAGGAAGACTTGGTGACCCAAGGCAGTTCAAAAACAGGGGGAGTAGGGAGGATAGAGCCACCTGGGGGGACACTTGGTGACCCTTTTGAAATGTAATGGCGACCCATATTTGGGTCCCAACCCATAGGTTGGGAAACCCTGCCCTAGTGTCTTCTAGAGTCAAGCGGCACTCTGCCAGGTCCAGTGGTACCTCATTGCTGCCATCAGCACAGCAGCCCTTTCTTGTGGGGAAAGGAAATTCTGTGTGGGCAACTAAGGATGTTAAGAAGCAAGTAACTGGCTAATTGGATAATCAATACAATTTGTACTGACTACATGATTAGTTGATAAAGAGAGGTGTTCTGTCCTGGCTTGCACTGGGTCCAGGAGCTACCTTGACTGCGGCTCTGCAGTTTAAATGTAGTTGGTGCTGGGCATGTAGGTAGTCCATCTCCTTTTACATTTAAACTAGAGAGTTGCAGTGGGGGTAGCTCCTGGAGCTAGCGTGAGCTGGGACTAAGCTGCCCAGCTCTTACTGCATTTAAAATGCAGAGCCACACTGGGGGGTAACTTCTGGAGCCAGCACAAGCCCGGGACTGAGTAGTCCCGGCTTGCACCAGCTCTGGGACCACTGCAGCTCTGCCTACCTTGCCTCTCCCCCTGCGTACCACAGAGATGGTGCTTGGGGGAACTGGCTTTTAAGCCAGCTTCACCCAGCACCAGCTCCTGCTCCCCCCCCCACCTTTGCTGCAACCGCCCGGCTCTTACTACATTTAAAATGCAGAGCTACAGTGGTCCTGGACCTGGTGGAGTTGGGACTCCTCGGTCACAGTTCATGCCGGGTCCATGAGCTACCCCCAGTGTGGCTCTACATTTTAAATGTAGTAAGAGCCAGGAGGATTTACTACATTTAATATGCAGAGCTGCAGCGGTCCCAGCTCTGTCCAGGCTTGTGCTGGTCCAGGACCTACCCCCGCTGTGGCTCTGCAGTTTAAATGTAGTAGGAGCTGGGCTGCCTGTGCAGCTGGACCAGCTCAAACCAGGACAGAGTGCCTTCTCTTATCGAGTAATAGTGTAATCGATACAAATTGTATCTCAAAACCATAATGTGAACTGTTATTCTCCAAGAACCATATTTAAGGCTATAAGCCTTAAATATCTCCCCAAATTAATCAGACAGGTTTGTAGTAACTTAACATTAAATAAACCTATAAAATATGTAATATAATGATTTTGCAACAAGTTAAAGGTTTGTCCCTCTCATGCAGTATTAATCTTTGAAGTAGCACCATCTTTCATGGAGGTGATATGAAGTTTCTGGGACTCCTAACCTGTGTTCCTCTACCTCTGGGCAAAATGGCTCATCTGTTTCATAGTTGCTTTCAGTGAATTAGATCTGCTCACTTACCATGAATACACTGGAGCCTCTGTGGCTTGAAGTAGACTTTGATATAAGGCCCTTATGTAGATGTGGGGAGCTAGATTGAGGCTAAGGTGAATCTTGCTGTTAAAAACCCTCAGATATAGCTACTGAAACATCCCTTGCTAGACAGTCAAAGAAAGAAATTTGGCAATTGTCAAATTCCCGGTGAGCTAAATAATGACTGGTACTGGCTTCCTCATAAAAAGAGCCCCATTCATATTCATTTCAGATTTTTCAAAATCATGAGCTAATATTAAGATTTTTTCTCCAGAAGTTTGTGTGATGTTTACCATAGTAAATATCATAGAAAAAAGGAAGACGAGGTAATACATTTTCCTGGACCAATTTCTGTGTGAGTGTGTTGGACAGAGACAGGCTTTTGAACCACAAAGATCTTCCTGAAGAATAAAAGATATTATGTCACCCATCTTGTCCCTCCAATACCCTGCGACTGACAGCTATACTGCATATTATAAATATCATGGCAGATGACTGTACAGTGAGAAATGGCTTGAAAACCCTGAGGACACTCAGTGCAGCTTGCTTTTTAAAATCCTTAGTGTAGAGTGAATTGATTCCAGGTATATTTGATTGAACAGTGTGGGCCATCATCTTCAAGGTAAATGAAGTACAGATTGGAGACTCCTTGGAAGTAGTATAGCTAGGATGTCAGTGAAAGCTAGGAAAAGAATCATCTGAGTCACATCATTGTGATACTCAGATGCTCACCACCAAAATGAAGGACTCCCCAGAGATGTTAAATGATGCATTTGGAGCCAGAATGTTGTGAAATTCATACCCTTTGGTACAGTATTTGATTATATTCATACACCTCCTTAGATAGTATATCTTGGGATTAATAATGATGCTCTCTAAATCCTATTTACAGAATAGACTCCATATGTCAAGACGTTGAGAAGTCTGCATTTACAGAGCTAGATGTCAGAAATGGAAGTGTGACACAAGATAGAGAGAGACCAGCTCTTCTAATCAGCAGCACCAGCTGGACAGGTCTTGAATCAAATTGGTGTTTGTTGTTAAAAGTCCTGTATAATAATTTTACATTAAACAGTTGATAGACATTAGAACTGTTCCACCCTCCCCCACACATAAACTTTGCTCTGATACAGGACATTACAATGAGCAAAAACAAAGTTGTATACATTTCTTTTGATTAACAGGAAGAATTTGCAGATCAGCTATATGGACTCTCAGTGTCTGCATATGAGGACCATAATCCATTGAATTTTTTAGTTTAATTATGGAGTTATAAGGTAAATGTCGAGCTCCATGAACAATTAGAGAAACAAGTCCTATCATCATCTAACATTAGAAGTATGCTTACTATGTTTGCATGGTGCTATAGAATGGCTCTAATAAGTTAAATGTTTTGTCTTTCATTTCCTGGTACATTTATTACATATATTAATGCACTGAGAGAATTACTTGTTTTGAAAAGGTATAAAGCTGGAACAAAATCTGCTGTGTTGCAATTGAGAATGGAAGTGTGCATCTTCCATTAGAATTAACTGGGCAAGAATGTCTAATAAAATTGAAATGATGTGCTATTGAGATGCTGTTTGACTTCAGTTTTTGTGTAATTGTTGGAAAAGATTCCATTAAATGCAGGAATACAGGCTTTTATTAGCATTACATTTATAGTACCTATAACATTAAAACCATATTGAAAATGTCACTTCAGTGAAGATGAGGAAAGTCATGATTGCTATCCTTTAAAGAGAATAAGTTTTTACAGCTACAAATGCTAGCAATGTCACTAATACACCTTTCTTTTCCAGAGGATGAAGATTTTTCTATTCTTTTAAACGCTTTAGAAAGTAAGTATCATGAAGTTTTCTTTGGCTATTTAAAGAGTCTTATTTATTCTTAACAATTACTGAGCGCTTCTTTAAAGAACAGTGCCCTCAGCTACATCTACACTGTAGCCTTTTTACTGAAAAGCTTATGCAAATGAAGCACGGAGTGGAATATCGCCGCAGTTCATTTGCATAATTAATTAGCAGCTGTTTTTGCGCAAGAGGCTTTTGTGCAAAAAGGAGCTGTGTAGACGGTTCCTTTTTGCACAAAAAGCCCCCTCTTGTGCAAGAGCCGTTCTTCTTCATTTTTTCAGGAAGAACAGCTCCTGTGCAAGAGGGGGGTTTTGCACAAAAAGGAGCCATCTACACAGCTCCTTTTTGCGCAAAAGCCTCTTGTGCAAAAACAGTTAGTTGCTGATTAATTATGCAATTGAAGCATGGTGATATTCCACTCAGCGCTTCATTTGCATAAGTTTTTCAGGAAGAAGGCTATAGTGTAGATGTAGCCTTCATGTGCAAATGAAAATTCACAGGCATTTAAGGGTCGGAGTAGTTTGTCGCAGTATAGGGGTTAAAAAAAATACGTTAAGATCATAGTTATGTGCAGGATACAATTAAAATATTTATCATTAGGAAATCTATTTCCAACTACTTGATAAGGTGAGTTACAGCTTTAGTTTGTATGCAGCATGAAGTGGTATTGCTGCTACTGAGCTTCCTCTTGTGCCTGGGGTGCCTTTGCTTCTCCCACAAAGGTTCCTTATACAGGTCTGGGTTTAGTCACTGTCATTCAAAGCCCCCTGTCAAGGCTGGTCCCCACTCTGGCACTCTGAGTGAAGATGACGGGAGTCAGCAAGAGACCTTCAATATCTTGCCTCTGTAGGCTCTGCTTACAAACTCCCCAGAGTCACAGATTTACTGACTTTAGGGGGTAGTTGCCACTACCAAGTGCAACAAACCCCTTTGTTCTTGAACTTAGGAAGAAAAAACTTGGATTTCCTTCCCTAGGGGTATTTCAAACTCCTCTGCCACCAGAGAGCTTGAAAAAAGAAACAAAAGCAACAAACTGTATCTTTGATAGCTGAGCTCTCAGGCTAGGCAGACACACAGACAGACCTCCTGTTTCTTCCCAGGACACAAGAATCAAATCATCACCATAAAAAAAGGTGATTTTATTAACAAAACAAAAAGATATACTTGATAAAACGTACTTGATTGCTAGCTGATTCAGAGCAACTGAGTAAGACGAATTAAAACACAGAGAACATCTCTGGGTATGCTCTTAGATAGTCAATGGGGGAGGGAAGGCACAGATTCACACAGAGAAATTTAAACAAACAACCACAACAAAAGAACCACCCTGATCGCAACTAAATACACATTTTTCTTGATTTACTCATGATCCCTTCCTGGTTTAGTCCACTTCCATGCCCTGAATTCCTTGTAGGCATGGTAATTCTGATTACTGCATGTTGTTCCCTCCAGCCCTTAACTTAGAAGTCACATAAAGGAAGAGCAGATCAGGTATCTATATGCAATTCAGATTTCAGTACTGTATCCCATTGGTTCTTTTGGCCCCCGGCCAGCACTCTTGCTAGCTATCTGAGTTTAACCCTTTATTCACCGAGTGCTGGCCAACACTCCAACCCATCACAGCCCCAAATTGAAGTCCCCTAACCAGACATTTCTCCTACTACTCCCAGGCCTCTATGACAGGAGAGCTTTTGCAGTCTTTCCCTAGCTTGTCCACTGTCTCTCCTGCCTTAGCAGGCTATTCCTAGTCCTTCCTGTCTGGAGACTTAGTCTCAGATCCCAGGACTCTGCTGGAGCATGCTCAGTCCTAGCAGTCTCTGTTCTCCCTGAGGACCTCCCCTTCAGTGCAGCCACCTTTTGTCCTTTATTGGGAATTACTTGATGTGAAATGCAATGGGTGAGTGCTTGTGGATTCAGATATCACTCATTGAAAGGCTATCTCCTGTTCACTCAGATGCAAAATGTGTACCTGTTCCACAATGTTAGGGCGGTCAGCGGGAGTTGGACATATTACTGGCCCTATCACTCTCTGTGTACAGTGGGCTGTGAAACTGACATGCCTTAACTGCATCAGCCCAAGCAGCCATTGATTTGGGGGAAGTTAGGCTCAGGTGGACTCATTCCGTAATCAGAGTTGGCTTAGATCCAAGTGCTCCAGCCCATTAGGCAAACCACCCTGTTACACAACATATACACATAGGCTGCGTCTAGACTGGCATGATTTTGCGGAAATACTTTTAACGGAAAAGATTTTCCGTTAAAAGTATTTCCACAAAAGAGTGTCTAGATTGGCACGGAAGCTTTTGCACAAAAAGTGCTTTTGTGCAAAAGCATCCATGCCCAGTATAGATGTGCTTTTGTGTAAGAAAGCTCCGATGGCCATTTTAGCACCCATAGAGACACAGACACACACTTTCAAATTCCTGGTGAGATGATTTCAAGAAAGAGGGAACCCCCATTAAGCAATTTGGATAATCTGTTTGACTGGATTTTTTAACCTAACAAGAAGAAACAGCTGGAAGTGGTCAAAGAGTAATGTGGGGTTGCTGCAGTTTTCATGAACTGTACATTTAAAAGCATAATATCCATATTGTTTGTTTATATAGTATTAAAAACAAAATCTGTCAATATATATATTTTAAAAAACTCGGAGAAATCAGTTATAATGAATTTTTTATTTTCATAAAATGAAAATTCTTGCACCCACTTCACAATCAGGGATTGTCTGCATGAGGAGGAGGCAACAGGATTTGCCCTAGCAGCATTGTAGGTGACACACACTTATGACTAAACTTTGCAAACTGATTTCTTTAAGTATGCAGCATGTTTCAGAGAGGACTAGGTGATTCCTTATGAAGAGTTATTACTTTGCATAATGACTGTTATGAGAGGCTCAAATTAGAATCACAGTACCCAATGTCAATTTGCATGTTTGCCTGTAGTTTTTTTCTATTCGTCTGAAATAGTGTTCATTTGTACAGGAGAATTATTCTTAACCGAGAGTGTGTGTATCTGGGCACACACAAAATAACTTTATTTGTTTTGTAGATTATGAAGAGTATGTCAATGATGGAATCAAGCTTCCTTCTTTAATATGTGTGATAACAGGTACCACTTTTTAATTGTTATTTTCTGTTCCTTTTCAAAGCTGATACCAGAGGATTAATTTTTGTCATCCCACTAGATTGACTTTTAAATAGATTTTTTTATCTTTATGAAGTAACAAAAGGAATAGAATATTTGTTTGGCACTGATTTAACACATCAGTGGTTGGAACAAAAATCAAGAATGATGGTATGTTTGCATTTTAAAATAAAAGATGCTACAGCATACAAATTTAGCAATTGTATTGTATTCTGTAATTCCTTTGGACGTATTTTCAGAATTTGAATAGTGAAGAAAAGCTGGTAAAACAACTTAAAATATGGGTTTAAATGGTATTTGCTATAAATAGACATTTGTCTAGTACTTGCTAAGGAGACTTACTGGTTGACTGTGAGGTTTTTGCAAAATGCTGTAGGCTGTTCAACAAATGATATTTTTTCCTCCTAGTACAAAACTAATAACTTAGCATGAAGCTAGCAGGGCACCGTGCTGCGGGAGGGAGCCATCTTTCAGTGGATTTGTATCTGATAATGGTTTATTTACAATTTATTGCTATAAGTTATGGTTGCCCTCAGAAGACCCATTCAGGTTCAATGTCATTATGCTAGACCCTTATGAACACTGATGAAGATGCAGCCCCTTCTTCAAATACCTTACAATCTAGGAATACAAATGAGATGTGCTCTTTATCACTAGACTATAATGTGTAGACAAACCCCCACTTTTGATAATTACAGCAAAAACACTAATATATATTGTGTTTGTTTTCCATTTAAAAGGGAAAGGACCTTTAAAAAAGCACTACAACAGTCTGATAGACAAAATGCACTTTAAACACATCCAGATCTGTACACCGTGGCTTGAAGCTGAGGATTACCCTGTTCTGCTTGGTAAATAATGGATTACAATTGTTGAAAAAGCTTTAAAGACTCAGGAACAATGTGTGAGTCTTGAGCAAAGGTTATGGATAGCTGTTGAGAATTTTGGGCAAAGATGGCATGGTATTTATCAGGTGATTTTTTTACCAGGTAAAATTATGCATTTGCCACATTGGAAAAAACTTGTTAGTGTCAGTTTAAGGTAATTTCTATTTTTAAAACTGTTTTGTTAATAATGCCACTTGAACTTAATTTTAGATACATATTCCAATTGGGGTTATGCAAAGCAGTTGATGTGTAGGTTAATTTAGGGTTGTACAAATACAAATAAAACTACAATGGGCATCATTACTAATATATGTAATTATAATACAGTATTGAACATAGGCATGTCTACATTTTGGTTTATTTTCTCAAGGAAGTGATACATGTTACGACTCAGTTTTCAGTATCTCATAAAAATATTGAAAACATTTTATTATATGAAAACAACACAGAGTTGTAAGCTTGAAGCACTAAACAATCAGAAGCATGCAGAGTTGCAGACCAACAGTCCAGCTCTGTTTGGCCATGCAACATCTTGTAGCAGAAGACCAGCTTTGATGTAATGAATAGCCCATGCCTGTTTCTCAAATTTGAATAGATGTATCACAAGTCTGAAAAAAATGATTTTGAATTTTCTGAATCCTGATGAAATTATTCTTCCCAGTTTCCTGGTTTAAACTTGGTTTAAGCTGGTATTTACCAGTGTTCTGTCCTGAACTAGATTTTCCTGGGAAATTGCCAGCCCTTATTTTGGAAAGTAGGTACAGGAATACCACAATAAACTTAAATTGTTTGTTAAGAATAAAATATATAACTGTAATTTGTGCCTTTTCTTTTGACTGAGAAATTGTTTAAATTTTGAAACTGCAGTTTCTCCTCCTATTCAGGTAACTAAGTGTAGAATTCCATCTTGAAGGTATGGTCATAGATCTATGATCATACCACCCTGAACAAGCCTGATCTCTGTATTAAAAAGCGTCTGTTTGCCACCTTTTGATTTTTCAGATAGGCTAATATACTGGATTGATTTCTGTTCTATATAGTCTCAGGGTTCTGTTCAGCAAGATCACATTGGAGAGTTTCTAGCTGAACTACTGAAAGTAGCTGAGGAGATGAGGAAATAGAATGTTTATACTTCCTTAGCATTTTAGATAAATGAAGCTTAATAAAAGTATATAAGGATAAAATAATGGCAAAATACAAGTTCTGCTTGATTTAAGCCCCTTGAGTCTGCCACTGTCAGTTTATTTGACTGTAAAGCAGCATGTATATCAGTGGTGGTTTGTAAGTGATGAATATTCATCTCTGTCAACTTGGACTCCATAAATTGTCCATGTATTGTTAAGGCATTTGGATTGGAAGAGTCCCCCGTGGGTCATCTATTTCATCCCCCTACATTGTGGCAGGATCAATTTTAATGTTTTTATTACCATTTGTAATGCATGGGGCTAGAGTAAGTGTATAAAATCTGTTCTTTTTTTTCAATTTCTCTTCTCCACTTAACATAACCTCGTTAGTATGCTTCTAAATCGCAGCTATTCTAAAAAATACAAAATTGTATGGCTTTTACTCACCTGAATTCTGACATTAATGATATTCCAAGCAGTTATGTTTAAGTGGCACCAAAGGAAACTATTTTCCTCAGAAACTGTTAATGGTTAATAAATGGTGTATTTGCAGAATAACCTTTAGAGTTAATCACTTTCAGAAGAAACTTATTAAAGTCAGTTTTGTTTCCTTTATCATTTATAGGGTCAGCAGATTTGGGTGTCTGTCTCCACAAATCATCTAGTGGCCTGGATCTGCCTATGAAGGTGGTGGATATGTTTGGCTGTTGTTTGCCTGTGTGTGCAGTACATTTCCAGTGGTAAGAGTTTGCTTATTTTGACCTAGAATAAAAGAACCCAAAAATATTTTTTTTAAAACAAATAGGATAGTTTGCTACAGAATCACATTATAACAATTGCTGCTGATATATATTGTTAATTATGGCACAATTATATCATAGAATCATAGGGCTGGAAGAGACCTCAGAATGTCATTTAGTCCAGCCCCCTGCCCAAAGCAGGACGGATCCCAACTAAATCAAGCCAGACAGGGCTTTGTCAAGCTGAGACTTAAAAACCTCTAGGGATGGAGATTCATAAGGTAAATAAAATAACTTATGACATGTAGAGGTCATTTTGAAAATGAACACTTGGATATCTTAGTATTGGAAAAAGTTAGAAAAGGGCAACAAACATGATTAGGGGTTTAAAGCAGTTGCCATATGAAGAGAGATTAAAAAGACTGAGACATTTCATCTTAGAAAAGAGGAGACTAAAGGGAGATATGAGAGAGGTCTATAAAATCATGACTGGTATGAAGAAAGTGAATAAGGAAAAGTTATTTGTTTGTTCTCATAGCATAAGAACTAGAGGTCACCAAATGAAATTAATAGGTAGCAGGTTTATAACAAACAAAAGGAAGTTTTTCTTCACATAGCACACAGTCAACTTGTGGAACTTCTTTCTAGAAGATGTTGTGAAGACCAGGGCTTAACAGGGTTCAAAAAAGAACTAGATAAATTCACGGAGATTAGGTTCATCAATGCTTATTAGCCAGGATGGGTAGGAAAGGTATCCCTAGTCTCTGTTTGTCAGAGGCTGGAAATGGGTGACAGGGGAGGGATCACCCTGTTGTTTTCATTTCTCTGGAGCACCTGGCATTGGCCACTGTTGGAAGACAGGATACTGGGCTAGATGGACCTTTGGACTGATACACTATGGCTGTTCTTATATTCACTTTTTTGCTGTGGAAATATTAGGGTATTAATTGCGGTATCCTAGCCAGTTTTCCTATTCTAAACTACTGGATTTGTTTCTCTGTACTGTTTGAGAGATGCTTCATTCCACCCTAGGATTGTCTAAACCTCAGAGATTGATGAAGTGTTACTGTATCCACTGTTTATAAAGTACCTGTACCTTTTAGGAGAAATATGGCTTTCATAATGTAAAGATACTTTGTCTTGTGCTATGACATTGCTGGTGACAGCAGCAGAATATTCTGTGATATTATTGTTCATGACTGCAATATATAATGAACACTCTTTTTGTGTGATTTTTTTAATAGGATCGGTTTACTAAGCCTATAAAATACACTAGCTTACAGTATGATCTTGGTATCTTCAAGTGAAAAATGCACATTTCAAATTTTAAAGAGTTCCGCTTGGAAAAAAAAATCCTCAAAGAAAATCACTGCACTGTGTTATAGGTTGCTGCAATTTAATCTATCCTGCTTCATGGGCAAATTCTGAGGAGAATAAAATCTGCTGTAATTTAGCCATTTTTCAGCCATTTCGTTATGCAATGTATAACTTAGACTCTCACCCAGCTATCAAGTTATAATATGTAATTTTACACAATCTTATACATCACCAAAATTTGACCTACTGAGTCTAAGTCCAAAGTGGTGTAATTTGTATGCCATAGGGATGGAACAGAGGGGCTAGAATGTACACCAGTAAATAGGCTGCAAATTAATGTAAACCATCCTTACTGTAAGTTGTACTATAGTTTGGTAAGCTACGTGTTGGTAAATGCACGGGTGCAGTGCAATGTAAGGGAGACTTAGAAAGCATTATAATTGAACCTGTTACATGTGAAAGAAGACTTATTCTTCTGTCCTAGCTTCCTTTAGACTCTGTGACTGTGCAAGACCTGTGTTTCGGAAGGGTTACATACAATAGAGCACTGCATACTGGTCATTATTGAAACGAATGGCTTTAGTTACAATGGGCTAACAAAGCCTGATGACTGCAACTGTACATTACTCTGTGCTGGCGGACCAAATAACATGTCGCCATTGTATCCTTTTTATTCCTCCCCAAGAGGAGGAATTTCTAAGTTTGGTAATACACTGTGGCTGTGTCTACACTGGCATCCCTTCCAGAAAAGGGATGCTAATGTAGCACTTTGGAATAGGCAAATCCGCAGGGGATTTAAATATCCCCCGCGGTATTTGCATTAACATGGCTGCCGCTTTTTTCCGGCTTGGAGATAAGCCGGAGAAAAGCGCCAGTCTAGACGTGATTCTCCAGAAAATAAAGCCTTTTCTGGAGGATCTCTTATTCCTACTTTGAAGTAGGAATAAGAGATCCTCCGGAAAAGGGCTTATTTTCCGGAGAATCACGTCTAGACTGGCGCTTTTCTCCGGCTTATACCCAAGCCGGAAAAAAGCGGCAGCCATGTTAATGCAAATACCGCGGGAGATATTTAAATCCCCCGCAGGTTTGCCTGTTCCAAAGTGTCTAATCTGCATCCCTTTTCCGGAAAAGGGGTGCAGTGTAGACACAGCCTGGCTACGTCTACACTGGCCCCTTTTCCGGAAGGGGCATGTAAATTTCATGAGTCGTAGTAGGGAAATGCGCGGGGGATTTAAATATCCCCCGCGGCATTTAAATAAAAATGTCCGCCGCTTTTTTCCGGCTTTTAAAAAAGCCGGAAAAGAGCGTCTACACTGGCCCCGATCCTCCGGAAAAAGCGCCCTTTTCCGGAGGCTACTTTGAAGTAGGAATAAGAGCCTCCGGAAAAGGGCACTTTTTCCGGAGGATCGGGGCCAGTGTAGACGCTCTTTTCCGGCTTTTTTAAAAGTCGGAAAAAAGCGGCGGACATTTTTATTTAAATGCCGCGGGGGATATTTAAATCCCCCGCACATTTCCCTACTACGACTCATGAAATTTACATGCCCCTTCCGGAAAAGGGGCCAGTGTAGACGTAGCCCCTGTGTGTAGCAGCAGTTCTGGATGGGCTTCTTATGCTTGGAGGGGAGGACTAATCTTCTTCTGTCATTTTCAGCCTATGTAAGGAATGGAATTTGTCTAGAGATCCAGGATCTCAACAACATGGGGGTTATTTTAGGGTTTACAAGCCCCACACTAAGCATGGGTAGAAGACATAGGAGTCTTCCCTGCTCACATATTCACTCTGCTGATACCATTACTGGGCCTAACCAAGTGAGTTATAAGATCAAGAATACATATTCCTGCGCATCCAGAAATATAATTTATGCTATCATGTGCCGAAAGTTTCCGTCTGCTATGTACATTGGACAAACGTCTCAGACACTTCGCCAAAGGATCAATGCCCACAAAACAGATATTAGACAGGATCACAAAGAAAAAACAGTTTCTTGCCATTTCAACCAGAAAGGACACTGTCTCAACGACCTAATTACCTGCATCCTACTCCAGAAGACTTTCAAATCTGCACTTGAAAGGGAATCCTCTGTACTGTCATTCATGCTAAAATTCGACACTCTTCGCGGGGGGCTCAACAAAGACACCAACTACCTTACCCATTACAAAGATAGCTTCCCCAATTATCACCTCTAATACCATTAGCTCACAGACATCTCCCCTTCCCCACCTCTAATACCATTAACTCACAGACATTTACCTTCCTCCCCCCCGCATCCCCTTTCTGTTCTGAAATGTGATTTGTCCTTTTCATATGTGTTCACTTTTTTTTAATTGTATCCTTTGGTATATACGGTTGTGACTATTTTCTTCCACTATTTGATCTGAGGAAGTGGGTCTGGTCCACGAAAGCTCATCTAATAAACCATCTTGTTAGTCTTTAAAGTGCTACATAGTCCTGCATTTTGTTTCACATGCAACCAGACTGACTATACCCCAGCACAGCTGCCAGAACCACCCATAACAGAGGCATGCACCCACAACTGAGACTAATAGGGAAAACAAGTCGAGCTATCAAGGAAGGTGAACAGAAAGGCCCGGGATAGAGGATGGGCATCAACGCCGTGCCAGACTGCCTCCAAGGAACTGACCGGGAGACAAGAGAAGCCTGCAAGCCCTGGAGTTTAAGGGCTGATTGGCTCAGTTTAGGTTAAATGGATGGACTGGGCTAATATGATATGAATAGAGGGAGACCACTTAGGAGAAAATCTCTCTAGTCTATAGATTGTCCCCATAGTATTTGATAGGACTACAATACAGGAATCTCTGCAGGTATTGAAGTGGAGGAGACTTTTATGCTGTTCTCACATTTTCTTCACTGGTTTTGTTCACAGTTTACACGAACTTGTGAAACATGATGAAAACGGCTTGATATTTAAGGACTCTAATGAACTCGCAGAACAGCTGAAGGTAAAGATATTAGAAGCTCAAATAATTTGTTTCCTTTTCCTTGTTAATGGGAAGGTACAGCTTTGCAGGTATGGAGTGAGGAGATCATATATCCTATTATGTTTTTTCTTCCTCTGTTCTCTCACATCGTTTGCTTTTGGGCAGTGCTGCTTTTTGGGTTTATTTATTTGTATATACTGTAAGTCAGCATTGAATAGTATTGAGTATTAATAATTATCTGTGTGGATTTAACTTTAAATATGCATCTCAGGAGGAATTTGCTGCCTATAGTTACAGATTTTATTGGCTACATCTATTTGTGTATGAATGTAAAGCAAGAAAGCACATTTTAAATATTTTATCATCTTGCGGTACCTAGAGATCTAGGAGGAGAGTCCACCTTACAGCTCCTCTCCTAGTAATCTTATCCATTGAAGTTACAAGGGGTGGGAGAAGCTAGAAGTGTAATACTTAATTTCTGTGTTATTTCTTTAACCTTGCAGATGCTCTTTTTGGAATTTCCTACCCCTGAAAGCAAACTTCATACGTTCAGAAGAAATCTTCAGGAATCCAAGCAGCTGAGGTGGGATGAGAGCTGGGAACAGACTGTCCTTCCTGTGCTTAGGAACAATTTATGATTTCCAAAAAAAATGGACAAAAGAATTTGTGCTTACGATTTTCACATTCCCAAGTTTGGTTTTACATGATGAAAATGATGAATAAAGTCTTTATATTTGATCTTAGACAAGTTTTTATACATGCCTCCATCCCAAAATAACCTTTTTAACACACACTTTCATCTGTGATTTGAACCAGTTACATGAATAATTCGCTATGGTCTGAGACTGGTTTACTGCTGAACTTATACTTTACACTATATACTGATAGAGGACAAGGTCCTTGCCTGAAGGAACTTCAGTTTCCCTATCTATCCAGACCTTTAAGAACTAGGGGTCACAAAATATAAATTAATAGGCAGCAGGTTTAAAACAAACAAAAGGAAGTTTTTCTTCACTCGGTGCACAGTCAACCTGTGGACCTCCTTGCCAGAGGATGTAGTGAAGGCTAGGACTTTAACAGGGTTAAAAAAAGAGGTAGATGATTCATGGAGGTTAGATTCATGGCTATTAGCCAAGATGGGTAGGAATGGTGTCCCTAGCCTCTGTTTCTCTGGAAGTGGGTGACAGGAGGGATCACGTGAGGTTTACCTGTTGTGTTCCCTTCCTCTGGGGCATCTGGTATTGGCCACTGTCGGCAGACAGGATACTGGGCTGGATGGACTGTTGGTCTGACCCTGTATGGCCATTCTTATGTTAACTAATATGCCGCAATGCCACATTAGCAGGGTATCTATGTCTACATATATCTCTGCCCTGCCTTGCTTCTGGAAAATGAGATCAAAGGAAGAAGTGCCCCTACCTTGCCCCAAGTCTCAGGTAGTATTCTAAAGCTAGTGCATTTTATTTCCTACCACGTGCCCAGTGGCAACTGTAGAGATGGAAGCAGATTTTAAAATATTTTCTTGTAAAATTTTGTACAGCACCTAACTTAATGGGGTCTTGATTCTGCCTGGTTGAATTGTGCTATTGAAGGGCATTCTCTTAGAGGGGCTGTTGCTTTTGGACTTTGCTCCTTCCCTTGAATTCCACGTAGCCCATGTTTGGTGACTATTTAGGAATGGTTTGTCGTTTCTCCCGGGAGCGGGAGATTTGGGAGGCTGGATACTGGAGAGAAACATATTGTTGGCACTTAAATTTTGTATGTGTTTCCATGTTTCCTGCTGAAAATACATTCTTTTGACCGGTTCCCCTTAGCTGCAATGGGCTGACAGCGTACAGGTTGAAACTCTCTGGACCGTGGATGTTGCAGGATCAGAGAATCCTGGTGGAAGGCTGGTGCCTGGGAACCCAGCGGGCTGACCAGGCTGTGGGAGCCTGGTGAGGGGCAGTGGGGCTTCCCAGCGGGACTTGGAGCTTGGTCTGCAGCAGCAGCAGGGCTGCCTGGCAGGGCAGCGGGGATCAGTGATGGGGGGAAGCTGGCGAGGAGGCTGGCAGCTGGGCCAAGGCTTGCTGGAGGTTGGTGGCGGGGGGGGCCAGAAATGACGCTCCCTGGTCTGGCAAAATCCCTCATCCAGTACCAGTAGGGCCCCTAGGGTGCGGCTCAGGGTGGTCTAACCTGTACTCAATCTGTCCATACTGTGTGGTGTAAAGGAAACGAGATCTTCCTCGTGTCTGTATGTGACACAGAATTTTAAAGTAAGATACTTCCAAGATAGGCCTACCTCCTCCTCAGTCGTGTGAATCCCCTTCCTCATCCTGGGTATGGCACAACCTCCATCTTCTCATGGGCTAATGTCCTGCCTCTCCTGCACAGCCACTTGGAATTCCTATTTCCCGTGGGCCTACCACAGCCCAGGCTCACTCCACTCCCAACCGACTCTAACCTTCCGTCCCACTCCCAACGGCAATCAATACGACGCACCTACAACAAAACAAATGGCTTTGACTCTGTTCAGCCCCTCCCCTGCTATTCCCCAATCCCATCTGTTTGTTTGGCTCATCGGAGTGGTGTGTCCAATATGTGGCTCAAAGCTCCAAGGAGCTGAACAGCCCGAAACTGAACTTCAATGAGAAATGAAACTGCCCAAGAGTTCCCATGAGGACAGTAGGCCTGATAGGATGGAGCCCTGCAGCGCGATTTAGTTCACATACACAACAGTTATGGAGTTAATTCCAATTTAAATCAGAATCTGAACCCCTGATGTATACTTCAAATACTAGGCAAACCTATGGCATTGTAATGCATTTATTGTAGCTATTCTATTATTCAAGTTGTGACAGGAAGACAAGCACAGTAAAGAGTCTAAATAAACAGATCATAGCTCAAAACCAAGAGCAACTATAAATAATTCTTTACTATAAAAACAGAGAAAATGTTTGTTGCTCTATTTCACCATGCCAGGAAAAGAGATTCATTATTTTTGGTCTCCCAAAACTTATTTCCAGTGTTTGCATATCACAATGCCAAAGATACAGTACAGTTTACTTCCATACGCCCTTGGAAGAATGTCTCAGTCTGCATGAGGCTTTGTTCCTGCAATGGAGCCCCTCTAGAAGCTGTCAATTATAGGGTTGAGGTCTAAAACATTTACAATGTACAGAGCTTAAAATTTGCTTTTTGAGTCTGCTTCTCAAGTACGTGTCCAGAATTCAAGGACATTATGATAAAAAATACCAAAATTTTTCTGCAAGTAATATTGGATTTACAAAGTCTCCACTAGTAATTTTAGTAGAGTTATGTTTGACTGCAGGTCAGATAGGAAAAGGTTCTTTGTGTGAGTAGGAACAACCTGCCATCCAAGCCCAACTTTGCCTGGAGAGAGAAACAGAAATAAGAATAATCATGCTTCTGCTTAGTAAAGCACAAAACATACTACAGTGTGCCAAACTGTGTAATAATGGCTCACTAATAACTGGCTGTGAAAGCAAGAGACACAAATATTCGGGGTAAGTATTTTTAAGATTTCTCTTAGATGCTTGTGCAATATATTTAGCATCTTTTTTATTAATTATCCACTTCTCAAGGACCACATATCCAGCTTGTATTCTGTAGCCATCTAGATTTTGAAGAAGCTATAAGAGAAAACCCAAACTCTCCTTCCTCTACCCTCCAATTTAATTGAATCTGACCCTGGCCTGTCTATATTTAAATAATGACTATTGGTCAAAACCTCTGTTTTAAATGGCAGATGGAATGTTACCCATACAACATGAGAGCACTAGTTATTAATCCCCATTGACTGCTCAGCTAACAGTCACCAAGCTTGCAGCTGGTTCTGAGGAGGCAATATAGCAAGTGTTAGTCTCATTAGAATGCAGGAAAAAGAGGCCCCATGCTTGACATCAGCACTGCGGGAGTAGACTTGTGTTCCTATTCAGACCCCCTGCAGGATTCCACAGGATTCCTTACCTTCGGACAATGCCCACCACCAAAGCTTGCCATCTTCAGCTCCGTAACAAGATAAAGTACTATAACTGGGAGGAAGGCCAAACCTATCTCGGAGCACGCTCAGCGCGACACTCACCAAGTTCAGTTTGGAAGAGGCGATAGGTGTCTGGATTACGAACTGTGAAGGCAATGTAGATCTCAGGTGGTTTTCCAGCAGTTCTGGAAGTGGAAAATTGCTGCAGGACACTGATGAGGGATAAAGTTATCTCAGGATCATACACTACATCTATGTAAAAAAAAAAAGGGTATAATTTATTAACACACAAAAAGCAGAGTAAAATACACAGCAAAAGGAAAATGGATGCTCTGTCCAGTAATTTAGGGGGAAGCAGCATCAGCCCCTATGATCATCTCTAGACCAAAAGGAATGTACAGTAATTCCTCACTTAACACATGCCCGCTTAACATGTTTTCGCGATAGCAAGTTTTTTTTTTAGGGAACATTATTCAAACAACACAACCCCGTCTCCGCAATAACATGATGTCCCCTAGGGCCAGCTAGTGGCCAGCAGCTGCACAAGGCTTCCCCTGCCTCCCTGCAAAGCGGCAGAGGTTTGCCGCTCGCAGCGCCGTTCCCCAGTGACCCCCTCTGGCAGGGCTCAAGACAGAGGAGGCAGAGGATGTCCCGTGCAGCTGTCGGTGACCGGCCAGCTGGGAAAACCCAGCCGCAGGCTGCAAGCCCCCTCCCATCCTTCCCTTCCCTTCTCCAGAGCCGAACACCTCCCCTCCCTGCTATAATCCAGTCCACTTTCTCCCCCAACCTTATGTCCCGGTCCCAGCTGCTAACAAGTGCAGGCTGGAGTTGCGAGCACATGTGCGCTTGAAACCCAACCCCCACCTTTTCCATTTTCAATAGGAAAATTGACCCCGCATAACAAGTTTTCACTTAGCACGACCTTTTTCTGAAACGTATCTACTGTGTTAAATGAGGAATTACTGTAGTTGTGACTGATTAGTGATTATACCCAGCTAGGAAGGAGATTGAGGGCAAATCTACACTTTAAACACCACTTTGGCAAAGCTGCTCTGTTGTAGCTCTTAGAAAAGCTTCTCCCGTGGGGATAGTTAATCCACCTTCCTGAAAGGCAGTGGCTGTGTTGATGGGAGAAGCTCTCCTGTTGACAACACTGTCTACATGGGTAAATAGGCTGGTGTAACTGGATTTTTCTCATCCCTGAGCGAGTCAGTGATATTAACATGGGTCTGTAGCGTAGACCTGGCCTGAAAAGATAATAGAAAACAAGAAGGATTTGACAGGTTCTCCTTGGCCCTAGAGATAGGCCAGCCTGAAGCAGGAGTTCTGGCAAGGTTGAGTTTTTAGGAGATGATGTTGGATGGCAAAGACTATTTAAAGGCTTATTTTGCAAAGATGATGCCAGGAAGCAAAAGCTCTGGACCTATCAAAGGGCTAGCATCCTCTCCTCAGGGAGAAGAAGAGTACAAGTCTGCAGAGAGGCTGGGACAAACGACGGGTGGAAAAGAATCAGGCTGAGGCTGTTCCATGTTACTCCTCGTGGACTTTCTATTAACATATTGATCATATTTAAGTGGTGGCTGGTGGTGCCTGCAAGGGTGCATACCTCAGCTGAGAGGGAGTGGTGGTAGGGATGGACTATCACAATCTGTTTTAAAATTGCATTAATGTTGGTAGGTAAAGAGGGTAATGCAATGTATCACTTGTAGACCCTTAGTTATAAACAGATGCTTATTCTTTATTTTAAGAATAAACATCTGTTTATAACTAATGGTCTACAAGTGATACATTGAATTTCTCCTCACACACCTTTGAGCATCTCAGCTGAACTCCTACGCAGCTTGATTAGTTCCCCCACACCCAAAATATGGACTGAACTTCTGCCACATCTGTGCAGTTCTGCATCTTGTCTAGAAGGACAAGTTTGTATGGTGCAAGGTGGGTGTACCTCTACATTGCACACACAGTGTGCTGTCCACTAGCCATGTGTACTCTGCTATCACACACTAAAAGTTCTGTAGTTCACTTTGCCGTAACTGACATTGAAACTTGGGATACATCAAAGTTCACTAGAGAATGTTTAGTGTGTGGTGGCAGGGACAGACAGTAAGTGTGTGGTGCAGATTTACACCCCTGCTTACCACATGCTATTCGTCAAGACAAGCCCTGAGTATTGTTAGATTTATTATTATTAGATTTACTATTAAACTCCTCAACATTATCAGATGAGCAAGTGCTAAAAAAGTAAAATTAATATATACTATCCTTGCTGAGAATGCCAGCCAGCAGTACTATGGAAATATAGAATGAATCTCCAATTTTACAACAGAAGAAGTGACAAAAGAGAAATGAATTGCTTTTCAAGGACGAGTGAACAACCGTTGAATACTGGGCTGAAGACAGCATGGTAAAATGAGGCAGAATTACATCCCTCACACTTCAGACTTTGTAGTTGACTCACCAGTTATCTTGACTGAATAAAGTCCAGGAATTATTATTTGTGCATTTTTCTCTCATTATTTCACCATTTGTGCTAGGAGATTATTTAGTGAGATGTAATCACATAGGTACTGTACCTGCTGCAATGACAACGTCAGCTTGAAGCTTTGAAAGTTGTTCCTTTGTGACGGAATCCCAGTCAAGTTCTGCAACTGTTATTTTTGGTCCTTGTAAATCTGTCACTTCTGCCCTCTGGCTCTGGGATTGCTGTTTGGCGTGATTCACAGTTTCAGACTCCAAAACAAAGCCATTTAGATGGATGTTTTCCTTTAGTTGTCCAAGAACACAGTGATGGCAGTCACTAAATACATATGCCTTGGGATGACAAGTTTTACAGATTGCAATTCCTGTGAGGCCAGTCCCACTTCCTAATTCCAAGATGGTCCTGAAGTATAATGGATTAAAATAAGTATTTACACAAGGGTCTAAACAAGATTCAGTTACCAAATCAAAGCAACCAGAAGCGTATGCACCTCAGAGCAAAACTCGTGGCACTTTATTTCAGTGATTCTTGAATAAACTATCCAAATTCCACTCTTTGCTTCAAATAAGTACCAGGAATAAAAAATAACTAGAATTCAATTATAACAATAGAAATTAGAGAGTGAAAATATGTATAAAACTAAATTGGTCCTAGGGACCAGTACAGGACTCTTCCCTGTGGTATTATGTATATATCCAGACCAAAATGTTCTCTCCTTAAATTTCATGCCCTAGGACAGATCTATACTGCAGAGGGAAAGGTAGAGCTAAGCTACGCAATTAGAGTTATGTTAGTACAGGTGGGACCTCCCTGGTCCAGCACCCTTGAGACCTGACTGGACCCGGATGCTGGCTGTAATGCTGAAAAGCTCTCAACTGTACCTCGTTGGACTGCCCTAAACAACTGCAGTATTCCTTAAGGAAAGAGTTTGGGTTGAAGGATAAAGAAATGACAGGATGAAGCCTAAGCACATGACAGGCTGAATATAGTCTGTTTGGCAGCAGGGCATTGGCTCCTATGTCACTTACCAATGGAGCCAGAAAATTCTTCCATCAGATAATCCTTAAATCTCCTCTTAGATTAAATCTCAACTATAACAAGCCAATGACAGAAAGAGCAACAGTCAGCCCATCAATAAGAACATAAGCACAGCCACACTGGGTCAGACCAAAGGTCTATCTAGCCCAGCATCCTGTCTCCTGACAATGGCCAATACCAGATGCCCCAGAGGGAGAGAACGCAACAGGAAATCATCATGTGATCCCTCTCCTGTCACCCATCTCTAGATAAACAGAGGCTAGGGACACCATTCCTACCCATCCTGGCTAATAGCCATTGATGGACCTAACCGCCATCTATCTAGCTTTTTTTGGAACCCTGTTAAAATCCTAGTCTTCACCACATCCTCTGGCAAGGAGTTCCACAGGTTGACTGTGTGCTGAGTGAAGAAAACTTCCTTTTGTTTGTTTTAAACCTGCTGCCTATTTTTATTTTGTGACCCCTAGTTCTTTTATTGTGGGAATAAGTAAATAACTTTTCTTTATTCACTTTTCCCATACCAGTCATGATTTTATAGACCTCTGTCATATCTCCTCTTAGTCTCCTCCTTTGTAAAACGAAAAGTCCAAATCTTTTTAATCTCTCTTCATATAGGACCCATTCCAAATCCCCAATCATTTTTGTTGCCCTTTTCTGAATCTTTTCCAATGCTACAGTTCTTGCTCATCTTACGGGCATGCACAGAATAACGGTAAACTACAGTCACATAACTCATTTACATGAGGGATGCAAACACTGACGTTAACGCCGTTCCCCCCAGTTGTCTAGCTGTGCTTTCGTGTAACTAGCGCTCCATTACCTGTTGCTGAAAATGGCAGAATTCTCTATTGCCCATTCAGCGAGATAAAGAGCAGCATCCCACGTGACTAGTCCTGTGGTTCCCTGTGAGATTATTGCCACTGTCTCCAGAAGCGTAACAGAGTCTCCTGTGGCCTAGAAGACACACACCGGGAAAGAAAGATGCATTGGTACATCCACCATATTTCACAATTTTAAAGCAACATTAGTGTCTGGAAGAAGGTGAATATTTTACACCTGGGGTTTTGAGGATTTATTTTTAAACCAATTATGGCTCAGTTTCAGTGGTAAAAACTGACATATAACAATGGCGGTATCATTAGCTTTTACCAGTAAGTAGCTTTTATAACAGTTGGTGGATTCCTCTTTATTTAAAATGTCTCCTAGGACATCATACAATTCATCCAAGGGTTCGGTTGCTATGGACTCATGCTGTGGGAAAGAGAACAGAGATCAGCGAAGAACTTCAGATCTCCAGACATTATTAACAAAGCACAGACAATAAACAATTAAATACTAATTTGTGTTATAACAAGTGATCAGCTGAGCCTGGGCCAATATTGTGAAAAACATATTTTCAAGTTACTTTTAATAACTGGTCTAATGGAGAAAGAGTGCCAAGCAATATATAACCCCCACGCTACCTTTTTAATGAGTTCAGCTATGAAGCATCTTCTGTACTTCACGGAAGGGGGATATTTCATGCACAAGGGGTGAAGAATAGTCTGAAATGATAAAACAACACCTGAAGACCAAGCAGCGATCAGGTGAGAATTTTATGAGCAGCACTGAAGGAACCAAGGAGAAAAAGATAACTACCAATTTGCTTGGTTCACTTTGTGCCTCGGGAATGCTAGGTGATTGCAATTTGCAGCTAAGCTATTTGATACTCAGCTGGAAAATCAAATTCCATGTACATTCCTGTAGTGAGTTCTGGTACCTCCGGCTGGTCACAGATGCAAGCAAGCCACACATCTTGTACTTTAAAGCCAAACAAATATTTTAGGGTATTAGGGCATTATCATAATAAATGTATTAGTTTTTAAAGTACCATCAGACTCCTTGTTGGTTTTGGTGAAACAGACTAACATGGCTACCTCTCGGAAACCTTTCTTCTTCTTTGTCCTTCAAAACTCAACAGTCAAACTGAAAGGAAACTGAGTCCGAGTGGCTCTTTCCTCCCAGTTTTCTTCCATGCTCCACCCCTATAAAAAGTCAATAAACAGGAAGGCTCCATCTATAGTTGGAGTTGGGGGTGCCATTCCCAGCTTGAGTACACACACGCACGCACGCTAGCTCCAAACTGGACTCAGGAAAGACAATGTTGTCACACAGGCCTATCCTTTGTTTTGAATCGATGCAATGCTCATTAAGAAAAGGTTAGTCACACTGGTCCTCCAGAAAGTGAAAAGTTGGCAAGGTAGGTCATTAGTTCTAACAACAATGTTATGGTGAATTAGGTGCCTTGATTTACTCTGAATACAGTTCCCTTTCTATAAGGTGGCCTAGGCTGTATTCTGCGCTTGGCTAGGCATGATGGGCCTGTTCTTCCAAAGCTGTGCTCTCCTTACATATGGGCATCTCAGCCAGGGGTTCCACATGTGGAAGGTGATTAAAATATAGTTTTATAGGCAAATGAAGTTTAATGTGGATAAGTGTAAATTAATGCACGTTAGAAAAAATAACCCCAACTATACATATAATATGATGGAGGCTAATTTGGCTATGACAAATCAGGATAGAGATCTTGGCGTTATCGTGGATAGCTCTTTGAAAACATCCACACACTGTGCTGCAGCGGTCAAAAAGGCAAATAGGATGTTAGGAATTATTACGAAAGGGATAGAAAATAAGACACAGAATATCTTACTGCCCCTGTATAAAATTATGGTACGCCCACATCTTGAGTACTGTGTACAGATGTGGTCTCCTCACCTCAAAAAAGATATTTTGGCCTTGGAAAGGGTTCAGAAAAGGGCAACTAAAATGATCAGGGGTTTGGAACCGGTCCCATACGACTGGGACTTTTCAGTTGGAAAAGAGACAGAGGGGGGAGATGATAGAGGTATATAAAATCATGAGTGGTGTGGAGAGGGTGAATAAAGAAAAGTTATTCATTAGTTCCCATAATATAAGGGCTAGAGGACACCAAATGAAATTAATGGGTAGCAGGTTTAAAACTAATAAGCAAAAGTTCTTCTTCACACAGCGCATAGTCAACTTGTGGAACTCCTTGCCAGAGGAGGCTGTGAAGGCTAGAACTGTAACAGAGTTTAAAGAGAAGCTAGATAAAAGCTGGAGGTTAGGTTCATAAAAGGCTATTAGCCAGGGGGTAGGAATGATGTCCCTGGAGATGGATGGCATGAGACAAATCGTTTGATCATTGTCTTCGGTCCACCCCCTCCGGGGCACCTGGTGCTGGCCACTGTCGGCAGACAGGCTACTGGGCTAGATGGACCTTTGGTCTGACCCAGTACGGCCATTCTTATGTTCTTATAGGACTTGAATGCCCCTTGTGCTCCAGAGTTGGGAACACACTTTTGTTCAGAAGGAGATGTCCGCTGTGACAATACGACAAAAATATGATACTAAAGACTATCTACTATCCTTTAGAAACCAAGTAGGGAGTAAACTACAAACAGAAGTGACAGACAGAAAATGGGAATAACTGTTTTCCCAGGAGTTGTACCACACGGAAGCATGTAGTACCCTATTTCCAAATATGAATGAGGACACCTTATCAATCAACAGACAATATATTGTCCCAAATCTGTAAGAAAAATTAAAGTTAGTTTTTTCCTTGTATTTTTGGTTTGTTTTGTCGTTGCCATTTTGAAAACTCCCCACCAGCTCTAAAAAGCCAAAACTTGATATTTATAAAAACAAGACAGGTAAAACAAAGTTTTAATGCCACTGGTCTGAGGGCACAAGCCCAATAAAAGGAATTACTGCCTTTTTGGACATTCTAGTTAAGGGCAGCAGTGCCACAGCCCCCTCCCCATAATAACTTTGCGAACCCCACAACTCCTTTTTGGGTCAGGACCAGAACCATCCCATCCATAGGAGGGTAGGGCTGTGGTGTTTGCATCAACCTGCAAGTCCCAGAGAGGCCTGGTGCGGGGCAGCAGCAAGGGTCACCTCACCTCTTGCTCACCATGGTGGCAGGAGCTAATTGACCCGGCAGCCTGCTCCGCTCTCCCCTTCATTTCCCAGCCCACTGTACTCTGCTTCACCACAGTAGTGGGAAGTGGAGTTGGGGCCAGGGTGCCCTGCTTCCTGCCAATGCGGTGAGGTGAAGCGCAGCAAGCTGGGGGATGGGTAGATGAGTGGATTAGGCTGCTGGATCGCTCCAGTTCCAGCTCCTGCTACTGTGGTGAGAGCAGGATGGAGGGTGCCTGTTGCTTCCCTGTCTCAGGCCCCACCCCCTGTCCCTCAATAATCCCCCCAGCTCATGGTGCTCAGGCTTCGGGCAAGTGGTTCAATGGGGGGTCAGGAGGTGGCAAAGCAGGGGCAGGAAGGGGCCTGTGATAGGGGGAAGCTGCCCAGGACTCAGCACCCCCCTAAGGACAGCCTGGTCAGGACCCCTAAAATGTCAACATCCTAACATTTCAGATTTAAATTCTTGAAATCATGAAATCTGCTTGTTTTAAAATCCTATAACTATGAAATTGACGTACATGGAATGTGAATTTGATGAGGCCCTACTCATGGTCTCAGTCCAAGCCCTACTGGACAGAGTTCCCAACACAACCTACCCTACACCTCTACATTTCTAGTGACATTCTTAGTGTAGCCTTAGAGGCAGCCAGGGACCGAATGGGAACGGAGAGTGAATGAAAACTCTCATCCTTAGAGATGACCCCTTATGTCAATGTTAAGACACACTGGTTGAGTATTCTGGAAAGTTTACATTGCTGGAGCCCTCCCTGTATTTCCTCTATGAATCAATAGAGAAATTTAGCATCTGACACTTTGCATGAACACTACAGTCTCTGACCATTTTTAAAATGTCAACATAAATAAAACCATCCTTTTATTGTTTTCCATCTCCCTTTCCTATGAAGGATAGTTATTTAACATGAATAAAAGGAAATCTGCTATTCTATTAGGCATACATGGTGATTAGTATTAGAGCTGACACGCTAGTTTTTTAAATAGAGTACAATTTTAAAAGACTACAATGCACTGCATTTCATTACACTAGATGGCATCATATCTTTAGGATAGTTCCAGTCTGTTCAGTGATGTGTACTGAAATCCGATGATATTAAAATAACACATTTTACCTTCTGCAAAATATCCAGCAGTAGTTCAGTGCTTGATGAACTCTTTAATTTTTTTTCAAGTTCCTACACAAAAAGGAGGAAAAACTGTTGAGAAATATGCCAGAATACTCTTTTATGACAACATTTGAACACCACAAACTCGTGCAAACTACTTTAACAGAGGACAATAAATACTTCGTGATTTAATAAAAAAAAAAAATCCCATCCAGATGGTAGGAAATAAAAATGCAGTATAGAGCCTTCTGTAAGCCATAATATTAACTCAGTCTGTTATGTGTTTAGCTGCTACTGCAATACAAATACTTAATAATTATTAATTGAATGAGGAAAGTACACTGCAAAGGTGAAGACTGGGAGACTAATCAGTCAGCCCTCTCACACTTATGTACAAAGCCTCCACACCAGCGATGTGATAAATACTGAATCTTCCCTTTTCCAAGAGGAGAGCTGAATCTCTCTCCAGACAATGAAATCTTGGCATTGGAGTAAGAACAAAATCTTACACTAAATCCCCAACATAAATGTATTGTATTCATTGTCTCGAACAGAAATCTGGTACCCTAGAGTGCTGTTTCAATGTAACCTCAGTGGCCAGTTGTATTTCTCCAGTCTTTTTTCGCTGATCCATTTGTAGTCAAACCGGCTCACCTTATTAATTCCACTTAAAGTCCATGGGACCATTTGTGTAACTATTGCAAGTGAGGAGCTCGTCCTTCATTAGCGGCTGAAGAAGAGGATAAAATGGTTCACAGAGGAACATATTCATGCTGAACTCTACAGTAGTAAAACTCACTAGGTAGTGATAGTAAAAAGATGCCCTGAATAGTTTCAAAATACTGCTGTTTCTAAGATGCAACTTCCCCAAGGGGGAAACTGTTCTGAGGAAAAAAAAGGTACTTTATTGCAAAAAGGTCATTGTCTACTGAGGCCAGCATCTGAAAAGTGACACTACAGTATACTGATATATGTTGCAACCAAAACACAGAGGTTGCAGGAGGAATAGTGACATGTACTGTATGAAACTGAGGCATTCTTACTTCTATACTAATAAACTCATAACAGAAGCTGCCAACGCACCATTCTGAAGTCTACGGTGAACTGATTTTTTGAAATTAACTTTGCTCTAATACCAGATGCTATGAACAGATGAATTAGGCCACAAAGCATAGACATTTCAGGAAAGGAAAAAAATCTTCCAAATGAGTGTTACTTCTCTTGTGGAATTAGCTTGTACATGGGGCGGATTTTGTTGTAGAATGACTGCAGTCAGCAGTCTTTAGTTTTAATATCTGAAGTCTCTACTGAGGTATATGATGTAAACTAGCCTGGTTTACACTAAAATCAATGGCACAGTAATCGGTTTACGTTGGTTACGTATGCATGGGCTGAACAGGCCTGGAGGTTTGCATTTCATCCTTCCTTTGTCAAATAACAGAAGTGGAAAGGAAAAATTCTTAAGACGTATCTGGATTTTTCCTGTCTCTCCATTCTGATATAGATGGCAGAATAACATGAATTCACGTTTGTGCCCTTTTGTGAGAATACCGTACTTACCCTTTTCTGTCATCTGCAAAATAAAGGTAAGGAAAATATGAAAGTGCCCTGACAACTTTTCACTTCAAATGAGGCAGCTCCCAGGATTTGCTGGATGAATCTTTAGTCTTAATGGTCTCACACTGTAAACTCCTATTTCCAGATAAGCCCGCTACTCACAGAGTTCACAAGCCAACTCATCTTTAGGTCCGTTACAATGAACTAAGGGTTGATTTTAGGGATGTAATAGTATAGTCAATTAACTGATTAACCGCTAAGCAAAAGCGTATAGGTTAATGCTATAGACTACACGCATTGACCCCCCACTCCCAGGCCAGTACATTTTTTAGCAGGCTGTCCAGCAGCCTGGCTCACTCCTGACTTGCAATGGGTCTGGGACCTACCCCGCTGCAGCTCTGCATTTAAAGTGTATTAGGAGCTGGGTGGGAAGCAGGCAGCCCGGCTCAGTCCTGGCTCGCACCCGGTCCGGGACCTATCCCTGCTGTGGCTCTACATTTGAAGTGTATTAGGAGCTGCATGGGCAGGAAGCCAACTCATTTTCGGCTCACACCACGTCCGGAAGCTCAGATGTTCCCTAGACAGGGGCTGCTGCCACTCCAAGTTGCTGCCTCTTTATCAGAGGCAACAGCACTGGGCGACAGGCAGCCAGTCCGCAAGGGGAGCTTGGCTCCTCAGGAGTGAGGGCAAAGTGCACTGGTTGCTTGCCCCGCCCCTAGGGGCTATAGAATAGTCGACTAACCACTAAGAATTCATGAGGTTACTCGACTATTCAGTTAACCGATATTTAACATCCCTGGTTGATTTAGTTCTCTGGGGCTCAGTACCTTCTGGCAAATAAAATAATTCAACTGTGATTAAACTTTAAATCTGTAAATGTGGGGATATTCCAGATTATGCATTTTATAGTTACTATCAAATTTCAGATTCATATTTACAGTCATATATCTTGGAATTATTACTATTCCCAGTAAGTGACTCTGCAAAATTAATTGCTAACATATTTCAGATCACATTGTGTTTACGTCATTCAAAGGTGAGGCCTACATTTTTCCTAGAAATTGCCTATTACATCCTTTCTGAGCGTTTTGTTGAATCAGAGAAAGTGAGTACATAGTTCACTAAAACAGTGTATTATGGTGCCTGTAAGCAAACACAACTATTCTGAATTTATCTGGCGATTGTGCTTTAGCCACAGATAAACTGAATGATTAAACAAACAAAACCTAGGGTCAACCATTTGACTTAGTTTTCCTGAAAACTATAATGGTGAGTCATAGATAATACCTGATAACAGATGTCTGAAAATGACTGAATCACCTTAAAGTTAGAATAGTGATAGAAATGTAGCCGTGTTAGTCTGGTGTAGCTGAAGAAAAATACAGGACTATGTAGCACTTTAAAGACTAACAAGATGGTTTATTAGATGATGAGCTTTCGTGGGACAGACCCACTTCCTCAGATCAAACAGTGGAAGAAAATAGTCACAATCATAGACACCAAAGGATACAATTAAAAAAAAAAAAAGAACACATATGAAAAGGACAAATCAAATTTCAGAACAGAAGGGGGATGGGGGGGAGGTGTATGTCTGTGAGCTAATGATATTAGAGGTGATAATTGGGGAAGCTATCTTTGTAATGGGTAAGATAACTAGAGTCTTTGTTAAGACCCCCGCGCAAAGCTAAAATTCATGCTAAAATTCGACACTTTGCGTGGGGGTCTTAACAAAGACTCTAGTTATCTTACCCATTACAAAGATAGCTTCCCCAATTATCACCTCTAATATCATTAGCTCACAGACATTTACCTTCCTCCCCTCCCCCCGCTCGCATCCCCCTTCTGTTCTGAAATTTGATTTGTCTTTTTCATATGTGTTCTTTTTTTTTTTAATTGTATCCTTTGGTGTATATGGTTGTGACTATTTTCTCCCACTATTTGATCTGAGGAAGTGGGTCTGGCCCACGAAAGCTCATCATCTAATAAACCATCTTGTTAGTCTTTAAAGTGCTACATAGTCCTGTAATTTGCTTAAAGTTAGAAACATTGGGTGGTTTGCACAAATTCCTGTCAATGTTTAAACAGCTTGAAGATGCAAGTCTGAAGAATTCCAAAATACTAAAAGGACCAACCACTGAAAGTAGGTTGTTAAAACATGTTATCATAAATGATTTATTAAAAGTGAGCCAATCAAAAATAGAAGTTTAGTTTGGCAGTACTCTCTCTCTTGCATACAAAAGAAGGTTTAAAGACTGAAGAATTTATATAACACAATTACTAGTTGTTTGTATAAGTAAATACTTCTGGTGTAGATGCTTCTTTGCTCAAGATATACCTCTATAGAGAGTAGAGTTTGGCCTGCTTTTCCCAGGTACAAACAGTTCAATGTAATGAGTGTTCAGTGTGATCAGCAGTGTTTGGAGTGAAGAGAAAAGCTGTTGATGACAGTTATGCAGTGTCTCAAGATCAATTCCTTCAGAATAGTAAAATACTAGAAAAAATCCTCTTCTGAGAGAGATGCACACCTACCCAAGCTAGGAACTTACGAGCACCTCAGAATCTTTGATGTATATACCTTTATAACACCTCTATAAGGTAGATCGCCACTAAGTGATTTGATCAAGGTTACACAGGAAGTCTGTGGCAGAGCAGGAAATGATTTCAGGCCACCCAAATCCTTGAGTAGAATCTTAATCCCTGGACCATCCTTCCCCTTTGCTAGGACAACAGCTGGGAATAGCTAGACGAGCAAACAAACCCCTTTTGTGTGTCTATTTCCCAGCTCCCTACACATCTCCGCGGCTCAGAGCACGAGGGGGCTGTGCAGTAGGGATAGCGATGGGCTGCATCCACAGGGCTTTTGTTCAGCGCTTCCCAGGGTCGCCGTTACAAACGCCCTTCCAGCCCCCTGCCCCAGAACTGAGTCTGGTTGGGAAGCCAGGATCCCTTCTCAGAGACATCGCGGCCCCCTGCCCGGGAGCGGGAGAGCAGCGGATGCTGCGACTCGGCTGTTTCTATCGCTGCCCCCCCCCGGCAGCAGCAGGCCGGGGGAGCAGCGGGGATGGGGGGGGGGGGAGCAGCCTGGAGCCAGGGCTGGGGTGGCCCGGCTAACGCGGGGGGGTGGCCCGGTGGCCCGGGGGGGTGGCCCGGGGGCGGGGGGGGGGGGGGGCGGCTCCACGACCCTGCTCCCAGCGCCTGTGGCCCCATGGCCGGGCCCCCCCCGCTCCACTCACCGCCCAGGGGAAGGCGCCGAGCCGCCTGCCGGCCAGGAAGCCTCGCTGGAAGCGCAGCCCCAGCGCCCGGGCCTCCGCCGCCGGCTCCATCGCTCCCCGGCCCAGCCCGCCGCCCCCGCACAGCAGCCGCGCCCCCGGCCTCGCCTGACCGCCGCGCCGGGCTGAGGGGCGGGGAGCGCCGCGGCGGCCTAGGCCGCGAACCAGGCGGGAAGGCAGCGGTGTCCCCCCCTCCCCCGCCTGGGGACCGGCCTGGGGACGCGGGGCTTGGATCACCGGGACCCCCGGGCACGGCCTGGAGCCAGCGTAGCGCCGTGTGCTCCCTGCACGTGCCCGGGGCACGTCCGACAGCCGCGGCCCTGCGTGTTCCTGGGGCTCTTGGGACACGTATGACAGTCTGGCGCCTGCATCCCGGTGTGTTCTTGGGACACGTATGACAGCCCGGCGCCTGCATCCCGGTGTGTTCTTGGGACACGTATGACAGCCCGGCGCCTGCATCCCGGTGTGTTCTTGGGACACGTATGACAGCCCGGCGCCTGCATCCCTGTGTGTTCTTGGGACACGTATGACAGCCCGGCGCCTGCATCCCGGTGTGTTCTTGGGACACGTATGACAGCCCGGCGCCTGCATCCCGGTGTGTTCTTGGGACACGTATGACAGCCTGGCGCCTGCATCCCGGTGTGTTCTTGGGACACGTATGACAGCCTGGCGCCTGCATCCCGGTGTGTTCTTGGGACACGTATGACAGCCTGGCGCCTGCATCCCGGTGTGTTCTTGGGACACGTATGACAGCCTGGCGCCTGCATCCCGGTGTGTTCTTGGGACACGTATGACAGCCTGGCGCCTGCATCCCGGTGTGTTCTTGGGACACGTATGACAGCCCGGCGCCTGCATCCCGGTGTGTTCTTGGGACACGTATGACAGCCCGGCGCCTGCATCCCGGTGTGTTCTTGGGACACGTATGACAGCCTGGCGCCTGCATCTCGGTGTGTTCTTGGGACACGTATGACAGCCCGGCGCCTGCATCCCTGTGTGTTCTTGGGACACGTATGACAGCCCGGCGCCTGCATCCCTGTGTGTTCTTGGGACACGTATGACAGCCTGGCGCCTGCATCCCTGTGTGTTCTTGGGACACATATGACAGCCTGGTGCCTGCATCCCTGCATGGCTCTGTGTCTTCTTGTTCCTGTGTCTCACATGACAGCCTGGTGCTTGCATGGCTTTGTGTCCTCTTTTCCCTCTGTCACGCGTGACAGCTTGGTGCCTGCATCCCTGAGTGGCTCTTTGTCCTCATGGTATGGCACCCATGTTTTCATGTCTCAACTCACGGCTTGGCACCTACATCGCTGGATGGCTTCGTTTCCCTATTGCAGAGTGCCCATGTTCCCATATTACACATCATGGCTTGAAGGCTGCATCCCTGCATCTGTTTCTGGGGTCCCATGTCATGGTATCCACATTACAGGCTGTTGCTTATGCCCCACATACTACCTCACAAAGCGAGCAATATCTGGATTCCACATAACAGTATCTGTGTCACAGCTTGGTCCCAGGGTCCCATCTGCTTCTCCATGTCTATGGAGTCTGAACTACTCCATGTGTCTGTATCTTCATGTTACATTGTTATCTCTCACCTGACCAGCTTGTCATGAAAAAGGCTGGGAATGATGAGGCAGATAAAAAGCGTGTTTGGTCCAGACCAGAGGTGGGTAATAATTTTTGAAGGGGGCCACTTCACAAATTTCTGAAGTGGTCTGGGCCGGGCCTTGGGTGGAAGGGGCCAGGACACTTCCTGTGCTCCTCTGCCCACGACCTTGATTGGCCTGGGGGTGGGGGAGCACTTTGTCCCTGCTCCCCAGCACCTAGAAAAAACGACCAGCTGTTCTAAGAACATAAAAATGGCCATATTGGGTCAGACCAAAGGTCCATCCACCTAGTACCCTGTGTGCCGACAGTGGCCAATGCCAGGTGTCCAAGAAGAAATGAATCGTACAGATAATGATCAAGTGATCTCTCTCCTGTCATCCATCTCCACCCTCTGACAAACAGGCTAGGGACACCATTCCTTACCCATCCTGGCTAATAGCCAGGAATGGACTTAACCTCCATGAATTTACAGCCTGTCTCCGACTTACAAACCGGTTACGGACCAAGCAATTGGTCGTAACTCGGTTTGTTCATAAGTTGGACCCCATTGAGTTACACATGACCGCGCCGTTCATAAACGCGGATCGCGTTCATAACTTGGAGTCCGCTGTTTACGACATTTTTGGTCGTAACTGCGAACGGTCGTAAGTCGACCGTTCGCAACTTGGGGACCGGCTGTATCTAGTTCTCTTTTAAACCCTGTCATATTCCTAGCCCTCAACCTCCTTAGGCAAGGAGTTCCACAGATTGGCTACGTGCTGTGTGAAGAAGAACTTCCTTTTCTTTGTTTTAACCCTGCTGCCCTTTAGTTTCATTTGGTGGCCCCTACTTCTTATATTATGGGAACAAGTAAATAACTTTTCATTATTCACTTTCTCCACATCACTCATGATTTTATAGACCTCTGTCATATCCCCCCTTAGTCTCCTCTTTTCCAAGCTGAAAAGTCCCAGTCTCCTTAATCTCTTCTCATATGGGACCTGTTCCAAACTCCTCATCATTTTAGTTCCCCTTCTCTGAACCTTTTCTAATGCCAGTATATCTTTTTTGAGATGAGGAGACCACATCTGTACATGGTATTCAAAATGTGGGTGTAGCATGGATTTATATAAGATATTCTCTGTCTTATTCTCTGTCCCTTTTTTAATGATTCCTAACATCCTGTTTGCTTTTTTGACTGCCGCTGCACACTGCGTGGATGTCTTCCGAGAACTATCCACGATGACTCCATGATCTCTTTCCTGATTAGTTGTAGCTAAATTAGCCCCCATCATATTATATGTATAGTTGGGGTTATTTTTTCCAACATGCATTACTTTACATTTATCCATATTACATTTAATTTGCCATTTTGTTGCCCAGTCACTTAGTTTGGTGAGATCTTTTTGAAATTCTTCACAGTCTGCTTTGGTCTTAACTACCTTGAGCAGTTTAGTATCGTCTACAAACTTTGCCACCTCACTGTTTACCCCTTTCTCCAGATCATTTATGAATAAGTTGAATAGATTGGTCCTAGGGCTGACCTTTTGGGAACACCACTAGTTACCCCTCTCCATTCTGAAAATTTACTATTTATTCCTGCCCTTTGTTTCCTGTCTTTTAACCAGTTCTCAATCCATGAAAGGATCTTCCCTCTTATCTCATGACAACTTAATTTATGTAAGAGCCTTTGGTGAGGGACCTTGTCAAAGGCTTTCAGGAAATCTAAGTACACTATATCTACTGGATCCCCCTTGTCCACATGTTTGTTAACCCCTTCAAAGAACTCATGGGGTATGTCTACACAGCAAAGTTATTTCAAAATAACAGCCATTATTTCTCAAAAACTTCACTAGCATCTACACAAGCCAACCACTATTTCAAAATTAATTTGAAATAGCAGAGGGCTTATTTCGAAATTGGTAAACCTCATTCCACAAGCAATAACACCAATTTCGAAATTGCTATTTCGGAATAAGTGCTGTACAGACACTTATTTCAAAATAGGGGCCTCCAGCCCTTCCCAGGGTGCCCTGGTGGCCACTCTGGCCATAGCCGGGAAAACTCCTCTCCTCCCCACCCTCCCCGGAGCCCTTAAAGGGGTAGAGTCTGTTTGGCCACAGTGCCTGTGCCAGCTCCAGGCCTGCCAGCGCAGAGCCAGCAGTCGCTGCCCCTGACCCAGTTGCCTCAACATGAGTGAGGTAGCCAGTGCCAGCCAGCCCTCCACCGCTCCCCAGGAGCAGTCTGCTAGCTCCCAGGAGCCTGCCATTGGCCAAAAAAGGTGGGCGCCTTCCTGGTCCAGTGCAGAGATCATGGACCTGATTGAGGTTTGGGGGGGAATCCTCCAACGTCCATGATCTCCGCACTAGACGGAGGAACGTGGACGTCTACAGGCGGAGGGTTGCCAGCCTGGCCACCAAAGGCCACACTCAAAGCCAGGAGCAGGTGCGCATGAAAATAAAGGAGTTGCAGCAGGCCTATGCTAGGGCCACGGGGGGCAGCTCCCAGCTAGGGGCAGACTCCTGCCCCTATTTTGATGCCCTGAACTGTATCCTGGGGGGCCACAGATGGTCCATGCCCCCCAGGTGGTCGTTGACCCTGGGGCAGAGAGCCCTGGCCATGAGACCGAGGAGGAGGAGGAGGAGGACAGCGAGGAGGCGCAGGAGCCTGGAGGGAGCGTGCTGTGCACCCAGGACGCCCGAGCCATCCCAGCGAGCCTGTTGCCGATGTCATCCGAGGTCGGGGAGGCAACGACATGTGAGTGCCATCACTGTCCCCTTATGTGGCGGGGGGGGGGGGAGGGGAGAGGGAGACCATGGATCATGCAGCAACCTGTGCATGTGTCGTGCCACCCCTGGGCACGTTGCCACAGCTGGCTGCCACATAGGGGCCTTGGCCTTTTACTCACACGCGTGTATGAAGGCACATGACATGCTCCTGACCCCGAGGTGGGACACTGCACGATGCCCTCCCTCCATAAGCCCCCTCTACACAGAGGCAGGGGACATCTCTCCCCCCCGCACCGCACTATATACAGCACAGGGGCGTGGGTGCAGTCCTGGGCCAGCTCCCACTCCCGGGGATAGCAGGACATGCCGAACGTGGCCTGTGTGCAAGCACATTGGCTCCAATGATGCGGAGACCTGCTGTCCTCACCTTGTAGAGGGGGACTGGGCTTAACCCTAGGGATAACTGACCACTTCTCTTGTTTCTCCACAGACGCAGAAGCTGCGCATGCAAGGCGCACCACCCTGCGCAGGACATCCTCCCGCACCAGGGCCAGCAGGCTGACCCATAACCAGGAGGAGTACCAGCAGTAGCACCTGGAGATCCTGCGAGGCCAGCACCACACCCTGGACTACAGGGTGCATGAAGACCTGCAGCTGTGGCAGGAGAGCTGGCGGGAGCTGCTTGACCAGGGCCATGCCATCTCTGACCACCTGCAGACTCTGGTGCAGAGATTGCTGCCTCCTGCCGCTCTAACCTCTGCTGCTGCCCCATTTACCGCTCTTCCGCCCACTCCTGCTCCCCCCTCCCGCTTCTTCCTTCCCTACCACCCATCCCACCCTCCATACCCACTCCCCCCCGGGGACACCCCACACCCGCAGTGCTGGGAGACAGGTGGGCCAGCAAGACCCCCAACCTTGAGCTTCTCCTCCCCCTTCCTCCCCTTGCCACCTCCTTCCAGCTCCTTCTTCCCAGGTTTCCCTCTCCCGCCCTCATTCCCCCCAGCCCAATTTTGTTCAGTAAAAGAGTTTGTTTTTGTCAACACGTGTCTTTATTTACATGAGGAAGGGGGGATAGGGAGGGGTCAGTGAAAGGATGTGAGGGTGAAATGAGGCCCAAGCCCCCAGTGGGGCACACCAGGAAGACTATAATCCTCCTCTGGGTGGAAGCTCTCCTGAGGGCCTCCCAGATACGGACAGCCCTCCGATGGGCCTCCTGGCTGGCAGCCGTGCAGGGCTGCATGTACAGGTCAGTCAAGTGGTTGGCCTCTGCCATCCAGCCTGGCAGGAAAGCCTCCATGTTTCTCTTGCACAAATTATGCAGCACACAACACGCTGCCACTATGTGTCAAACATTCGGCTCAGAGAGGTCCTGTCAGGTGAGGAGGCATCTAAAACGGGCCTTCAACCGGCCTAACGCCCCCTCCACCACAATGCGGGCCCTCCCGAGCTTGGCATTAAAGGCCTGTTGGGAGGGGTGAGGTGTCCTGTAGGGCTTCATCAGCCAGGCTTGTAGGGGATAGGCCACATCCCCCACCGGGCACACAGGCATGTCCATGTCCCCGACCCTGATGTGGCAGTTGGGGAAGAAAGTGCTGGCGTGCAGCCTTTGGCACACGGAGGAGTTGCGGTAAACCCACGCATCATGTGCTTTGCCGGACCAGCCCACGTTAATGTCCACGAAGTGGCCCCAGCGGTCAGACACAGGCTGCAGAATGATGGAAAAGTATCCCGTCCAATTTATGTACAGGGAGGCCTGGTGTGCGTCCTGTCGATTGCCCCCCGTCCCCCCGCAGTTGGGGAAGCCCAGAGCGCCAAACCCCTCGATCACCACATTCACATCAGTGAGGCGGATGGCTCTGTGGAGCAGCACTCTGGTGATGGCCTTGACCACCTGCAGAGGGACATACAAAAGCGAGAGTCACTGGGGTGCCAGGGTGGCTGAGAGTGCTACTTCCCTGCCACTGCCCCGCATCCCCACTCCGCAGGAGCAACCCCCAGCCCTGCAATCCTGGCCACCGCAGGCAGTCTGTAGTGCGGGTGAGACAAAACAAACCCTCCCGGGAAGGGGGACTTGCACCACCTCCCTCCCTTTTCTCTAGGGCAGCCAATCCCCTCCTTGCACCCCTCGCCCCTCCTGGCATAGTGGCTGGAGTTTGCCATACCTGGATAAGCACCACTCTGACGCTGGATCTCCCCACACTGAACTGGTTTCCCATGGATCAGTAGCTATCCAGCATGGACAGCTTCCAGAACACGGATGGCCACACGCTTCTGGAGGGGGATGGCGGGCCTCATGTGCATGTCCTGTCGCTGCAGAGCAGGGGCGAGCCACTCACAGAGCTCCAGGAAGGTGTCCTTCTTCATCCTAAAGTTTTGGGTCCATTGTTGTTCTCCCTAGCACTCCAGGATGACGTGGTTTGACCAGTCGCTGCTGGTGTCCAGACGCCAGATGTGGCGGGGCACGCTGGCATCCAGGAGCTGCAACTAATTTGCCCGGTACTGACGTTAGACTTACCTGTCTGTAATTGCCAGGATTGCCTCTAGAGCCCTTTTTAAATATTGGTGTTACATTAGCTATCTTCCAGTCATTGGGTACAGAAGCTGATGTTAAACAGCTGGTGGTTCCATCTAGGCAGTCCGTGCTCCTGGTGGTGGGAGGAGACTTTGCACACTCCCTCAGCCCAATCAGAGCCCATGGGCGGGGGAGCATGTAAAGTCTTTGCCCTCTGCACCTACCCTGCAAGGGGCGCACAGTGCCTAGAATGAACTGCCAGCTGTTCAAAACAGCTGGCGATTCCCTCTGGTGCCGTGTGCTGCTGGCGGGGGAAAGGAGACTTAGCATGCTCCCCTGCCCCCAGGTCTCATTGGCCTGAGGGTGAGGGAGTGGTAGGGTGGCCTCAGACCGAATCAAACTGCTTGGGGGGCTGGATCCAGCCTATGGAGGCTCTCTTGCCCTCCCCTGTTCCAGACAGTAAGAACTTGAAGAAGGATTTGGTGCAAGAATCTACATTGAAACAAACAGGATGAAGCTGTTAATCCATCATTGATAGCGTCAATCAATCAATCAATCAATTAATCTCTCTTTCTTTCTTGTTCAGTCCTCTTTTCCTTTCTCTTCCTCCTTGGTCTTTTCTGAATCCTGATCATTTGTACAATAACAAATTCCCAAATAAGGAGAATGGTAATTTTATACTGAGTGCTACTGTTTGGGTCATATAAATGCTCAAAGTTATTGCCATGCGTCAGGTCTCATCTCAGAACTGCTTGTTGGGATGAATTTCCAACCCTCAGCATGTTTTTGAATAAAAGGAGACAGGAGTTTTGGGAGTGTCTCATCTGTTGGGGGAAATTTTCAAGTGACCCAAAAAGAATTGTATCTATAGAAGGGACCACAGGATAATAGGATTTCTTACAGATGACATCTCATTATCAGCTTGTCTCTGTATTGTTCAAACTACTACTTTTATTCTAGTTACTGTAAAGAATCTATAATTGCCAGTATTTTGTCCTAAGAGTCTAGTCCTGCAAACACTTTAGCATGTGCATACATTTATTCATGTGAGTAGTTTTGTTGAAGTCAATTGGAATACTCCCATGCCAAAGCTTATGTACGTACTTTATACTTTGCAGGATCAGGGCCTAAGTCACTTCCACATTTTCCAAGATGGAACTGTTGTACTGAACAGTTCAATTAATATTTTCTTCCTTTTTTCATTCTCATACATGCCAACAAAGAGCTGTCTTTCCTGAATCCTTTAATCAGTCTAATGGTCTTTTAGCAAAATGCAGGACAATGTAGCACTTTAAAGACTAACAAGATGGTTTATTAGATGATGAGCTTTCGTGGGCCAGACCCACTTCCTCAGATCCAAACCTCAGTTTTTGATCTGAGGAAGTGGGTCTGGCCCACGAAAGCTCATCATCTAATAAACCATCTTGTTAGTCTTTAAAGTGCTACATTGTCCTGCATTTTGCTTCAGCTACACCAGACTAACACAGCTACATTTCTATCACTAATGGTCTTTTAATTATCTTAGATATGTACATTTCATATTTATGCTAAGAAACTACTCCTCTGAAATAATTAACATATTTTCCATATCCTTAATAATACAAAAAGTGTGGCTCTGTAGACATAGGAAAAAAATAGTGAGCTAATAAATGAAAGCTAATGTGGCAAAAGGAGATACAGAAGAATAAGCTTGCATGAGAAGTTTGAGCATAGATGAATCTTTTCCCATCATTTTTGTTTTCTTTTCCATATGATTTTTTTTCAAGCAGGCATGCAGGGAAGGTGCGGTCTTGTGACCAAAGAACAAGATTGTGCATCAGGTGCCGTTTACCTTTCCTGTCTCTGACTGAGACTTACTGTTCGACATAAGGTAAGTCACATCATCTCCCCATACCCCTGTTTTTTCAGCTGTAAAATGAGGATTCTATTTTGTTCCGATTCTTATATCACCCTCATCACAGTAGTATCTCTGAACATTTTCCAGAAGTACATTAAGCAGCATAACTAACATCTGCTCATGTGTGGACCATTCTGTCTCTCACCTTCTTCCCATGGGGAAAATTGTGTGTGCAGTGTAGTGTTTAGTTAGTGGATTTAAAAAAATACATTACACATTCATCGTTTATATTAGCAAACGCAAGGTCAAAAAAGTATGCCTCATACTTGGAGTGGAAGGAGGATGAGGTTTGGATAATAGTACCATGAGGCTCAGTTCATTAATGTTTAGTGTTTTATTTTTCAATGTGAGATCCTCGGATAGGAGAAAGTGCTATAAAAGTGCAAAGTAATATAGGATAGGCTATTATATTAAAATCCCTCGTTAAAACAAAAACTTTACAAAGGTCAGGCAGCTGCTGTGTTGTGGCTGCTGCTTGTCATGCTCACCAGTATCAGGCCCATATGCAAGAATTTCTGTGGGGCTGTGGGGGCTTTTTTGGTAAATATGGACCACCAGGGTGTGAATGCACCCCCCGAGGCCCCCAAGTAAGTGGGGAAATCAGTCCCAGCCTTCTCCCGGCTGGCCAGAGCATGGGGGAGGGAGGCTCGGACAGCATGCTACTCCTGCTTTCCCCTGGCCAGCCAGAGCATGCTTATTTGGGGGAACCGGGGGAGGAGGGTGCTTTTAAATATTGTCTCATTTTCCCCTTGTACTCCACCATCTGTCCTCTGACTCGATTGTAAGCTGTTTGGGGGCAGGGACCCTTTTTGTTCTGTTTGTAGAGTGTCTAGCACAGTGAGCCCTGGTCTTTAACAGGCTGCTAGGCACTACCTCAGAGAAAATAATACTGTGAAACCTACATGCAAACAGCTTGGCCTCCCATCCTAAACACATGTGATCATTCATGTGACTTGTCCCAGTGACGATTTGAGTGGGGAGTTTGGTTCCAGTTGCTGGAAAAGGAAAAGACCAGTTTCAGGGCCTTCCATTTCTTTCCAGTGAAACTGGCAAAGGCAGTCTCCTACAGCAGGGATTCTGAACCTTTCTCTTTCGGAGTCATCCCCCCCCCCCACACACACACCTCTCCAACGCGCTGTAAAAGCTCCACAGCTCACATGTGGCACAACAATTGATTTTCTGCATATAACACACAGGGCCTGCCTTAGGGGGTAGCAAGCAGGGCAATAGTATGGGGCCCCATGCCACAGGGGCCCCAGTGAAGCTAAGCTGCTCAGGCTTTTGCTTCAGTCTCAGCTGGTGGGGCTCAGAGCCTTGGGTTTCAGCCCTAAGTAGTTGGGCTTCAGTTTTCTAACCTGGTCCCCAGCGAGTCCGATGCTGGCCCTGCTTGGCAGACCCCCTGAAATCTGCTCACAGCCCTCCAAGAAGTGCTGGACCCCCTGTTGAAAACCATTGTCCTACTGCACCTTGCACTAGTATTCTTTGGCAACTTGTCTGACAACGGTCTCAGGCAAGCCACCAAAGAATCCCAATGGGAATCTGGGAATTTGTTCTCCTTATTCTGAAACAGCTGAAATGTAATTTTTTTCTTTCTGCCCAATGGAAAGATAGTAGCAATTTTATTCTGTTTGTGGCTCTAATAATTGTATTGGGCTGCTATCTAGGAGCATATGGAGTTGAGAATAAATTCCCATCAGCGAAGTGACTTCAATTTGCACAAAACCATCTCCTATCCAGATTATAACAGAGCCCCTTTGGAGCCATTCATTTTGTATTTTTAAAACTCCTCAGTGTGTGGGTTAAAAAGAAAGCTGGTTCATTGGTAAAACTCCAGTGGCTTTAGTGAAATGATCCCACTTAAAATTGGCTTGGTTTAGTTTTTCATAATAAGGAAAAAGAGGGTATCATCTGATAATCCTATATTGCTCTAGAGCAGTGTTTCCCAGTTTTATTTGGCCACGGAACCCTTTTACATTCAAAAACATTTTGTGAACCCCCTAATACCAGTCTTATATATGCCGCTGAAAAAGTAGACCACAAATAAGTAAGAATAATAATAAAAAAATGCTAAACAAGGTCATGATATGTAGATTAATCTATCATAGTCCATTTATATTTGTCATGGTTAAATTTTTAAATACAAGAAATCACGCAACTATACTGAAGTAAAGTATTTGCGAGAGCACTGCTTGTACACTCCCATACAAGCCATTGGTTTGACAGTTGAAGCCTCAGCTTTTTCCGATGCGGTTCTAGTATAATCATATTCAATCATCCACGTGATCCACGCTCCCTGAGAGCGAGCACGGGGATTTACAGTGGTATATAACAGGCGATCGCATAACTGGCTGACTGTGTGAGCAGCGCTGAGTAATGACATCATCATCCCCACTCTCTGGCTAAGCTGGCATTACACTTATTGCGGCAAACACAAATGAAAATTGTTTTCAATAAAATTCATAAATGCTTACATATTAATTATTATTTTTAAAATAATAAAATATTATTGTAATGGAATTTTCTCACGGAACCCTTATTTTCATGTCATGGAACACCATTTGGGAAACATTGCTCTAGAGTTCTTGAGATACCACATGCATGTCTCAGCTTTACAATATTATTTAGAAGAGAGATGGGTCTTTGTAGTTTCTCTTTTCTCTATAAAAGTACAGCAGGGGTTGTAATTGTTAGGAGAGGGTCCAGAATTTACAATGCTGGGTTAATATTGCAATAAAAAGAGATGTCCCCCATTATTCTATGTTTATAAACATATTCTCTGTATATAATGTTGTGACATTGGAGCCATCAACGAGTGGCATTGTATTTGTGTTCTGTTATTTCATAGAATTTTAATTCGTTCTACAGAACTGAGTCCTAAGCTTACCTCAGGGTTCCTCTAATGCAAACAAATGAGTCTTTTATGTAATCATCAATTTGCTTTTGACTAGCCCAGGGGAGAGGAATAAAGTTTAGAAGGCAATCGAAGTAAAGCTTCTGTGACAGAAAGGCTAAAAAGTCACAGCTCTCAGAGTACATTGAGAAAGGGGAGAAAAAAATGTTCTGACCATTATTTTTTAATGTCAGTGTTGCCATCTCAGAGGATTCAAAAATCACAAGCAAGATCTCAAAAATCATGAGTTTTTTTAAAAAAAATAATATGCTACAGAACTCCTATTAAATAGCAACTTTTGAGGAGAAGGGTTATTTGTCCTCTTTTTTCTGAGTCTTCTGGCTGTATTTGGGTTAAGTTTTGAAACTTTTATCTGCATCTATCACTTATTCTTCTTTTAAAATTAAAGGTCTGATTTTGGCACAATTGCTTGACTGCAGAAGCTGGGACTTTAAAAAAAATCCTGAGACTCAAAATCACAAGAATTGGCAACACTGTTATTTAGAAGCAAAACAGGTGGTACACACATCCTTTTACCTCTCTCTGTCCACTCTTTGATTTCCTTTCTTTATATAACATATCAGCTCCACCAAGAGTTGCCTTTTTCTAGAAAAAATTCAGAAGGGAGGACAAGTCATTCATGAAAGGGGTTTCTCCTCCAGGCAGGGTTATATGAATTAATTAGTGGAGCTATAATTTGTTTTTCTGTTTTATTCAGTTTTTTAAAACTATTGGAGCACTCAAAGACCTAAGTCAGGATCACAGCCATGTGATAGCGTTGTAAAAATATATAGGAAGACAGTTCATACCTCAAAGAGCTTGCAATCTAATTAGAAACAGGACACAAGTACTGCAGGTACAACTAGCAATAGAGTGAAGACAATGAGGAAGGATGAAAGTAACAGAAATAAGATCATATGGTTTCTGTGATGAGATACAGGGACTCCATCCTACCACAGCCACTACAGGCTAGCTGCCTTTTCAGCTGTTGCTACTTGTTGAGATAAGATGGCTTTGTGAGTGGGAAACAAGGGCAGATGTTAGAGATATTGAGCATTACCAAGAGGCTATTCAGCAGTAGGTTTGTGGGAAGTTTCATAGGGAATTAGACTTCTGCTGAAAGAAGGCTGGAGCTCAGAGGAAGGAGTGGGGCAGGCAGGGGGTTAGGAAATAGTCCAGAGAAGTAGCAAAGGATTGTAAGGAAGGGGTTCTAGCTGCTTAAATACAGGGACTATGTCTAGATTGCCACCTATTGCTCAAGATAATATGTAAATGAGGCAAAACGGTGAATATTGCCATGCCTCATTTGCATACTGAATGAGCCGCCATTTTTGTGAAGGGGGGGAGGTTTGCACAAAAAGGAGCCGTGTAGGTGGCTCCTTTTCTACGCAAAAGCCCCTTGTGCAAAAATGGTGGCTCATTAAGTATGCAAATGAGGCGTGGCAATATTCACCGCTTCACTTCATTAGCATATTCTCTTGCACAAGAGGGGGCAGTATAGACGTAGCCCAGGGTCTCTGGACTGGAACTGAGAGGAGCAGATGGGCCTGGGTTCCCTTACCATCCTCCAGACCAAGGCATAGGAAAGTCTCCCTAAGGACAATTGGGCAAGGAATAAAGAGTCTGGGTGGGGCCTAATGGAGGCCTGTGGGCCTTTGGAACTTGTACCTCTACTCCGGTTGGGGTAGCAATAAATGACCCAGCCAGGAGTCTGGAGTTGTGGAAAGAGGCTGACCGTTGCCAAGCCAAGAAACTATCTGGTGTGTTTAACTGAGATGGGTCAGGCCATGAGGGGATGTGCTGGCAGCAGTTACAGAAGTTGTCTGAGGCAGCTCACCTGTACATCATTGCTCTAGCTCAGTGAAAATGGCAGTGTAGCTCTGGTAGCATCCCACTCTGGGGTGTGTAAAGGGTACACTTTTCAGGGCCCTAGTGGCTCTCAGGGGCCTGGCCCAGGCTACATCCCCTAACACAACCAAGAAAAATTTGAGACTAAATTGTAGATCATGCCTGTGGATATTTATAGAAATGTATTTCCCAGTAACGATTGTCAAGAGCTTGTGAGATTTGCTGGAGCCAATCAGAAGCAACGTTAGAGCTGTCTCATGCAAAATTCTGAACAGTGCGTTGCTGGGTCTGTTGACCCAGGTTGGGCCCTTTGTGTGTGCAGTTAAACTGGTGAGTTTGAGACACACACAGAGGGAGATTTAGAGCAAACTTGCAGAGAAATTGGCTTTCGGGGGGTGTGTGTGTGTGGGGGGGTCTAATTCATGGTTTTGCAATGAAAAAGGACCAGAAAATAAAGCTTGAAAGTTAATTGGCCTAATTAAATTATCTGCTGTCATGTTGGTCCATTAGAATAAAAAAATTAAAAAAAAAAACATGGACAGGATATAATCAGTCTTCCCTGTAAGCTCTGAAGTCACGTGGCCACTCAGGAGAGATTCAAATGCTGCCCAGCTGATTAGCTGAGCACCCACAGCTAGGTTTTGTTTCTAATGATGGTGCACATTCAAATTTTATTCTGTACATGGATGGAAAAGATTAGAGGGAACATTGGAGATAGTAGCTTTATAATGACCAAAAAGTTATAGAAAATAGTGAGGCTCTATTTGAAAACGTCCTGAAAGCCCCTCCCCCAGCCTTGTGGGAGGGACGACTGGACCCATGTCCAACTCATCATGGGGGACAAATAATGATTAAAGGGTCAGGAGGTGCAGGTCACAGGTTTAAAATGAGGGATCCGGATGGGGACACTGAGCAGAGGACCCTGGACAGCACCCACTGCTCCTCAAAGCTATCGATGGAGCCAGTGAATGCCACCCAGAGGAACTCTGCCCGGATATGTGAAACCAGGGAGGAATGGAAATAGACCCCAGTCGCGGAGCACCCCCTCATCCAGCATCCTCCTCCTGGTATTGTAGATAGCAGCTTTTGCTAAGGCCAGGAGGAGGTTGACGAGGAGGACTCGCGACTTTGTGGGGCCATGGATAGGATGTGCATAAATGAAAAGGTGTGGGGAAAAGTGCAGCCAGAACCTCAACAAGAAGTTCTGGAGGAGCTGGAATAGAGGCTGCAACCTGGTGAATTCTAGATATGCATGCGCCAGGTTGTCCTTCACGCCGTAGAAGGGGCAGGTCTCCGGGATAGGGGTGAACCGCGCCAGGTACATGCCTGTGTTACGGCTCCATGCAGGAGCCTCCAACTGATGTCCCCGATGGGCCGCGGGATTAAGGTGGAATATACACTGGCCCATCGGGGTTCCCCACCCTCCACAGGTGTTAGATAGTCCCGCCACTTGCTGTTGGGGCGGGACATGAGAGTGAGGAAATGTAATGTGTGGAGCACGAGCATGTACAGATGGTCTCTTGGTGCGGATTGGAAACAGACAGGCTGCAAATCCTGTAGCTGGTTGGGTGTCCAGGGATGGGGAAGCCAGGGGGGTCTGCAGAACAGGAGGGTTTGCAGGAAGGGAGGGGCGGGCTGTACCCTCTCACAGGGACCACTTCTGGAAATCGAGAGTGGGCTGCGGCAAAGCCGCCTTCACCTCCTGGAGTAGGCGCAGGAGGGTTCGGGGGGTGGAGAGCCCTATGCGTTGAGTGAGCACCTGGGGATCCATCCAGTCCCCCAGTCATAGTCCAGGAGGTCTCTGACCTTGGTGGTTTCTGCCAGGATCAGCCTCCGGTGCACCGAGGGAGACTCCGCCACCTGCATGTACAAGGCTGGATTGTGGAGCAGGGGCTCTGCGAGAAGATCTGCTCCTTTGGTGGCCACAATGGACCTGGTCACTGAGAACAGCTTCCAGGTCTGGAGGAGTTCCTGGTAGAAATCCAGCAGCTCTGAGAGGTCTCGCGGAAGGCCCCTCGGGTGGATAAAAAAGAGCTGCCGTTCGTATCGGAGCCCTCGGAGGCAGCGGAGGAAGGAGCATGCCAAAGTGCTCCATGCCAGACTACCTGCACTAAAGAGGAGTCTCTGTAGGGCCAGGAGGCGGAAGGTCCAGACCTGGCTGCGCACGCAGACCAGGCCCCGGCCCCCCTCCTCCAGGGGAAGAGACAGAACCCCTGCAGAGACCCAGTGTACTCCTGACCAAAAGAACTCCAGAGCGCTGAGGTGACTAAAATGCACCCCGTCCTCCCATTCCAGCCACCAGCCAGCCTTGACCGCTGGAGTCGTGTGGGTCTCCTGCAGGAAAACCACCAAGTCCCCACCTACCGAAGGAAGGAGAGCAGCCGGCTCCTGCAGAGACCTGCCAACAGTCCTGGGCATTTAACGTTGCAAAGATGTACTCATGATGAGGGCTGGGATGGATCCTCGTGGGCAGGGTGATTGTTGGCTTCCAGCAGGCCCGGCAACAGGCCGCTCCCTGACCCAAAAGCAAGGAGAGCATCACGGAATTTGCAGGTCCACTGGTAGGCCGCGATGTCCTGGCTCTTGGTCCCTCTCCCATCCTGCAAATGGGCCCTCATGGCCTCCAGGATGGAATGGAAATCCCGCCAGTGCTGAAGGGCCAGCTCCATCTTTCCCTGGGCCCCGCGTGTGTCCGCAAGGAATTGGTGGAGCTCAGCCCCCAGCGCTGAGGGGGTGCCGGACTTTTCCTCCATCTGGGCCCCATGATAAGCCTCGCAGGCCACGGAGATGGGCAAATAGGGATCCGGTCCCTGGTGCGGCGCTTACAATGATGGCGCCGCGCTGCCCATCCCCAATTCCGGCGAGGGAGGGGGCGGCAGAAGGAACATGGCAGCCCCTCATGGACTGGGGACCAAGGATATGAATACCACCCTCTGAGGGCTGCCCACAGCTAGTGGGAATGAGATGGCCCCCGGGGGGGTGGCAATGACAACGGGATGTGGGGACGCTGGGGGGGGGGGGAGAGGGAACAGGCATCACCGTAGGGACAGAAGTGAGGAGAGGACGGGGGGAGGGTGATGGGGGAGTGGATATCGTGATAGGGGCAGGAGAGGGGGTGGCTCAGGGCCGGGCGGTGGGTCAGGAACAGGGGGGGGGGATAATGATACCAATGGGAGAGGGGTCAGGAATGGGGGAGGACTCGGGGCTGGAAATAGGTTTGTAGAGGGCAGGGTCGGGACCAAGGACATGAACGGGGATGAGGGGAGAATCGGGACAGGGAAGGGAACCAGCACTTTGGGCAGGGCCAGGGGAAGGATCCCCCGAGTCTGTGCTACCGGGCTGTGGCGCCTCCCGAATGAGGACCGGGGGGGCAGGAGCAGGAAGGGGGCCCACCTCGATGCCGACAAGCAGAAGCTATGGCCACGGCATCAGCCAGAGGGGTGTCCTTTTCTGGGCCCCTGACAGGAAGGGAAAATGGCCACCCCGCCTCATTTACGGCGCCCCTGAATTCAGGACCTGGCTGCTTGGTGCCAGCCGTCGCCCCCGAGGGCTTGGCAGCTTCAGTTCCAGCATCCGAGTCAGCCAGGCCAATGGGCAACACTAAGGGTGCCCCGAGGGTAGTGGTGGTTGGAGACTCTCTTCTGAGGGGAATGGAGGCACCCATCTGTCGCCCTGACAGCTCATCTCGAGAGGTATGCTGTCTGCCAGGGGCCCGTATTCGAGATGTTACGGAGGCATTGTCGAGGATTATCTGGCCCTCTGACTACTACCCCATGCTACTCATCCACGTGGGCACAAATGATACTGCCAGGTGTGACACTGAGCGGATCAAGTGTGACTACAGGGCTTTGGGAGTACGGGTGAAGGAGTTTGGAGCGCAGGTGGTATTCTCTTCTATCCTTCCTGTCAAAGGTAGGGGCCCGGGCAGAGAGAGGTGCATCCTGGAGGTGAATGCCTGGCTGCGACGATGGTGTCGTCAGGAGGGATTCGGCTTCCTTGATCACGGGGTGCTCTTCCAGGAAGGACTGCTTGGCGGAGATGGAGTTCACCTTTCCAGGAGCGGGAAGGCCTTGTTTGGACACAGACTGGCTAACCTTGTGAGGAGGGCTTTAAACTAGGTTTGTCGGGGGCAGGTGAGCAAAGCCCACAGGTAAGTGCTGCATGTGCGGGACTGGGAGATGGGTTGGAAATGGGGGGGACTACGGCCTATAATGGCAAGGAGAAAGGAGGGTCAGGGCACAACAGGGAGGCAAGATCAAATCAGTATCTTAGATGCCTATATACAAATGCGAGAAGTATGGGTAATAAGCAGGAAGAACTGGAATTGCTAACCAATAAATACAACTATGATATCATTGGTATTACAGAAACCTGGTGGGATGGGACGCATGATTGGAATGTTGGTATGGAAGGGTACGGCTTGCTCAGGAAGGACAGACAGGGAAAAAAGGGAGGAGGGGTTGCCTTGTATATTAAAAATGTACACACTTGGACTGAAGTGGAGATGAACGTAGGAGATAGCTGTGTAGAGAGTCTCTGGGTTAAGCTAAAAGGGGTAAAAAACGAGGGTGATGATATGCTAGGAGTCTACTACAGGCCACCTAGCCAGGTGGAAGAGGTGGATGAGGCCTTTTTTAAACAATTAACAAAACTATCCAAAGCCCAAGATTTGGTGGTGATGGGGGACTTTAACTATCCAGACATATGTTGGGAAACTAACACAGCGAGGCACAGGCTATCCAATAAGTTTCTGGACTGCATTGGAGACAACTTTCTGTTTCAGAAGGTTGAAAAAGCTACCAGAGGAGAAGCTGTTCTGCATTTGGTTTTAACAAATAGGGAGGAACTAGTTGAGAACTTGAAAGTGGAAGACAGTATAGGGGACAGTGATCACGAAATAATAGAGTTCATGATCTTAAGGAAAGGTAGAAGGGAGACCAGCACAATTGAGGTAATGGATTTCAGGAAGGCAGATTTTGATAAGCTCAGAGAACATGTAGGTAAGGTCCCATGGGAAGCAAGACTGAAGGGAAAAACAACTGAGGAGAGTTGGAAGTATTTCAAAGGGACGTTGTTAAGGGCCCCAAAGCAAACAATTCCGCTGTGTAGGAAAGATAGAAAATATGGCAAAAGACCAGCTTGGCTTAACAAGGAGATCTTGCACGATCTCAAAATAAAAAAGGAGTCATATAAAAAATGGAAACTAGGACAACTAACAAAGGATGAATATAGGCAAGCAACACGGGAATGCAGGGGCAAGATTAGAAAGGCAAAGGCACAAAATGAGATCAAACTAGCTACAGGCATAAAGGGAAACAAGAAGACCTTTTATAAATACATTAAAAGCAAGAGGAAGACCAAGGACAGGGTAGGCCCACTGCTTAGTGAGGAGGGAGAAGCAGTAACAGGAAACTTGGAAATGGCGGAGATGCTCAATGACTTCTTTGTTTCGGTCTTCACGGAGAAGTCTGGAGGTGTGCCTAACGTAGTGAATACAAGCAGAGAGAGGGTAAGTTTAGAAGATAGGATACACAAAGAACAAGTTAAAAATCACTTAGGAAAGTTAGATGTCAGCAAGTCACCAGGTCCTGATGAAATGCATCCCAGGATACTCAAGGAGCTGATAGAGGAGGTATCCGAGCCTTTAGCTATGATCTTTGAAAAATCATGGCAGACAGGGGAGATTCCAGAAGACTGGAAAAGGGCAAATATTGTGCCCATCTATAAAAAGGGGAATAAGAACAACCCAGGAAACTATAGACCGGTCAGTTTAACGTCTGTCCCAGGGAAGATAATGGAGCAGGTAATTAAGGAAATCATATGCAAACACTTGGAAAGCAATAAAGTGATAGGGAATAGCCAGCATGGGTTTGTGAAGAACAAGTCATGCCAAACTAATCTGATAGCTTTCTTTGATAAGATAACGAGCCTTGTGGATAAGGGAGAAGCGGTGGATGTCATATACCTAGACTTTAGTAAGGCATTTGATACGGTCTCGCATGATATTCTTATTGATAAACTAGGCAAATATAACTTAGATAGGGCCACGATAAGGTGGGTGCATAATTGGCTGGATAACCGTAGTCAGAGAGTGGTTGTTAACGGTTCTAAATCCTGCTGGAAAGGGATAGCAAGTGGAGTTCCTCAAGGGTCTGTTTTGGGACCCGTACTGTTCAATATCTTCATCAATGATGTAGATATTGGGATAGAGAGTACGCTTATTAAGTTTGCAGATGATACCAAACTGGGTGGGGTTGCGACTTCTTTGGAGGATAGGGACATAATTCAAAATGACCTTAGCAAGTTAGAGAAATGGTCAGAGGTAAACAGGATGAGGTTTAATAAAGAGAAATGCAAAGTGCTCCACTTAGGAAGGAACAATCAGTTCCATACATACAAGATGGGAAGCGACTGTCTAGGAAGGAGCATGGCAGAAAGGGATCTAGGGGTCATAGTGGACCACAAGTTGAATATGAGTCAATAGTGTGATGCTGTTGCCAAAAAAGCAAATATGATTCTAGGTTGTATCAACAGGTGTGTTGTAAGCAAAACTCGTGAAGTCATTCTGCCGCTCTACTCTGCACTAGTTAGGCCTCAGCTGGAGTACTGTGTCCAGTTCTGGGCGCCACATTTCAAGAAAGATGTGGAGAAATTGGAAAGGGTACAGAGAAGAGCGACAAGAATGATTAAAGGTTTAGAGAACATGACCTATGAAGCCAGGCTTCATGAACTGGGCTTGTTTAGTTTGGAAAAAAGAAGATTAAGGGGGGACATGATAGCGGTTTTCAAATATCTAAAAGGATGTCACAAGGAGGAAGGAGAAAATTTGTTCTTCTTGGTTTCTGAGGACAGGACAAGGAGTAATGGGCTTAAAGTGCAGCAGGGGAGGTTTAGATTGGACATTAGGAAAAAATTCCTAACTGTCAGGGTGGTCAAATATTGGAATAAATTGCCAAGGGAGGTGGTGGAATCTCCCTCTCTGGAGATATTTAAGAACAGGTTAGATAGACATCTGTCAGGGATGGTGTAGGTGGAGCTTGGTCCTGCCTTGGGGGCGGGGGACTGGACTCGATGACCTCTCGAGGTCCCTTCCAGTCCTATGATTCTATGATTCTATGATTCTAACAGGGTCAGCCAACCGGGGCATAGGGCTGGGGAGAGGAGGAAGCGGCGCACCAGAGTCTCCACCCAGACCGAAGTCCGCTGGCAGAGGGTCGTCCTCTCCCTGGGTGAGTGGGGTCAGACCCAGGGCCTCGATCTCCTCAAAAATGGAGCTAAGCTCCATTCCCTCAGCCCCAGAGTCCCCCCCCCCCCCCCGCCGGCCGCTGAGGCAACAATTCCCTCGGCGATGGCAGCAGGAGGCTCAGCTGGTACCAGGGCCAGGGGAGCTCCACCTGAGGCCTCCTCATGGATGGGCTCTGCAGGGAGGATGGCGTCGTCCCCCCTCGCTACCCTGGCTTCCTCAGCTGGCGCCTCCTGCTGACGCTCGCCGGGGGCGTTCTCGGCAGCACTGGCCCCCCTCGGGATTTTTTGGAGAGAGGCCTTCCCACCCTCCTCGTTGGAGGGGGGAGATTGAGCCCACAGACCGCGGGCTCTGCGCTTCCCCCGAACGAGCGTCCAGCCCTCCGATGTCGAGGTGGAGGGCTGGACAGCAGGGGCAAGGCCGGGGGGGGGGGGTGCAGATGGTTTTCGAGGGGGACGGGGAGCCCAGGGAGGGAGAGAGGGGGTTGGGGAAACCTCCCCCTTGGGGGAGCCCTCTCCCTCGCTCGGCAGCAACCACGCCACCTTCTTCTCCACAGGGCCCGCAGAGACAATGGAACGGAGGTGGGGCCCACCTGCTCGCCCAGGGACGCCGGACGGGGTGCCTCTGACTCCCAAGCAGAGCCATCAGTTGGAGGAGGGGCGGCTGCGGAGGCCGGACTACCAGGGGGGCCAGCAGTATTAGGGCCAGCTCCCTCCTGGGCTCCGGGGGGCCTGGACTCCTCCTCAACCGGGCCAAGCGGCAGTCCCTCCGGACGTGCCCCATCACCCGGCAGAGGAAGCACCGGGTCTCCCGCATTGAATAAAGGACCCGGTAGAGGGCCCCCTGGTTGGCCACCATGAAGGACCCCTCTAACGCCGCCCCGCCACGCGCTGCCGGCAGCAGCTGTGGGTGTACCTGCTGGCGGAAGGACAGGATGTAGCGGAGGACAGGGTCCTTACAGCCCAACGGGAGAGTTGTGGTCAGGATCGCCACTGACCGAGTTGCAGATTGAGCTGCCACTGTTAGGGCCCTGGGAGGGGATGCAGTGCAGCAGACAGGCCTGCGTTCTTGCGGAGTGGCAGTCTCTCTTTCTATGACTGTAGCCAACCGCCTGTGTCGGACAGCTCTCCACCAGTGCAAGGCAAGCCACCTCTTGGTTGCCCCACCCTGAACCAGGGCCTGGAGCCAGCGACTGTTAACCCCTGAACTCTGTTGGCTTGCGGCCCTGCTCTGAGCCTGAACTTGTATCTAGCCATTGTTGGCTGGGCCCCTGGACTTAGTGACTGTGGGTGTGGACTGAGCAGAGGCTGGAGCCCCTTGGTGGTGGTACAGCTGATTTCCCAGGAGAGACTGAACAGGGATGTTGTGAGGTGGAGTGGCCGCCCCAACCCAGAGAGGTGGGCTACAAGTCAGCAAACGTGTGGGACTCTCCGGCTGGGTGTTATGTTAAACACAAATAGCAAAGGGGGAAGCATTTTTCAGAAATTTAGAATGTAACAGTAATTTCAGAATTAAAACGTTTCTCATGGCTCATGTGTGGGCCTGAAAAAATTATGCTTTGGCCCTGAACATGGGCGGTGGTGCCGTGGGCCAGCTGTGCTGAGCACACACCCGTGGGATTCAGACAGGTTTACCTTGGCATGGCTAGCCTGTGTAACTGCTCTTTGCTGCCCACGTGACACTCAGTTTTAATGTGCCAGGCTGGTGAGACTACAGGGATGGCTGCCCAAGCTGGGAATCACCCCCCCTGCTCATAGTGTGCCCCCAGCCTAACGGTGTGACCTGACCGTGTGGATAATTCAGGGGGAGTGTTCTGATCGTAGCAGCGTTCTGCTTCCAGCTGTGCTGCTCAGCTTCACTGACCTGGCCAGCTGATTTCTCCTTAACATCCCTGCAGAAGTTGGTCTTGAAGAGGGATTAAAGGAGGGGAGGGTATTGGCCAAGGGGATTACTTCATGGCAGCATGAAAGAATGGTAAGGTGTTGTGGGAGAAGCAGACAAATGGGCATTCAAGGGGACATTGCTGCTGATGCAGAGCAGCAAGGGGAAGGAGTGATATGCAAAGGGATGAAACAAATAGGGAGGGGCTGAAGTATGAAGGGCCTTGAAGGACTGAACAAGAATTTTTAATTTGGGGCTATTTATATATTTTGATTGTGTGGTTGGGATGGTTTCATTCTGGAGCGGCTGAGGAAACCGAGAACACTTGTGTGAGGCTGGCCAAAGACTTGTGAAAGGTGCTTAGCAGGAGTCAGAGTGGCAGGGCATGCTGGCAGCGTAGGACTGGTTTGGGGGCACGGGAAGGAGGGAAGTGTAGGGGTAAGAGGGGAAGGCAAAACAATTTAGGGGTTAGTGGTAAAGGGGGCACAGGTTATGTGTGCAGGCGTTGGAGAGACAGTGCGGCGGCCATGTATATTTTAATGAAGCAGGGATTATTTAAATCCCCACTTCTTTGCCTATGCTGGGTAAATTAGTTTACATGGCTCCATTGACGGAGTCTAGACACACCCTGGGAAATCCCTTACCTGTGCCTTGTGAATGCCTGTCACCTTTCTAATACAGTTTCCTGACTTTCTTCGAGCAGGTTTTCATCAGCTTTGTTTACTTTCCTGAGGAATGAACATGTAGACTGAGTGGGTGCACTATCCAATAAGTTACAATGGCGTTCTTTCAAAAATCACAAGAACAGGCACCTGGGATCTTGCAGTGGGTTGCTTTTGGACCTGTTTAGCTGGCAGGCAGGGAAAATTTTTCTGTACATAGCAAAAGAATTCCAGGTAAAGTATTTGAGATCTAGTTCAGATAAACAGATCTTTAGGTTAGGCCCTTTCATAGGTACCTGCTATTTTAGCACCCTGCCCGTGGCTTGTATTGTTAATAGAAATCCAGTCCCTTCAATAGTCATTTAAATGTACCCACTTCCGAGAGAAAATATGGTACGGTTTAAAAAATACGCAGCAACACTGCATGATCGTGTAGGATAGGAAGTGAAAGAAGAAAATTTGTGGAGGAGATTTAGTAGGCAAGATGAAATTAATTTGGTTGAAATTTGTTCAGTATAGTGGACATAATACAGTGGTATGGCTAAAGATGCCCTGAAATAGATAACACACCAGTGGTTTTACATCAAAACTGAAAGAAGGCCCCTCCTACTGCAGTGATTATAACATGGCTGAGGTATTTAGTTCAGTAAGAATTGCTGACTCACCATCATAACATCCTGTATAACCCTGGATTTTTCTTGGAGAGGTTCCTGAGTCTTGATCAAACCCAGAATTCCTTGTTCTGTGACTGAGATGGTAGCCCAAGGAGGTATGACTGCAGGGCTATTGAGTGTTTTTATTTAAATTTACACTGCATAGCTATCAGTGCTTTAACAGTGATATTTAGAGAAACTGAGAACACTCAGCTGTTTAAAAAATGAATCTAGGTACTTTAATGACTCTGTAGGCAAAATTGGTGGAGCAAGAGTATAAGCCAGTAGAGGGTGACTTGCAGCCCATCTAGCTTCTATGAGTGGCCCATATGAGACATTTTGTTTACTGTTGCTAACATACAGGCTCGCCAAATTCTGCTGATTTCTGTCTGTGTCATTTTTCCCCCAGTGGTATTACTAAAGTGACATGCATGTAAAACAAAGGCACATGAAGTGAGGTGTATGCTGATTGCACTCAACATTGACTGTGAGAGCCATGTGCTCTCTCTGCATCCAATCAAAGGGCTGCTACGGTTTGGCATGCCCTGCAAATTCTAGGTTCACAAGAGTAATTAGCAAAACTACCCTATCCCGGCAGACCATCTTGATTACGATTAATCTAGCAGCTCACTGAGATGAAGAGCCATAACCTAGCATGCCCATCCTTGGAATCAATGGTCCAGTGGCCTTCTGAGGTTGCATGTCACAAATGTGTTAATACTGAACACAGCCACTTGCGGTCAATTCACAGGTGGGTTAGTTGTCCTTGGAAATGAGATGGTCAAGATGCTGCTAGGTGAAAATGACCAATGTCACCTTACAACAGAGTGTACAGCATGATGGTGGCAAATGTAGAACTGGTGTCTGAAATGTGTGAACATTAAGCATTGTCCAAAACAGCTAAGTGATCCAGTGACTAGGGCGCTAGTCTAGGATTTGGAAAACCTAAGTCCCAGTCTTTGCCATAGATTTCCTGTTTGACGTTGAGCAAGTCACTTAGTTTCTCTGTGCCTCTGTCTACTCTCTGTACAAATGGAGACAATAGATCTTCCCTCCTTCCCGCGGCATTGTGAGGTACTTGAACCAGGCAGTAGGCGCCAGTAGCGGGCAGACAACTGTAAGTATCAGAAAGGAATAACCTGTTTTTCAAACTGGGTCTTTAGTTTTTGTGAACCTAGTTTTGTGCCTACAGGGAATTGGGACTAGTTCATGGGTTATTTTCTTGGAAAATCACTGCAGGTAAAAATGAGCCCACCATAAATTGGGCCCACCAAAATGGATCCTGGTTCAAAATCAAACCAGTAATTTTTAATTGCAATCACAGTCTAGTTAAAGGACTGCATACTTATTGATACTTAGAGACTGGCAACTAGTTGTTAGAGTTCCCGAATAACTCTTCTGAAGGCCTGAGATAATGGCCATTTTGGTTAGGTTTAATTTGCAGAGATCTTGTGGGGGAGTAAGAGGAGAGAGGAGGGGAAAAAGGGCTGGGTAATCTAAGGATGCAGGCCAAATACAGGATTCACTGGAGGACTTAGGTCATACTACTGGTAGATGTTCAGGATTTTGTTTTTCTCTTGGATTTTGCTCTTGAAATCACCAGAGAGTTAAAGGTGACTGGGTAAGAAATTCCTTAAGCCCGTATTCTTTATTTGCCAGCCATGTTGTCCCTGAAGGGAGAGCAGATGAGCTTTCCCACAGAATGGTGAAGTCTGAGGGAGTATAAATAAGCACATAGGTGAGGGGCATAAAAGGGCTGAGGCACTAATTTTGGGGTTTGAGATGGCTGTGGAGCCTCACATCCCAAAGAAGGGAGGCAGGCAGGAGATCAGCACCTCAAACTGTGCCTTAGAAACCCAGAACTAGGACCAGTGTCCTGGCTCTGTCCAGAACCAGTTGGCTTAGGAGCATTTGGGATGCATCAGTTGAGGCCGCTCCCAACAGACTGGCCACAGTGGGGGACAAGCCTTGTAACAGGAGAGGCAACGCTTGCACGGGGCATGTCTACGCTAGGAAATTATTTTGAAATAACTAAATTTGAAATAATAGCTCCCGGAATAACTTCGAAATAAGCATTATTCCCCATGGGAAGCAGGAGTACAGATTTCGAAATAACGGGTTTGGTAGTGTGGACGCGCCATTTATTTCGACATAAAGGGGGGTTATTTTGAAATAACTCCCTAGTGTGACCAGGTCTCTCTCTCTCTTTCTCATATTGTACAGATTTTTGTTGCACATGTTGACACCCTCTTGTTCACAAAATGCTATCCCATTACTATCTTTGCTGTTTTGAGACCAAGGATTTTTTCGGACATGTATAGTGATGTATCAAACCAAAAGTGAAATGATCATTTCGCATTAACATCCTGCCAGTTTCTGAAAGCAAACATCCAGCAAGTAGAACCAAAAAAAGAACAAGATGCAGGTTTATTTTTTCAAATGCTCTATGTCTTCTCTCAAAATGAGAATGGCTCACAACGTTGTTGATGATAAGGGTGGCCTCTTTGTTGCTTTGTGGTGATCCTTCTTTAGCCTGCAGGTGGGGTGAGAAAATACTTGTTAAATTGTCTGGAAGTTCTTTTTCATTCATTTCTAAAAGTCCTACAAAAATTCTCCCCGTTAAGCTTCTCTGAGGGTTTGTATTGTGTATGGTATGTTCCTACTTACAAATATCTCGCTGCTGCCATTTGCAACTAATATATATAATAGAGGTAAACATAGTGCTATGTTTTCATAAACTGTAAAATATATACCTCCAGACTGACCTTTTCAAAGCAAACTAAGGAGATTTAGACAACCTGCAATTCCCGTTAATTTTAATTAATACCATCCATGCTTTGTGCATCTCAGCTTCTGTCTATAATGAGTCTATTTTAGATTAAAGGAAAGTAATAGGAGAGAACAGAAATTAAGTTTGCACAAGAGAGCACTGTGTGTGAGTCTCATCCAGTATGGA